>NC_133326.1:648654525-649027025 GCF_042186555.1 Aquarana catesbeiana
ACCAGGCCCATGATGCTCTTAATCTGGGCCTGAGTATAGTGGTTAGTGTAGTATAGTATAGTGGTCAGTATGGTGTAGTGTAGTATGGTGGACAGTGTAGTGTAGTGGTTAGTGTAGTGGACAGTGTAGTATGGTGGACAGTATAGTGTAGTATAGTGTAGTGGACAGTGTAGTATGCTGGTCAGTATAGTGTAGTGTAGTGGACAGTGTAGTGGTTAGTGTAGTGGACAGTGTAGTATGGTGGTCAGTGTAGTATAGTGGTCAGTGTAGTGGTTAGTGTAGTATGGTGGACAGTGTAGTATGGTGGACAGTATAGTGTAGTATAGTAATGGTGGTCAGTGTAGTATGGTGGTCAGTGTAGTATGGTGGTCAGTGTAGTGGTTAGTGTAGTGGACAGTGTAGTATGGTGGACAGTGTAGTATGGTGGTCAGTATCGTATAGTGTAGTGGACAGTGTAGTATGGTGGTCAGCGTAGTATGGTGGTCAGTGTAGTATGGTGGTCAGTGTAGTGGTCAGTGTAGTATGGTGGTCAGTATAGTGTAGTATAGTGGACAGTGTAGTGTGGTCAGTGTAGTATGGTGGTCAGTGTAGTATAGTGGTCAGTGTAGTGTAGTATGGTGGTCAGTGTAGTATGTGGTCAGTGTAGTATAGTGGTCAGTGTAGTGTAGTATGGTGGTCAGTGTAGTATGGTGGACAGTGTAGTATAGTGGTCAGTGTAGTGGTTAGTGTGGTGGACAGTGTAGTGTGGTGGTCAGTGTAGTGTGGTGGTCAGTGTAGTGTGGTGGTCAGTGTAGTGTGGTGGTCAGTGTAGTGTGGTGGTCAGTATAATGTAGTATAGTGAACAGTGTAGTATAGTGGACAGTGTAGTATGGTGGTCAGTATAGTGTAGTATAGTGGACAGTGTAGTATGGTGGTCAATGTAGTGTAGTATAATGGACAGTGTAATGTAGTATAGTGGACAGTGTAGTGTAGTATGGTGGTCAGTGTAGTATGGTGGTCAGTGTAGTATGGTGGTCAGTATAATGTAGTATAGTGGACAGTGTAGTGTAGTATAGTGGTCAAGTGTAGTGTAGTATAGTGGACAGTGTAGTGTAGTATGGTGGTCAGTGTAGTGGTCAGTGTAGTATAGTGGTCAGTATAGTATAGTGGTCAGTGTAGTGGACAATGTAGTGTAGTGGACAGTGTAGTTCTCAGTGTAGTGGTCAGTATAGGAATCGGTAGGTCAGTACTATTGTATTTGAAGGGACTCAGGATAGCTAAAAGTCCACAGGTTGGGGGGGGGGCGCAAATTACTTGCCTTGCCCCGGGTGCTGACAACCCACGCTACGCCACTGCATGTGTCACATCAATTATTATATAAAACAACTATTTCAATACTCTGATCAAATCTGGCAATTAATTGTTTTTACACTACCATTTTGATTACTTTTGACCAATTTTGCTAGCATTGAAGTGAAGATGAAAGCACTCAATTGGTTGAAAATATATTCGTTATTTTCAAGGTGATGGTTTGGTGTTGGGAGTAATTATTTGATTTGGATGACACCTTTATATGTTTGTGTACTCCTTTTATTATACATTTGAAATGGAATGTATTAAAGTTAATGTACATGGATTTCACTATGTGTGTTTTGCTATGGCTTCCAATCCATTACAATGATCAAACTGAAAGCAAAAATAATCAGTGTTTGTATGGTTAGCATAACAGACATGAAATAGTGATAGATGGAGATCAAGATGGATCCATAAATATGCCTGGAAGCTAACTAGAACACCAACACGGTTTTTCTATCAGTGTAGAAAATAGGAAAGTTCTGTTTAAAGGTGACTGGCAATGAAACTGTTGTCTCAAGAATATACAGAAAAAAAACAAGTACACCTAGTACACCTTACTTATCAGCCCTGCATGAGGTTATGCCTTTTGCTGCTAGAGGTATTTTGCACACATGTTTAAAAAATATATATTTAAGGCCTGAAGATTACTTAAATCTCCCAAAACATTATATACATTTTGAAAGCAAAGACCCTGGAGAATAGTGGTAGTTCCAATTTTTTATATTAGCACAATTGTTCAACAAATGCAAATTTCAGTAAAAAATACACTAAAGTTAATTTGAGGTCACACAAACACAATATATTACCCACTTTTTTAGTAGAATATAAATGATAAGGTTGAGATGAGTAAATAGATACCCAGTATATCAAGCCTTATAATTGCATGCACCCATCTAACTGTGACAAACCCTGTTACCATCATTTTTTTTATAGGCGGCGCTTAACCCCTACAGGCAGTTAATCATGAATAATGGGCTCACTGTGATATGTAACATGTGTACACAACCCTTAAACATTTAAAGCTTAAGGTGATTGTAAATGCTGGAACAACAACAGCAATCAGCTTATATATACTCTGAACTATGCATTATACCTATCTATGCTGCAGGTGGCGCTGTAGTAATAGAGTGCATAGTTCATGTTTTCTTTCATGTTTTCTATGATATAACAGGATGAATTGTCTATCTCAGTGCATGTACTTGTTTATTCCTGCTTCCTGTTTCTGTCTCCATGATATAAAGACATGCTTTGATATCCTCCATGAAAGTAAAGGTATACTCTGCATACAACAGGCGCCTGCTAATAGTAAAGGCAAAACATTTCTTTTCCTTAATGTATTCCCTGTATTAGGGTAAAAATGCCCCAGTGGTAGTATTGCCCCCTCACCCCCCTTATACTTACCTGAGTTCTCGATCCAGCGCTTTGCCCATCTGCAGAGGTGTTGGTCTCTCTCTCTCCTCACAGGACAGAGAGGCAGCAGTGAAAGCCATTGGCCTCTGCTGTTGTCATTCAAATCCTGTGCAGATGGAGCGAGCATGCAGGTATGCCCCCATAGGAACTGGCTTCATATGGTGGTGCACTAAGAAGAGGAGTAGACTGAAGCATCGGTGGGGACCCCAGAAGAGGAGGTTTAGGGTCACTCTGTGCAAAACCATTGCACAGAGCAGGTAAGTATGAGTATAACATGTTTTTAATAAAAACTGAACCTTTACAAACGCTTTAAAGTATAACTAAAGGCAAAACTTTGTTTTAGTTTTGGATAAAGTGAAGAGGGATTAGAACACCCACCAGGATTTGTTGCTGTCTGTGCCCCTGTTAGGGAGATTCCCCCTCTCTATTTATTATGTTCACCATTATCATTGAAAGAGGAAGTAAAAGAAAATCCCAAATTTTGTGTTGTCCCCAGAAAAGTAATAGAGGGGAAATCTTCCAATGGGGACATTAGTTCTGGTGACCTAGGGGGTTCCAAGGAATTCCCTTAATTTGCAGGGATTTCCTCTCACTTCCTGTTTGGCTATGGGACAGGAAGTGGAGGAAAACCTCTGCAATGGGACAAAGGCGGCGGAAAGATTTGCAGTTATTATAGGGATGTGGTGCTGATATTTCCAGCCAGGCTTGTGCTCTTATACATTTTGAGTTATAACCCTCCCTTGCTCTATCCAAAATGTAAAAAAAAGTTTTTCCTTTAGTTCTAGTTCAGCTCCAGGAAAAAATAGAAACAACCCTTGCAGGCTTCCTCCTGGCTGCAGGACCAGCCTCCCAAAGACACTTCTCTTCCCTCCTTTGAAGGTCGCAGGTGCACGGGTCCTACAGGATTGTCTGAAAATCAAGTTTTTGTAGCACCACAGGGTGGCACTGTGGATACCAAACTAATACAGATGTGCCACGTCCTTAAGAATTTGGAATACTTTTTGGGAGACTTGATATTGGACTTTATAGGCACTGAGATACACATTGTTAAAAGTTAAACGTCTTTATTACAAAAAAAGTTTTTACATTAAAAACACACAAACATTATTAAAAGAATTGCAATGTAAATATTGCCTAGATGCTATAAGTCACACCACCAATTACATCACAGGGTTGTGTTCTGAGCGATCGTAGAAGCGCCTTAAAGAAGACAGTTGCCAATATTCTATCAGGCTTGGTGTAGATTGGTTGGGGTGTGCTGTGACTCAGCTCTAAATGTTACGCACGAAAGTGCTTCTTCAGGAGTTTAGGCATATATTAATCAATGCATCACAGGTACACACAGGGCACATGTCCAGGACATGGGGATGTTGCAGAAATATGTCATCAAACATTTTAAATGGTCTATACAACTATGTGAATACATAGCCCCAACACATCAATGGTTAAGGAACATCACAGTATAACAAGCAGGGGGTAAAAGGACAGATTTACACAATAAGAGTCCTATAAGGTGACCAGCACTTCAATGAATCTGAAGTATAGTGATCCTTCACAGCTGCAATAGCAAGGGCCTCTTTACCATGTGTAGTGATTCTTGGAGCGACGGATGTCCTGAGCAGATGTGTACCCATGGTGACCTTACAGTATAAAACTACCTTGCTATTGCAGCTGTGAAGGATTACTATACTCCAGATCCACTGGCAACCGTCTTCTTTAGGGCGCTTCTACGGCCATTCAGGACGCAACCCTGTGGTGTAATTGGGGGTGTGACTTATAACATCTAGGCAATATTTACATTGCAATACTTTTAATAATGTTTGTACGTTTTTAATGTACAGTAAAAACTTTTTTGTAATAAAGATGTTTAACTTTTACCAATGTGTATCTCAGTGCCTATAAAGTCCAGTATCAACTCTCCCAAATAGTATTCCTACAGGATTGTCACCCTCTCTTAACAAGACCAGCAGGCTAGTATCACTATTATTATTATTATACAGGATTTATATAGCGCCAACAGTTTACGCAGCGCTTTACAATATAAAAGGGAGACAATACAGTTATAATACAATAACATACAAGAGGATCAAGAGGGCCCTAATAGGGTGGGGCAGGTGGTACAAAAGGTTGTAACTGTGGGGAATGAGCTGGTGAAAGTGGTAGGAGATTAGTTGGAGACGTGATAGGCTTTCCTGAAGAGATGAGTTTTCAGGGATCGCCTGAAGGTAGCAAGAGTAGGGGATAGCCGGATAGATGGAGGTAGCGAGTTCCAGAGGATGGGAGAGGCTCTGGAGATATCCTGGAGATGAGCATGGGAGGAGGAGATGAGAGAGCTTGAAAGCAGGAGGTCTTGAGAAGAGCGAAGAGGTCGATTTGGGTGATATTTGGAGACAAGATTAGTGATGTAGCTCGGGGTAGAGTTGTGAATGGCTTTGTATGTTGTAGTTAGTATTTTGAATTTAATTCGCTGGGTGATTGGGAGCCAGTGTAGGGATTGGAGTAGAGGTAGGTATGTTTTGAAAGAATCAAATTATAAAATAAGAATCCATAGTGTCTTTGTTCAGGGGAAATACTGGAAACACCCACGGTACAGACAGAGATACAATAAGGTGAACATGAGATTATACTCCACCGAACATCAACACACCAAGCCTCTTACCAAAGAAAACGGACCACTGAATTACAGGTGGTCAAACAAGCATGATATTTCCACAGCGCCACGGAACCACTTCAATTGGATCATAGAGGGCTGGATTCTGTAGTCACATTCAATGGTAATTCATAGGTACATGCATAGGATACAAGAAAGCAACTCCTCATAGTGTAGTATTTAAAACCAAAGTAAATTTATTTCTTATAAAAAGCCAGGGTACTCAAATTTTGAGAAATAAAAACAGGCATATCAAAAGTTGCAATTCGTTATGGATAGCAGATGTTTCCAATCACAAAGATGGCTTCAGTCAGCACGTTACAGTGTCGTGACATCAGAGCACTGTAACGTGCTGACTGTGGCCATCTTTGTGGTTGGAAACATCTGCTATCCATGACAAATTGCAACTTTTGATATGCCTGTTTTTATATCATGCTTGTTTGAACACCTGTAATTCAGTGGTCCATTTTCTTTGGTAAGAGGCCCGGTGTGTTGATGTTTGGTGGAGGATAATCTCATGTTCACCTTATTGTATCTCTGTCTGCACCGTGGGTGGTTCCATTATTTCCCCTGAACAAAGACTCTGTTTTAATACTATGGACTCTTATCTTATAATTTGATGCTTCTAGCGTTGCATATGTTTAACCTTTATGCTTTTTATTGTCCCCATACAATTTATATCACCTGCTTTATTATTGTTAGCGCAGTGATTAATTTTGAATTTAATGTTTTAAAAGAAGAAACAAGATTTAGTAGCTCAAATTGTTAATTTATGTGTAGTGTTTTTTAGCAATACTGTATATAGGAGACTTTTGAATACAGGGTATAGTCGTTATTTAAAACAAAAATTAATTTTATTGAAGGTTACCAATCCTTAAATGTGGCAACTGCATTTGTTTGTTTTTCTAGGCTTATTTCCTGATGTTCTAGCCAGTAACATACTTCCTGTCTAAAGCCTGGTACACACTACTATATTTTTCCCATCGCCATTGACTGAAAGTGCTGATCGGGAGCTGGTCGGCAGACGTTTTCGGTCACGAGCCTTCGGTCAGCTTCTGTCAGACCTGCTGCCGTACACATGGGCCAAATATCGGACAGTTTCTATTGAACCGATCGATGGTGGACGATTCCAGGCTGGAATTCTGCTTTAATACAGCCATCGCATCTAACAATTGGTAAGCTACATAATAAAATAAATTTTGGTTTTTGGGTTACATTGCTTCTACAGTTCCCAGTTGGCAGCAAGCAAAAAACGGAAAATTGTATACTCACCTTTCCGTAATTTTCCTTTCCTGTCGCATCTTCATGGCAGCATACATTTGGGTTGTAACTCGGCACCTCACAACCTGATAGGACTGAATAGCTATAAATTGTAAGACAGGACCCACCTCAGTATTCTCTATTGAGGCGATTCAGTTCGCATTTGTAGCGCTATACAAATCATTCATTTATTCATCACCGCAGAACGTAGAAGGGTGGGCATCTGTATGCTGCCATGAAGATGCGACAGGAAAGGAAAATTATGGAAAGGTGAGTATATAATTTTCCGTTTTCCTGTCGCATGATGGCAGCATACATTTGGGAAATAACTCGCCAAATTGGTGGGCTCAAGAAGAAATTAAGTTTATTTAACAAGCAATTGATGCATTGGCTTGAATGATTGACCTCCCGAAATGAAATCCACAGTCAACAACTTTGCTGAATCTACTTTATAGTGGGCCAAAGAGGTGTTTTTGGAAGACCAAGTTGTGGCTTTGCATATTGTTTCCTCGGTCACTCTGCAGTACGCTGCCCATGAAGTCGCCATTGCCCTAGTGGAGTGAGCTTTTAGGCCCTCAGGTATTTGAATCTGCTGTAGTGAATAGGTTTTTTTGATGATCTTCACCAACCAAGAAGCGGTGGTCTGAGAGGAGGCTGCCTGTCCACTTTTGAAACCGTGAGGACTCCATGTGTATGCTGCCATGATGTGACAGGAAAGTCTCTTGGCACAGTAGAAACTTTAAGATGCTGTAGTTCGCTAAAACTGAATGAAGTGTTTTAGCTTAGTCAACTAAAGTGTATAAATGTGACCTTACCTATTATTTCTTAATTTCCCTGAAAAATATCCCTAATTTTACCCTTCAATTGACCTTGGTAGGATCTAGGATTTGTAGACTTAAATTAAGTTAATGGGTGCATTACGTTCACATGAATGAGAACACATTTTTTGCTGAAAGTAATTTTAAAAAAAAGAACAGAAAGCCGGGATTAGGATGATGAAGGATTGTCCAACCTAGTATCAGACACATTACCACAAACGAGAAAGATTCTTAAGAATAACAGCACAGACAAATCTATTAACATCAGGGATAGTATGAAACAAATTAAAGTGATTAATCCAAGCAAATGAAAGTCCTCCGGCATGAACAGACAGTTCTCCATTCTGAGAAACATCTGATAAAATAATGAGCAACTCCAGAAACAAGTAGAATGAAACATTAAATGTTAATGCCATACCAGCAACAGTGCGCTATGTTCAAATTAAGAAGTATTCTACTTATTTATTCAACAAAGTCTATGTGGACCCCATACTGCTGCTCTCACAATCATATTAGTCTGGATGGACTTCTTTTTTCAAGCTAACTCTTGGGCTGGATTTCAGTGTTATGTCACTTAGAGGCAGCAACTAATGACAGCACAGGGAGGGCAGAGAGGCTGTAGAATAACTGGACATTATGGAGCAACTGGAATCAGAATAGGAAAGTAAGTTCAAGAACAGGGGATCTGGGAAAAGAGTAGACCAACACAAAAAATCCACAATCGGAGAGGCAAAATTGAGGTGCACAAGGAAGCCAATGTCAGAGAAGCAGCATGGAAAATAACAGGAGAGCAAGGTTCGGAGAGCAAGCATGATGGAGCAAGGAGGAGTCAGGATCAGATTTAGAAAAACAACATGGAGCAGAACAGGAGACACAGGATCAGGGAGGCTACATGGAGGAAAGCAGGAGAGACATGACAGGCTGACATCAAGGAGGAGAATAAGAGAAACAGGACCAGAATGTGGAGAAGAACAGGAGATGGAGGATCAGAGAGGAAGCAGGGAGGAGAGCAGGAGAAGCAGGAAAGATTGACATTAAGGAGGAGAACAAGAGAGACAGGGCCAGAATATGGAGAACAGGGAAGGGAGGATCAGAGAAGCAGCGTGAAGGAGAAAAGGAGAGAGGATCAGAGAGCATTGTGTACAACAAGAGAAAAAGGATCAGAGAGGCAGCATGGAGGAAAACAAAAGACAGGACAGATTAAAAACATGGAGGAGAATGTGAGAGGCAGGACCAGAATATGGAGGAAAACAGGGGAAGGAGGATCACAGAGACAGCATGGAAGAGGAAAGGTGAGGCAGGTTTGGAAATGCAGCATTGATGAGAACAGGAGAGAAAGGATCAGAGAGGCAGCATGGAGGGGAGCAGTAGAAAAAGTACAGATTGCCAGAGAGGCTGCATGGAGGAGGAAAGGTGGGACAGGTTTGGAAATGCAGCATTGATGAGAACAGGAGAGACAGGATCAGAGATGCAGCATGGAGGAGAACAGGAGAGACAGGATCGGAGATGTAGCATGGAGGAGAACAGGAGAGATAGGGTCAGAGATGCAGTACGGAGGAGAACAGGAGGGACAGGATCAGAGATGCAGCATGGAGGAGAACAGGAGAGATAGGATCAGGGATGCAGCATGGAGGAGAACAGGAGAGACAGGATCAGAGAGGCAGTATGGAGGAGCACAGGAGAGACAGGATCAGAGAGGCAGCATGGAGGAGAGCAGCAGAAAAAGTACAGATTGACATCAAGGAAAACAGGAGAAACAGGACACAAATATGGAGAACAGGGAAGGAAGCATCAGAGAAGCAGCATGAAGGAGAAACAGGTTCAGAAATGCAGCATTGAGAACAGGAGAAACAAGCTCAGAGAGGCAGCATGGAGGAGAACAGGACAGACTGATAACCTAGAGGAGAACATGAGAGGCAGGACCAGAATATGGAGGAAAACAGGGGAGGGAGGATCACAGGCAGCATGGAGGAGGAAAGGTGAGGCAGGTTTGGAAATGCAGCATTGATCAGAACAGGAGAGAAAGGATCAGAGAAGCAGCATGGAGGTGAGCAGTAGAAAAAGTACAGATTGCCATCATGGAGGAGAAAGAGAGGGAGGACCAGAATATGGAGGAGAACATGTAAGGGAGGATCAGAGAGGTAGTATGGAGAAGCACAGGAGAGCTACGATCAGACAAGAGGATATAAAAGAAAAGTAGAGCCAGGATTGGAATGACAATGTGAAAAAGAACAGGAGAGAGAGTTTCTGAGAGGAGGCATACAGAAAAGCCAGAATCATAGACGTAGCATGGAGAAGCACAGGAAAGCCAAGGTCGGACAGGCAGGATATAAAAGAAAAGTAGAACCAGGATTAGAATGACAATGCGCAAAAGAACAGGAGAGAGAGTTTCTGAGAGGAGGAGCACAGGTGAGCCAGAATCACAGAAGTAGCATGGAGGAGCACAGGAAAACCAAAAACATAGAGGGCGCAGGAAAGCAGGAGAGCCAAATTCAGAGATGTAGCATGTAAGAGAACAGTAGAGTAGGCGAAACAGGGCAGAATGACAACATGGAGGAGAACAAAGGAGACAGGACCAGAATATGGAGGAGAACAGGGAGGGAAGATCAAAAAGGAAGCATTGAGGAGCACAGGAGAGACAAGTTTAAAGATGCAGAGTGGAGAAGGGCAAGAAGCTAGACCAAGAGGGTTTTTACTATTAGCAAAACAAAGTGTGCACCAACTCTTCAGGGAAACAGACAGTGGAAGGTGGGATAACGAATATCCTGCTACACTTTAAAACTAGGAGCAAAGTAGTATTCCCATCTTAAAGCGGGGTTCCACCCAAATTTTGAACAATATCTGTATGTATTCTCTTCCTTGCCTAGATGCTGACATGCCGTTTAAAAAAATTTAAATCGCCGTAATTACCTTTTATTTTTCTATTCTTCTTTGCACTTCCTGGTTCTCCTCCCATGGGAGTAGGCGTGTTTCTAGCCTCTCCCAGACTCCTGAGAGCTAGTCTCAGGCTTCCCAGGATGCCACTGAGCATGTGCGGGAACGAGCAGTGAATGCTGGGAGCACAGCATTCACCACATCCAGGAAATAAATGCTTGTGGGCTTCAAATGCCCACAATGAAGATGGAAACCGCCTGCAGTGAATAATATAAGTTATTCTTTCCGACGAAATCTGACACAGGCGGACATATTACACACAATATGTGAGTATGTAATGCTGAGAAGAAAAGTTTGTGAATGAACTCAAAAAAAAAAAAACGATAGATAGGTGGACCCCCGCTTTAATTCTAAGACACGTTTGATGAAGCAGATAGTGTAACTTACGATCATGTTCTCCAATGCATGTTTTGCCAGCCAGCAGTTGAGGAAGACTGGAATATAAAGACTTCTCAGTGGAGGCCAAAATACCTAAAACAGAGCACAGATAACAGTAAATAAAGGCACCATTGTAATATGTTAATTAACATTGCTATCATGCCATGTTGGTCTAACCAGCATTGGTTTTGGGTGAGACAAAAGTGCTGCTTTCCCTTCACTTCCTGACTTCCTCACAGCAAATACTGGTAGTAAAATGAAGTCCCTCAAAAGTGAAGGAATCTTTGGTTGTCACCAGGGTCACCAGAGCTAACCTCTCTGTTGAAAGATTTGCCTTCTAATCCTGTTCGGGTGACAATTTAAATTAGGGATTTCTTTCACTTTTCAAGTAATGAAAACGGATATATGAATGGAGAACAGGCAGATAGATAAAAGGTCCACCTCTCTTCGATTCATATAGTGCTTTTCATTGATGGATTCATTAGTACAGCTTCTATGAATGGATGAGGGGGCAGAAAGGATGGTCATAGTCACCACTCTTTGTAATTGCCCATGACAGATCCACTAACTGCTGCACTGGAAGATTACTGCTGTGGGGGAATAAGGGGGGCAGAGGATTTTGGATTTCAACCAAAAACAGCAGCCAGCGGCATAAGGGACACTTCATATTGCTCTAGACCAGGGATCTTTAAACTTTCTAAACAAAGGGTCAGTATACTGTCTTTCAGACTTTAGGGGGGGCAGACTGTGGCCAGTGGGAGTAGAAAATGTCCAAGCATTGGGAGTAAACAATGCCTCAGACTTGATGGTCAGTGGGAGTAGGCCTCCTATATGCGTTGCACCAGACAAAATGCCCGTAGGTTGAGGCCAGTGGCATATGATGTTGTAAACTCAGTGTTGATTCCTGGCGTGGCATGTTTTGCCTGTGTTGCTCTAACTTTTGAGAGTATATCTACTAATAGATTGTGCAGTTTTAGCATACTGCTCTATGGTTCTTTGTTCTTTCTCCTGCCTGTTATTACTTTGAGGTGCTGGTTTTGGATAACCAGTGAAGGACCGTAGAGGCGGTGGAATCAGTAGTATCCTGAGAAGTGGCGGCCTGTCCATTAGGGGCACAGGGGCGCTGCCCCCCATCCATGCGTCCGACCCCCTAATCTACATGCAGGGTGCTGGATGCAAGGATTCCAATGGGGAGGTGGCTCTAATAGGCTTCAAAAAAGGGTGGGCTCAGGGCGCAGAGCACTGCGCTCTGAGCCCACCCAGTTGTGTGACAATAGTGAATGAACATTCGCTCCTATGGGCAATGAACATTCGCTCCTACATCCCATCACCCATAGGAGCGCTGCCCGCCTGCAACCTAGATGGGGTAATTGCGGGGCTGGATGACCAATCGCGACAGTGGAGGGGTGACCTGACCGACAGCGGGGGAGGGGGTGCCGTTCCTCCGGCCGACCAGGGGGTGGGGGTGGGGGGTGGTTGTTCATTATGGTTTAATAAGAAATAACTTTATTTTTTCACACACTTTTTTTGTATTGATCACTACAGAGATAATGGTTTTCTGCAGCTTTTAGATTAATCATCATTGGTATTAGTTAGAGGAATAGTGTCTCATTGTTGGTATTAGTGGAAGGAACAGAACTCCATCATTGGTATCACTGGAAGGAATAGTGCTGTGTCATTGGTATCAGTAGGAGAAATAGTGTCCCATCGTTGGTATTGGAGGAAGAAATATCGCCCCATCATTGGTATCAGTGGGAAGAATCATGCCCCATCTTTAGTGTCAATGGGAGGAATAGTGCCTCATTGGTGTCAGTGCAAGGAATTATTTATGCCCCTCTTTTGGTGTCAATGGCAAGAATTTTGCTTCACTGTTGGTATCAGTGGGAACAATGGTGCCCCAAGGGCCAGACAAAGGCAAGCAAAGTGCTGCATTCAGAGCAATCTGCATTCATGTCCCTTTTCAGAGGGCATTTGGCAGGTGTTGACAGGCGATGAAGAGGCAATATATATCGATAGCCTGATTGAACCCTATAATGCCAAATTACCATGCCACAATTGCGTGCACTACATGCGGTTGCAGTGCAGCCCCATTGAACTCAATGGGCAAGTTTGAAAGCGGTGCTGCTTGTACTCTGTACCCCGAGTTAAAAATGGTGTGGCCGCAAAGCTAGGCATCGCAGCTGTGGCATATGAACAGACCCATCTGGCTGTTATTTTACAGTTCAGGTGGGTGGCCGGGTGACAGTTAATCTACGGCTCAGCTGCCAACTTTTATTGGGCAACCCCCATCCCACCTCGACAGCTTGGCTGAAAGAGACCTAAAATAAATGCTTATTATGAACCACATAGGGGAAAGCAAATTTAAAAAAAAAGAAATAAGGACATATTTTTTATTATTTTTTTTGCCCTGTGGGAGTCCAAGAAATCTAAAAGAAAAAGTAAAAATAAAAAATTAATTAAAAAAGCCAGTGTGGCTCTCAGTCTGCTGTGCAGGGGGATTACAACAAGAAGCTAGTATAAAGCCATATTCAAGTACTTATAATTGCTGTATTTAAATACCATCATTATCTTTTAAAGAATAGATAACTATGGAGATGATTAAGCAGGCCATAGATGAGTTGAAAACCGAACGAAAATTCTTGGTCATTCGTTTTTTGCATCATTAGTGTGCCAGCTGCGATACGCAATTTTCATGCCGCAATCGAAAATGCCAGATCCAGCATGCTGGATTTTGTTTAGAAGAACGAAAAGAATGATGGCAGAATCGTATGTGGCATTTTTGTTTTTCAATCGACAGAATGTTCGGCTTTCGACGCGTCTATGACCGGCCTTACATTTGATCTGTTTTCACACATATTTAATGAATACTCGGATTAAGTGAATGCTTTAATAGAGTTTTTTTTTTTTAAAGAACTGATAAGGAATCCTTCCTCCCACACACAGATACAAACATCTACACAGCCTTTTGCTTTGGTTGCACGAGGGCGCAAGGTATTGCCGCTGATTAGAATTAGAGCCTAAGAGGCAGAAGAGGATGACAAGGGACAGACGTGTCTGTGCAATAGTAATTGTAACAGAATGGGCCGGATCCTAATAAGCCGGCATCGAGTTCCAATCTCTCCCCTAAGCCTTAATAACAGCTCTCGTATTATTACACGGTAGCCAGAGGTTGGAGTGATTGGAGAAGAGGAGAATTGGAGCCGCCGAACAGCACTCCAAGAGGGGCAAGGTCATGTACTCATCAAGCTGCCTGAAAAGTGATGTCTGTAAGCAGTGATTGGCAGCTGCGCGCGATCTTCCTGCTTTCTCGACACCCACCGTGGGCAGAAAGAGTGTGGGAGAAATGATATTATCCGACAGGTACTAGTTAAAACAAAAAAGGGAGAGATGAAGCTAAGATCTAAAGCACAGAGTTAAAGGGAATTGGGGATAAGGACACTCAGGCCAGGCACTGAAGAATGAGAAATACAACAATAGGAGATGGATTTAGACTAACAATGCATTCACACCAACAATGGCCTGTGTAAAAAGCATTAAAGCTGAACTCCAGGCACAAAAACGTTCTCAATAGCCACAGAGGATATTCATCTAATTAGTGTGTATCAAACATCTTTGCAAACCCAGATATTACCCTAAAAAAAGTAGTCGTGACCATAGCTCCCAACCGTCCCTGATTTCGAGGGACTGTCCCTGATTTGGAGCAATGTCCCTCTGTCCCTCATTTTGGTCTGATCTATATAGATGTATATAAAATGCACTTTTTATCTATCAAAAAGTGTTTTCCAGCGCTAAACCTTTCATCTGATTTCTAAATTGCTGCATTTACAAATTCCAAAAGCCAATATAAAGGAATAATAGTGGTAAAAAAGTACTTTTAGTGGGTTTAACCAATCTTGTTTTTTTGTACAATTCTCCTTTAAGGGGGCGTGGCAATGGGTGTGTCCTATGCCTGCATACTTTTACTGATAGGTGTCCCTCATTCCCACCTCAAAAAGTTGGGAGGTATGGTCGTGACATCATCACTGTACTGTACATAGCCTGTGCAGAAAGCAGAGCTGTGGGATGGGCCAACAGGCCCCACCCACTATAGGCTGCCTGCAGGAAACTACAGGAGGAGGTGGAGACAAGACCAGTCACCCTGTACAGGGAGAGAGAGCAGCAGTGACCGGTAGATTACTGCACAGATCTTTAATAAATAGACAAAGCACAACAAGATTCAAATTAAATACATTTGTCATGTGTATTCTTACCACTTGGCACCCGCTTACAGTAGATATGCTGCGAGCAGGTGGCAAAGCCAAGCACTGCGTCGTACCTGTACATTGCGACATACTTCCTGGCTTGGTGGCGCGCATTGCGCTCGCCCCCTGCTGACCTGTGCTGTGACTGGACACAGGATGAGTTTGTCAGCAGTGTACAGCCAATGATGTACACCTGCTGATCGGCTGTAGCCAATCACAGCACAGAGTTCTGTGTTGACAAACACACAAAACTCTGTACACAAAGATTGATCTGGCTGTTTTTTCTCCCTGAAATCAACTCTGAGTTCAGGGAGAAAACACAACCAGCTCTGTTAGTAAAAACAGCACACATTACACTTGTTAGGTACACAGTTAACCCCTTGATGTTAACCCCTTCCCAGCCAGGGTCATTAGTATGGTGTACAGCAGGGCTTTTTTCTAAGAGAATAGGTGCAGGAACTCTCCCCTTCCGAGTCACCCCTTGTCTCTGCCCCCTAACCACCTTCGAGCACCGTTCTTTGGTGATCAAATACCACCAAAAGAGCTACATTTGTGTGAAAAAAAATTATAAAAATTTCATTTGGGTACAGTGTTGCATGACCACACTATTGCCAGTTAAAGTAGCACAGTGCTTAATAGCAAAAACATTTTTGTTTTTGGATTTAGATACACTTTAATGGTGATGGATCTTGATTGTCCACAGATGTCAGATTCCAGATGTCAGAATACCCTGATGTTAGCCCTTCTTTACCCATCTATGCCTTTATGGACCTTGCTTTGTGCACTGGTGTCATGTTGGAACGTGAAGGGACCATCCCCAAACTGTTCCTACAACGTTGGGAGCATAAAATTGTCCAAAATGTCTTTGTATGCTGACGCCTTAAGAATTCCCGTCA
Organism: Aquarana catesbeiana; assembly: GCF_042186555.1. Classification (NCBI taxonomy): domain Eukaryota; kingdom Metazoa; phylum Chordata; class Amphibia; order Anura; family Ranidae; genus Aquarana; species Aquarana catesbeiana. The sequence continues at coordinate 648,670,448 of NC_133326.1, forward strand.
CTGAAGCTAAGGGTCCAAGCCCAACCCCCGAAAAAACCCCTCCACACCATAATCTCCACCCCACCCCCACCAAATTATTTGGACTGGTGCACAAAAGCAAGGTCCATAAAGACATGGATGAGCGAGTTTGGGGTGGAGGAACTTGACTGACCTGCACAGAGTCCTGACCTCAACCCAATACAACACCTTTGGGATGAATTAGTGCAGAGACTGCGAGCCAGGCCTTCTCCTCCAACATCAGTGCCTGACCTCACAAATGTGCTTCTGGAAGAATGGTCAAAAATTCCCATGGACACACTCCTAAACCTTGTGAACAGTCTTCCCAGAAGAGTTGAAGCTGTTATACCTGCAAAGGGTGGGCCAACTCAAAAATGAACCCTATGGACTAAGACTGGGATGCCATTAAAGTTCACGTGCAAGTAAAGGCAGGCGTCCCAATACTTTTGGTAATATAGTGTATGTCTTAACCGGTTCTCGACCGGCTCACACCTATATAGTGGGGCAGAATGTCTCCCCTGTGGGAAACTCCGTACAAGTACGGGGTACCTTCAAGAGCTGCCAGAGGGCGCGTGTGCCCGCTGCATGGCAGGGGACCCGATGCGCGTGGCTGGTGGTAGCGATAGCCGCTGGCCACGCGCCATCACGTGCAGGAGCGCCAGGACAGGGATTTGTGTGTGTAAACACACAAATCCCTGTGCTGTCAGAGGAGAGGAGACATGTTGTTTGTTCCTACTATGTAGGAACAGCGATATGTCCCCTCTCCTATGCAGCCCTATCCCCATACAGTTAGAACACACTGAGGGAACACACATTTAACCCCTTGATCACCCCTTAGTGTTAACTCCTTCCCTACCAGTGTCATTTACACAGTAATCAGTGCATTTTTATAGCACTGATCACTGTATAGATAACAATGGTCCCAAAAATGTGTCAAAAGTGTCCGATCTGTCCTTTGCAATGTCGCAATACCGCTAAAAATCGCAGATAAGAAATAAACATGCATATACTAAAAAAATCGCAGATAACCGCCATTACTAGTAAAAAAAAAAATAAAAAATAAAAATGCCATAAAAATGCCATAAATTTTTCCCATAGTTTGTAGACACTATAACTTTCACGCAAACCAATCAATATACGCTTATTGCGGGTTTTTTTACCAAAAATATGTAGAAGAATATATATTGGCCTAAACTGATGAAGAAATGTGCTTTTTAAAAACATTTCTGGGGGTATTTATTATAGCAAAACGTAAAAAAATATTTTTTTTTTTTTCAAAATTGATGCTTTTCTTGTGTATAGCGCAAAAAATAAAAACCGCAAAGGTGATCAAATAGCACTAAAAGATCAATCGATCAATATACGCTTATTGCGATTTTTTTTTTTTTTTTACCAAAAATATGTAGAAGATTATATATTGGCCTAAACTGAGGAAGAAATTTGTTTTCTAAAAAAATTTTTGGGGGTATTTATTATAGCAAAACGTAAAAAATATTGTTTTTTTTTTCAAAATTGATACTTTTTTTGTGTATAGCGCAAAAAATAAAAACCGCAAAGGTGATCAAATAGCACTAAAAGATCAATCGATCAATATACGCTTATTGCGATTTTTTTTTACCAAAAATATGTACAAGAATATATATTGGCCTAAACTGAGGAAGAAATTTGTTTTCTAAAAACATTTTTGGGGATATTTATTATGGCAAAAAAGTAAAAAATATTGTTTTTTTTTTCAAAATTGTCACTCTTTTTTTTGTGTATTGCGCAAAAAATAAAAACTGCAAAGGTGATCAAATAGCACTAAAAGAAAGCTCTATTTGTGGGAAAAAAAAGGACTCAATTTTAGTTTGGGTACAGCATTGCATGACCGCGCAATTACCAGTTAAAGCGACTCAGTGCCAAAATGTAAAAAGTGCTCTGGTCAGGAAGGGGGTAAAACCTTCCAGGGCTGAAGTGGTTAAACTTGGTGCATGGTCAGAAAGGCCATTTCTCAATGGTGGCCATAAATCCTTCCATAAATGACCGCCTTGAGTTTTAATTCATTTCAATAGCCAGAATAAAATATTATTCAGGCCAATGAAATGAATTAACGCCCAAGCGCTTGACAAGCCCTACTGCGCTGCACGCGTTTACAAGTGTCAAGCGTTTTTTTCTGTCAAAATGCCACTGCCAGGAGGAAAGGTGTCTAGGAGAGCTGGGCAAACACCTTGTGTGCATGAGGCCTAAGCCCTTATGTACACTGGGCATTAAAAACACCAGTTTGATGCCGCGTACACACGAGCGGACTTCTCGTTGGGCTGAACTCCGAAGGACTTTTCGACGGAGTTCCAACGAAACGGACTTGCCTACACCTTGATCACACCAAAGTCCAATCGTTTCGAACGTGATGACGTACGACCAGACTAGAATAAGGAAGTTCATAGCCAGCAGCCAATAGCTGCCCTTGCGTCGTTTTTGGTCCGTCGGACTAGCATATAAATGAATGGATTTTTTGATAGAAATCAAGTCCGTCGAGAAGATTTGAAAATTGTTCTATTTCTTAGGCCCCTTTCACACTGGGGCGGTAGGGGGCGTCGGCGGTAAAACAGCGCTATTTTTAGCGCTGTTTTACCGCGGTATTCGGCCGCTAGCGGTGCGGTTTTAACCCCCCGCTGGCGGCCGAAAAAGGGTTAAAACCCCTCGTATAGCGCGGCTATACGGTATAGCCGCACTGTCCCATTGATTTCAATGGGCAGGAGCAGTTTAGGAGCGGTGAATACACCGCTCCTTCACCGCTCCAAAGATGCGGCTGACAGGAGATTTTTTCTTCTCCTGCCTCGGGCTTTCACACTGAACAAACAGCGGAGGCTGTTTAGGGGCGGTTTGCAGGCGCTATTTTTAGCGCAATAACGCCTGCAAACCGCCCCAGTGTGAAAGGGGCCTAAGGTCCGTCAGATTTTTAGACAGAAAAGGTCCAATGAAGCCCACACGCGATCGAATTGTCTGACGGATTCGTTCCGTCGGACCTTTGATGCCGAAAAGTCCGGTCGGGTGTACCCGGCATCAGGAGCGTTTACATTTTTTTTCTGCCCTTAAATGCCCGTCAATGTTAGCCTAAGTGTCCATGCGCACATAGGTGTTTACAAGAGTGTAAACGTATCTAAACACGCTTTAACGCTAGGCGTGTTTAGTGCTTGAACGTTAATTCATTTCTATGGCCAGAATAAAATATTATTCTGGCCAATGAAATGGATTAACGCCCCAACACTTGAAAACATTTTTTAAAAAAATGGCTTTGGGTGGATTTTTGATGCTGCTCTTCTCCTGCCAGGAGAAAGGTGTTCAGGAGAGCTGGGCAAACGCCCAGTGTGCATGAGGCCTAAAGGTTCTGACACTGGGAAGCTGGAGTGAAATGCCTCTGGAGGTGCCACCATGCCTCTCTTGGTGCTACATATATAATTAAGCTCTGGATTGTTATTATTATTTTTTTTTTTTAAGAACGAAAGTAGAATTTCATTTTAAATGAGATGCAAGGTGAAAAGAATACAAAAATACCAACTAAACCACCACCAAATCTATTTATAAAGAGCCGTACTGGCCATAATAATTTGTCGGTGCAGCTATGGAGGTTTGTATGACCCGTGTGCCACTCGTGGAATTGAACTGAGGATTAAAAGTACTAAAAATAATAAGCGTTCATTCGCTCCTGCACCCACAATCCTACAGACGGACCTCCTGTTGTGCATGAAAGCTTTCCAGGCAAGGTACGCACAGATCCTGACTGCAGATTAATGGGACTAAGTCGTGGAGTGTTTGCCATGAGTGGTCATGGGTCAGCTGCTCTGTATATGGGCCGCAACTGCAGGATTGGAGGAAAATAGATCAGAAAGAGAAGAATGAAAAGGGTAATGAACAAAAGGTTGGGGGGGGGGGATGGGGAGTTGTACTTACAGTAACAAAGAATGGTAGTGTGTTGAACATTTCCAGAATGAAAGGGAATCTCAAGATCTGCTCCCAAATGTTTCCCTGAAACGCAAAAGAGAAAAAAAATAAGGAATGTGATTTATGGATTGTAAGCGACATACTAAAAAAACAGCTCCACATGAACCAAGTAACCTAGTTATCTGTGGTTTACAATGGATTCAGTCAGCAAATTCTCTACATTAAAGTTAATGCGTGTTTATTCATAACAACCCTTAAAGTGTTAATAACCTAGGACACCGCATTCACTATATCTGGTCTCCCACAGTACACAGAACATGGAAATGCAATTATTTTAGTAAATATAAACTGCTAAATACCTTTTCTCATCAGCAGTATATAGCAGTCTTGTGACTTCTATCAGTTCCTGCTAAAGCTTGTAGGAGGAGTTTTCATACTGCACTGAGCTGACCTATCAGGATGCAGTACCCCTGACCCTTTGTCTGGACAGTGCTGATTGGCCCTGTGCTGATCACATGCACTCTCCCAAGAAAAAAAATAACTCTCTAGCAATACACACCAAACTGAGCATGTGCAGCCTGACTCCAGTAACTCTGTCTTATCCAGGATGTGTTCTAGAGTCAGTGGAAGAAAAGGAGGATCTGTGCATACAGGATCAAGCAGCCTTTTTACACAATATAGAGAATTAATCCTTTAGGTTCCACAATGAGTATACCAAGCATGCTTTACTGTATATACAGACTGATTTTACTGTTGTGGGTTTAGTAACACTTTAAGGCCCCTTTCACATTGGGGCAGGAGGGGCGTCAGCAGTAAAGCGGCGCTATTATTAGTGGTGCTTTACCGTGGTTTTAGCGGCGGTATTTGGCCACTAGCGGTGCGGTTATACCCCCACTAGGGCTTTCACACTGGAGACACAGCAGAGGCTGTTTCAGGTCAGTTTGCAGGCGCTATTTGTAACACAATAGCGCCTGCAAACCGCCCAGTGTGAAAGGGGTCTCAATGTGGTGGCTGCATTCGTTTCCTTTTTTAGGCTTTTTTTCCTTATTTTTAACCTGCTGATCCAGTCAGTAGTACACTTCTGTCTTAGGGTGTCTCCACTTCACTGGAGGAGCAATGGAGACACCTCTGGCCTGGTAATTAATATTTGACTATGCTTTCCACAATATGCCATTGGTCTGCCAGGCCAGGAATAGAAAACAGCTAGAATAAGGTATGTATAACAAAGATTTATTTTATATTTTTTTAAATATAAAGGGTGGAGGAACGGTTCTGAATTTTGCGGCCAACTTGAAGCTGGGCTTAAAAGACTAGTATCACAAAAAATATTGTGTTTTGATCACTGAATATGTTAATACATGTAATACAATAATAGTAATCGGTACATGTGTTCTGCCCCACTTTCATGTCATTTTTGCTGGTATTCAAATGCATTAGATTATTATTATTCATTAATATGCTGACATCTAGTGGCAGTTTCTGGTCACAACATCTTGTTTACAATGTGATTTGAATACCTTACCCTGTCCTCCCTTCCTGTTTAGTGCTAGTTAGTTTATTCCTAGTTAGATCCTCCCCATTTCTTCCATGTTCCCTCAGTCAGCGTTAGTTGTTCAAAGAGAAAGGGCGTAGGAAAGTCATTGTCTTCTTACGCTTTAAAAGACTGGAGACATCCTCTGTATTGTAATTAGCTGTAGTAAAGTTATGCTGGATTCAACTTCTCTGTCTTATTGAAGAGTTGAAGTGATACTAAAGTTTTGTTTTTTTTTTCTTTAAAAATAACAAACATATTATATTTACCTGCTCTGTTAAATGGTTTTGCACAGAGCAGCCCAGATCCTCGGGTCAATCTTTGATGCTCCTGGCCCCTCCCTCCTGTCGACTGCCCCCATAGCAAGCAGCTTGCTATGGGGGCACCCAAGCCAAGCTGCAGCTCCATGTGTCCATTCAGACACGGAGCTGCCGTTCAGCCCCACCCGCTCTCTTTCTCCTGATTGTCTAACTGACTTTGATTGACAGCAGCGGGAGCCAATGGAACTGCTGCTGTGTCTCAGCCAATCAGGAGGGATAGTCCCAGACTGCCGAGGCACTCATGTACATCGCTGGATAGAGATGGGGCTCAGGTAAGTATTAGGGGCTGGGGGGGCTGCTGCACACAAAAGGTTTTTTATCCTAATGAATAGAATGCATTAAGATAAAAAAGCCATCAGCTTTTACAACCACTTTAACCACTTGCCGACCAGCCGCCGTCATTATACTGCGGCAGGTCGGCGCGATCTCGCGAACTGACATAGCTGTAAGTTGGCTCCTTTAAGCGGGATAGCAGGTGCACGGCGCCGCAGGCGCACACACGCCGCCAAAGGCGCGCGCACCAGCTGCATTGCGGGGGTGCCAATGCTCGTAGCCGACGGTCGCGATGACTGCCGGCCACGCGCAATCGCGGGCACGAGAGGCAGAACAGTGACGTGTGTGTGTAAACACACACAAATCCCTGTTCTGTGAGGAGAGGAGAGGCAGATCATGAGTTAATAGCTAGAAACCACGATCTGTCATCTCCTATAGTCAGTTCCCTCCCCCCACAGTTAGAACACACAGTCAGGGAGCACAGTTAACCCCTTGATCGCCCCCTAGTGTTAACCCCTTCCCTGCCAGTGACATTTACACAGTAATCAGTGCATTTTTATAGCACTGATCGCTGTATAATTGTCAATGGTTTCAAAAAAGTGTCCGATGTGTCCGCCATAATGTTGCAGTCCCAATAAAAATTGCAGATCGCCACCATTACTAGTAAAAAAATAATAATAAAAATGCCCTAAATCTATCCCCTATTTTGTAGATGCTATAACTGTTGCACAAACCAATCGATATACGCTTATTGCGATTTTTATTACCAAAAATATGTAGAAGAATACATATTGGCCTAAACTGAGGGAAAAATTTGCTTTTTTAAAAAAAAAATTGGGGATATTTATTGTAGCAAAAAGTACAAAATATTGTGTTTTTTTTAAATTGTCGCTCTTTTTTTGTTTATAGCTCAAAAAATAAAAACTGCAGAGATGATTAAATACCACCAAAAGAAAGCTCTATTTGTGGGAAAAAAAGGACATAAATTTTGTTTGGGTACAGTGTTGCACGACCACGCAATTGTCAGTTAAAGCGATGCAGTGCCGAATCGCAAAAAATGGCCTGGTCATTGAGCAGCCAAATCTCCTGGGGCTGAAGTGGTTAAGCTGCCTATGGATGGTGCCAAGGCAGCAGGTGACCATATTGTCCTGACAGACTGGGTCTAAGGAGGTATGTCAATGCATAAAGCGACATTTGAAACAGTACATCCAAAAAGGATAAAGGTTCTCTGTCCTATATGCCCACTTCCTAGAATACATATGAAACAAATAATTTGTGTAGCAATGGAATTTTTTGGGCATATAGTCAATAGTACAACAAAATAAATTCTTAAAACCATAAAGTTTATTGTATAAACATTAAAATTATGTATAGCATCATATCCAATATATTGAAAAGTAGAGTTCACAGATCTTATTTCAGTTCAACATGCAAGTGTTAGCTCAACACGTTTCAAATGCTTCAAACATCTTCAACAAGAGCACATGTGAACAGTATCCGTGTGGGGACACCTAGTAGTATAAAATAATAAGTCTCCATACAGTTTGCTGGAGTGGAAATTCTCAATTCCAAAAGGGAAAAAAGGTGGTAATCAAAGCAAATGCTATTTCTCAACAGATCAAAGTACTCCAGATATCATCTACTGAGTGTATCCCATCCCATACACTCGGGGGATGATGTCTGGGACTCTTTGATCTGTTGGGAATCAGTATTTGCCTGGTCCCCACACAGAAACGGTTCACGTGCTCCTGATGAAGATGTTTGAAGCATTCGAAACATGTTTAAATTACATGTGGATGTTGAATTGAAATAAGATCTGTGAACTCTACTTTGCAAAATATTGGATATAGTGCTATTTATAATATTAATGTGTGTAAACTTTATGGTTTTAAGAATGTATTTTGTGGTAGTATTGACTTTATGCCGAGAAAAATATTGTTGCTACAGTACGTGAATTCTTTTGGTTCATAGACATCTAAAACAGAACAACGTGATTTTTTTTTTTTAATTTCTTTCATGTCCTAAATTTTATATACTCTATTTCTGTATTTACAGGTGCATTTCAAAAAAATTGAATATCATCAAGGTAATTTATTTCAGTAATTCGATTCAAAAAGTGAAACTCATATACAGTGCCTTGCAAAAGTATTCACCCCCCTTGGCTTTTTACCTATTTTGTTACATTACAACCTTTAGTTTAATGTTTTTTTAATCTGAATTATATGTGATGGATCAGAACACAATAGTCTAAGTTGGTGAAGTAAAATTAGAAATATATATATAAAAAAAAAATTTAGAAATAAAAAAATGATAATTGGAATGTGCGTATGTATTCACCCCCTTTGTTATGAAGCCCATAAAAAGCTCTGGTGCAACCAATTACCTTCAGAAGTCAAGTAATTAGTGAAATGATGCCCACCTGTGTGCAATCTAAGTGTCACATGATCTGTCATTACATATACACACCTTTTTGAAAGGCCCCAGAGGCTGCAACACCTAAGCAAGAGGCACCACTAACCAAACACTGCCATGAAGACCAAGGAACACTCCAAACAAGTAAGGGACAATGTTGTTGAGAAGTACAAGTCAGGGTTAGGTTATAAAAAAATATCCAAATCTTTGATGTTCCCTAGGAGCACAATCAAATCTATCATAACCAAATGGAAAGAACATGGCACAACAGCAAACCTGCCAAGAGACAGCCGCACACCAAAACTCACGGATCAGGCAAGGAGGGCATTAATCAGAGAGGCAGCACAGAGAGCTAAGGTAACCCTGGAGGAGCTGCAGAGTTCCACAGCAGAGACTGGAGTATCTGTACATAGGACGACAATAAGCTGTACACTCCATAGAGTTGGGCTTTATGGCAGAGTGGCCAGAAGAAAGCCATTACTTTCAGCAAAAAACAAAACGGCACATTTTGAGTTTGCGAAAAAGCATGTGGGAGACTCCCAAAATGTATGGAGGAAGGTGTTCTGGTCTGATGAGACTAAAATGTAACTTTTTGGCCATCAAAGAAAACGATATGTCTGGCGCTAATCCAACACATCACATCACCCAAAGAACACCATCCCCACAGTGAAACATGGTGGTGGCAGCATCATGCTGTGGGGATGTTTTTCAGCAGTCGGGACTGGGAAACTGGTCAGAGTTGAGGGAAAGATGGATGGTGCTAAATACAGGGATATTCGTGAGCAAAACCTGTACCACTCTGTGTGTGATTTGAGGCTAGGACGGAGGTTCACCTTCCAGCAGGACAATAACCCCAAACACACTGCTAAAGCAACGCTTGAGTGGTTTAAGGGGAAACATGTAAATGTGTTGGAATGGCCTAGTCAAAGCCCAGACCTCAATCCAATAGAAAATCTGTGGTCATACTTAAAGATTGCGCAAACCATCCAACTTGAAGGATGGGCAAAAATCCCAGTGGTAAGATGTGGCAATCTCATAGAGACTTACCCAAAGTGACTTGGAGCTGTGATAGCCGCAAAAGGTGGCTCTGCAAAGTATTGACTTTAGGGGGGTGAATAGTTAAGCACATTGACTTTTTCTGTTGTTTTGTCCTATTTGCTGTTTGCTTCAAAATAAAAAAAAAAAAACATCTTCAAAGTTGTGGGCATGTTCTGTAAATTAAATGATGCAAATCCTCAAACAATCCATGTTAATTCCAGGTTGCGAGGCAACAAAACACGAAAAATGCCAAGGGGGGTGAATACTTTTGCAAGGCACTGTATTATATAGATTCATTACACACAGAGTGATATATTTTAAGCATTTCTTTCTTTTAATTTTAATGATTAAGGCTTACAGCTAGTAAAAACCCCAAATTTAGTATCTCAGAAAATTAGAATATTGTGAAAAAGTGCAATATTGTAAACTCATGGTGTCACACTCTAATCAGCTAATTAACTCAAAACACCTGTAAAGGTTTCCTGAGCCTTTAAATGGTCTCTCAGTCTGGTTTAGAAGGTTACACAATCATGGGGAAGACTGCTGACTTGACAGTTGTCCAGAAGACAGTCATTGACACTCTCCACAAGGAGGGTAAGTAACACAAGGTCATTGCTAAAGAAGCTGGCTGTTCACAGAGTGCTGTATCCAAACATATTAATGGAGAGTTGAGTGGAAGGAAAAAGTGTGGTAGAAAAAGGTGCACAAGCAACAGGGATAATCGCAGCCTTGAGAGGATTGTGAAGCAAGGGCCATTCAAGAATTTGGGGGAGATTCACAAGGAGTGGACTACGGCTGGTGTCAGTGCTTCAAGAGCCACGACACAGACGTATCCAGGACATGGGCTACAACTGTTGCAATCCTTGTGTCAAGCCACTCCTGAACCAGAGACAATGTCAGAAGTATCTTACCTGGGCTAAGGAGAAAAAGGACTGGACTGTTGCTCAGTGGCCCAAAGTCCTCTTTTCGGATGAAAGTAAATTTTGCATTTCATTTGGAATTCAAGGTCTCATAGTCTGTAGGAAGAGTGGAGAGGCACAGAATCCAAATTGCATGAGGTCCAGTCTTAATTGGCCAGCAAACTGGCCTGACCTAAAGTCCATAGAGAATCTGTGGGCTATTGTCAAGAGAAAGATGAGAGACACCAGACCCAACAATGCAGATGAGCTAAAGGCCGCTATCAAAGCAACCTGGGCTTCCGTAACACCTCAGCAGTGCCACAGACTGATCGTCCCCATGCCACGCCGCATTGATGCAGTAATTCATGCAAAAGGAGCCCCGACCAAGTATTGAGTGCATACTATACTGTACATGGATATACTTTTCAGTAAGCCAATATTTCTGTATTTAAAATCCTTTTTGTTATTGGTCTTATGTAATATTCTAGTTTTCTGAGATACTGAATTTTGGGTTTTCACTAGCTGTAAGCCATAATCATCAAAATTAGAAGAAAGAAATTATTGAAATATATTACTCTGTGTGTAATGAATCTATATAATATATGAGTTTCATTTTTTGAATTGAATTACTGAAATAAATTAACTTTTTGATGATATTCTAATTTTTTTAGATGCACCTGTATATACAGCCAAAAGTTTTAAGAATGACACAAATATTAATTTTCACAAAACCTGCTGCCTCCATTTTTCTTATGGCAATTTGCATATGTTCCAGAATGTTATGAAGAATGATCAGATGAATTGCAAGTAATTGCAAAGTCCATCTTTGCCATGAAAATGAACTTAATCCCATAAAAAAACATTTCCACCATATTTGTGAAGAAGGCTTCAGGGCGCCGAAGAAAGTCCAGCAAGCACCAGGGCCATCTCCTACAGTTGACTCAGCTGCAGGATCAGGGCACCACCAGTGCAGAGCTTGCTCAGGAATGGCAGCAAGCAGGTGTGAGGGCATCTGCATGCACAGTGATGCAAAGACTTTTGGAAGATGGCCTGGTGTCAAGAAGGGCAGCAAAGAAGCTACTTTTCTCCAGAAAAAATATCAGGGACAGACTGATAAAAGACTCAGGAATTGGACTGCTGAGGACTAGGGTAAAGTCCCTTTCTCTGATGAATCCCCTTTCCCATTGTTTGGGACATCTAGAAAAAACCTTGTCCAGAGAAGAAATGGTGACCACTGCCATTGTTCCTGTGTCTTGCCAACAGTAAAGCATCCGTTCCTGTGTGGGGTTTCTTTTCAGCCAAGGGAGTTGGCTCACTCACAATTTTGCCTAAGAACACAACCATGAATAAAGATTTGTATAAAAACATCCTCCAACAGCAACTTCTCACAACCATCCAAGAACAGTTTGGTGTCGAACAATGCCTTTTCCTTCATGATGGAGCACCTTGCCATAAAGCAAAAGTGATAGCTAAGTGGCTTGGGGAACAAAACTACAAAATGTTGGGTCCATAGCCAAGAAACATCCCATACTTTATTCTTATTGAGAACTTGTGGTCAATCCTCAAGAGGCGGGTGAACAAAAAAAACCCCACAAATTCTGACAAACTCTAGGCATTGATTATGCACAATGGGCTGCCATCAGTCAGGATGTGGGCCAGAAGTTGATTGACAGCATGCCAGGGTGAATTGCAGAGGTCTTGAAAAAGAAGTGTCAACACTGCAAATATTGCCTCTTTGCATTAACTTAATGTAATTTTCAATAAAAGCCTTTGACACTTATGAAATGCTTGTAATTATACTTCAGTATACCATAATAACATCTGACAAAAAGATCTATAAACGCCGAAGCAGCAGACCTTGTGAAAATTAATATTTGAGTCATCCTCAAAACTGTTGGCCACAGATATATATATATATATATATATATATATATATATATACAGTATATTACAGGATGGTCAGAATACGTACTTTTTTAATTTTTACAATTGTTCTGGGCTAAATTTGGCATAATTTGTTTTTTTGGAGTAATTGGCCCAATCTGTAGCACATGTGACCATGCTTAAGGACAGACATTGGTGGTCTGAGTGGGTATCAATTTCTCACATCATTTAGGGAAGATGAGGAATGATCACATAACGGTTATGTGTGCAAACCAATGCAGCTTTCAAACAACAAAGCTTTCCACCAGAGTGATCCATCCACCAGCCACTTAATGTATGGTGTTCATCAAATGACATACAGTTCACATGGCTCGAACAATGCAGCAGCAATCGATTTTAGGTTTACGGGCCCTGCCAGTGTTGTTTACTTCCCCCAGACAGGGAGTTAATTAAAATTGACTAGATCATTACAGCTCAGAGGGGAATTGACCTAAGAATGAATTACCTGCTAATTACTGCCAAAATCAATTTACGGCAAATATTTCCATCTGTAAGTAAAACTTTAGTCTACCTTATCTCATGAGAGGTGTAACTAAACTACGTTTCCACATAGAACACAATAGAATACCCTAACCACAGTAATACAGTCCTCTTCCAGCAAATGAGGGTGCAATCTGATTTATTTAAATTGTGGGGGAAAACTGGAGTACATATACACAGGGGGTTGTGTGAAAGATGAGGTTTTAACAGATGTGGGATGACAATTCAAATGCAGCCATTTCCCCGTTCTGCCTATTATCCTGGTTCTCAGACCCCTTTCAACCCATCTGCACAAAGAACTTGTGCTTCAAGTGCTCTGCAAGTGTACAACTTGCCAGTGAAAATGTGCAGCTAGTTACAAATTTTCATCAAGTTATCCTTGCTGGGAAATGAGACTCACCTTGTATCCCAGATAGGTCAGCAGCATGGTTTCCAAAAAGCTGATTAATGCAACAAGCACCTAAGAGGAAAGTAAACATTGAATGAGGTTTCACAAAGGCAAAAGCAGTGATATACAATTAGAGCATGACTAGGGTAGATCAGAGCTCACCACCTCGAACTAACCTTATACACCCCCCCCCTGTATTTTCCACGTTCCACCTTCCCCCACTTATAGAAAAACCACAGAACCCTTAAGTGGGGTAAAATGGCCGAAGACGGCCTTTTATTCACACAAACTTTATATACATAACAGAACATAATAAATGCTTTAAACCTGAAACAACGCTTTGAGATTCTTGACGGTACCACACATCCAGAACGTATTTTGTGTCTGAGGCACCAGATAGCTGAGTTGCGACCCCAGCCGCAAAAACTGGCTTGGGGCCCAACCCAGCTAACCTCAGCCCCCCAGGGTTCTTACCACTACACGGTCACTATGCAGTGAACTGCTGCGCTGGGTTTAAACCCCTCTCTATTGATTTTGATTGCCCTACTTTTTGATTGCTTTACAGGTGTCCACTATTTAGTGCTGGTGTCATTTTGTTTTTATTATGCAGTGAACCGTACCAGCTCGAGGATTCCACACCTCAGATAGTTCCCCACCGTTTACCCAATGGCCAGATTTTAGACCGCCGTCAAGGACCCTAAACCGCCACAGGAACACTAGTGTAAAGCCTTATGCCATGTACACACAGGCGGACTTTTCGGCAACGAAAGTCCGACAGTCTTTCCGACGGACTTTCGACGGAGTTACAGCGGACTTTTGATGGACTTTCTAACGAACAGACTTGCCTACACACGATCACACCAAAGTCTGACTGATTCATACGTGATGACGTACGACCGGACTAAAATAAGGAAGTTGATAGCCAGTAGCCAATAGCTGCCCTAGTTTTTTGTCTGTTGGACTAGCATACAGACGAGCGGATTTTTCAACCGGACTCGAGTCCGTCAGAAAGATTTGAAACATGTTCCAAATCTAAAGTCCGTCAGATTTTTGACAGAAAAGTCCGCTGTAGGTCCGATGGAGCACACACACGGTCGAATTGTCAGACGGATTTGTTCCGTCAGACCAGTCCGGTCAAAAAGTCCGCCCCTGTGTACACAGTATAACATTGTGTGCCCCTCCACACACGAAAAGCCCTTTGTAAGCCGTCTTCCAACCCCAAAAACCACAGGTAAGTGCCCACAGCTTTAAGGTGAAAGCCATCCCCCCTCAGAAACTGCCACACATCAGTTTCTAGATCCAAGTGTCTAATGACCAGGCCCCCATTCCAAACAACAAACTTCCTCACCTCCTTATTCACCTTGATCCGAGCCTTATTAAACCTCTCCACTGATCTGGCCGCCCACCATGATGTGCGCGCCACAATGTCCGACTAGAGTATGATCGTACCAGGAAATTAACTTCTAAGCCTAAGAAAATTGAATCTTATATCCCTGATCAGTTCCCTGGAAGACCTAATGACCAAATCATTGCCCCCAGCATGTAAAATAAGAATATTGGGAAGCCTGTCTAATCTGGCAAAACGGTTAACCTCAGGAACCACCCGACTTCCGAGGAAGACCTAACTGCCTGCCATTAGGCCTGACATCTACCCTCTTAGCCCCCCAAAAGACATAAGAATGCCCCAGGATCCAGATGAGGCATCTCCGACCTCAAATTTAAAAAAAACAAAAAGAACACCGTAGCACCCACCAAACAGTGAAACAGGAGACAAACAACATGTAACAGAAAGACAGAAAAAGGAAAAAAACCCACCCACCACTTGAGGGCCTACAGTAAGTGGGGCCTGACATACAACTGCATTCTGTTTGACTCCCACATGCCGATCTGCTTTACCACATTCTCACCCAAACCCCACCGCCTCAGTGGCCTCACCGATGCGGAAGGATTGAGACATGAAATCCGAGGGGTGAAAGCCCACCACTAACAGACATTTGCGGAAGACCGACACAAATTGAAAAGGGACAGGAAGAAGCCATCCTTATGTAACAGGGGGCCGCCTGTTTGCGGACGCAGTAGAAAGAACTGCTCCAAAGCCATAACCGGGCAAAGACAAGGCCCATCGCCCCAAACAACTCTCTTCCCACTCTGATCCGTCTTGGAACGACGGATCCTAAGCTGTGCAGATTCCGATGTGACTGCAACATCACCCATCAGCAACCCCCCTGCCATCTGTTTGGATGGACTGACCAGTTCGCCAATACGAAGAGCTCCGAAAAATGCCAGTAAAAAGGCCACATTAAACAAAGCCTATTCATAAGCTGAAGAACAAACCGACTGCAGAAGGTTTAAGATAGAACTTAAAATAGAGAAAGACACCGGGCGACGAGTATCGCAGGAGCGGCGGCCCCTGTGGTAAACCCTCATTGCCTGCTTGACCAAGAAAGCTTTAGTAAAATCCCCAACATCAGACAACTTGAACCAAAAAGCTAGGCCTGCCAGTTTGCGTTCCACCAAAGAAGCCGAAGCCCCCTCACAAAATTACTAACAACAAAATAAAGAACCATCAACGAAACATCAACCCCAGAATCCAACCCACCTACCTCATCCAGCAAAGAAATCCATTCCCTCCAAGCCCTGGAACAAGCCTTCCAAGTAGCAGCACTCAGGTAATACCGAATCAATTCAACGGCGCCTCCAATGTGATCTGCCACAGCTGTTGAGGCCAAGGCATCCCCCCAACAAGCGAAACTCGTCCCACTGAAAACGAGACAAAGCATCCGCTACTTTGTTGCAAATACCAGGAATATGCACCGCATAGATGAAAGTATTCAATCTCAGACACAGTAAGACTAAATGGCGACGGGTGGGGAAGAGGCTGAAATGCTATTGATCGCTGACACTACTCCCATATTGTCACAGCGAAATTGCCGTTTTTGTTCTTGAAAGGAATCACCCCAGAGTTCAACCGCCAGGACTATTGAAGACAGTTGCAAAAGCACCAGGTTTTTCAACAAACCAGCCGAACGCCAGGCTGAAGGCCACCGTTCCGCACTCCAGTGCCCCTGAAAGTAAGCCCCATAGCCAACGGAGCCAGCGGCATCCGTAAACACAACCAAATCCGCATTACTGTTAGCCACAGCCATCAACCATTATAGGACTCCAAATAGGTGTCCCAAATACGGAGATCAGCCCTGAGCTCCCTGGTCAGCTGAATGTAGTGCTTCGGGGGGACCTCCCCCCTGCAATGCCATCAGTTTTTCTGAGGGCAGTCGGCATTCCATGGCCAATGAATCAATCATAATGCCAAGGAAAACCAGTTCTGTTGCTGGGCCTTTAGTCTTGTCCAGGGCCAAAGGAATGCCGAAACAGTCTGCTATGTGCTGTAAAGTCCCCAGCAGAACCGCACAAACTCTAGAAGCAGGTGGTCCAATGCAAAGAAAGTCATCCGGGTAATGGATGACGGAGTTAATTCCCGACACATCACCTTGTCCATCACCGTAGCTCCATCTTTTGCTTTCTTCCCTGCAGGCGCCATAACCTCCAACATGTCGACCTCCGTCTGCGTCGCCGCCACCGAAACCGACTGCCCCAGAAGGAGGGGGGGGCATGGGCTCCATACGCTGACTCCTCAGGTCTCAGATCCCCTGACGCCACACTGCGCACCACACCACCCTCCAGACAGCGCAAAATTTCCCTTAAGCTGGCAAGCACATCACTATGACCACCCAGCCGTGGATCCTGACTCCCTCGGTGCCACCTGGGCATCCTCTTCCAGTTCCCCATCCTCAGAGCTGCTGACCTCCCCCTCCGATCGGATCTCTGCAGAAGTGGGGACCGATGCTCCCTGGACCGTAGACCTTCCCCTGCCTCTAGCCGTAGCAGGCGATTCCTGCTGAGCTGCCAGGCCTCTGCGCTGTGATATCCTGGGCGATGTACTCGCCCTCCACCTGCCGCTGACGTCATCTGTGTGTGACCCGCCATCCTCCGCTCTCCCGAGACCCAGGCCGGGACCCGGAGGTGATTCCCTGGGCAGACGTGCTCTCCTTCTTTCGCCGCTCCTCCCAACTACGATGAAGGCCGCCGGCCGTGCTGCAGTACACACCCTCCCCCGCTGGGCTGGCGCGCTGACCGGAGCATCGCCAGCAGGAGCAGCCGTCCGATCCGGAAACCTGATGACAGAGGAAGGGACAGAGACTCCACACTGGTGAGTGTACACTTACCGTGGGCCCTGCCTGAGCTGGGGATTCCTCCCAGGGCCACCCCCCACGAGGCATTCGTGCACTTGGCAGGGGGGGCTGAAGGGTCCACTTGCGGGCTCCCGGTGTGGCGCTGATCCTGAGGGGTCCTATCAGGACTGAATCTCTCCAGAGGCCTGGACTTTCAAGCACGCGGCTGGGCGGGCCCTGGCCGAGGGGGACTCTGCCAGACCCCTATAGTGAGGCTGCCACCTGGCTCTGCACCCATGCCAAGCCATGGACATCAACAGCAGCCCTAAGCTGAGCTAACAGCCGATCCAGTTCGCTCATTTTTCCTGTCTTTTTCTCTCACAGGGCAGAGGTGGGGGACTCGAGTCACATGACTTGACTTGAGTCAGACTCGAGTCACCTGTTTGAGGACTTGCGACTTGCTTGAATAAATAAATGCTTAAATAAATGACTCGACTTGACTTTGACTTGTCACTAATGACTTGCGACTTGACTTTGACTTGGGCTATTTGACTTGCAATGACTTGGCACCACCAGTGCTGTGTCTTGGCCTAGGCAAAAGCCGCCCCCCCCCCACACACACACACAAAAGAAAGCTCCCCCCAAGTCCCGGCTTTGGGGTAGATCAGTATTTTGACTTAGTTTGTGACTTGACCAAAATAAATTACTTGACTTGACTTGCTTGACTTCTAGCAGGGACTCGACTTGACTTGCTTGCTTTTCGCCACAGTAACTTGGGACTTGCTTGTGACTTGAAGGTTAAGACTTGAGACTTGCTTGTGACTTGCACATGTGTGACTTACCCCCATCACTGTCACAGGGTGAGGAAACGCAGACGCTGACTACACGGAGATGTTTATCCACCGATTTTTGCTCTGCAACTGCCCTGACCCCTTCTACCCAGTAACATATCTTACCGCTCCTCCCCATCACCCCGCCTCATGGGCCAATTGGGTAAGAGTCCGTACTAGCCATGCCATCCTGAATTATTTAACCCCCTTATGCCTGGTTCCCCTTCCACCCTGTCATGTATGCCCTATGCTGACTACGTTCCTTCTCAGCTCCAGGCATGTCTTTATATACAGTAATAACACAACATGTGTTCTCTAAGCAAATATAAAAAAAAACTTTAAGGGTTATTTTACACCTGCTTTGCTCTGAAGAAGTGATCCGCTTTCAGATCGCTATTCAGGGAGCATTTGACAGGCAGTGAGGAGGCATTGTAGCGCCTCCTCACTGCCCGTTTCAGCCCCTTAAACCCTGCACTAGCGTGCCACAGCTGGGTGGTTGCGTGGTGCCCCCATTCACTTGAATAGGTCACACTCAGCAGACAGTATCGCACGCTGAACATGACAGTGAAGATCATTTTTGCCATGGCATATGTATTCCCCACTCCGCTGCCTTTGCAGCATATAGGGGAAGCTGTGTTTTTTCGTCCCCCACTTCCCTCCAAACACAAGTGTTAGGCTGCTTTCACACTGGGGCGGTAGGGAGCATCGGCGGTAAAACAGCGCTATTTTTATTCGGCCGCTAGCGGTGCGGTTTTAACCACCCGAAATAGGGTTAAAATCACTCGTACAGCGCGGCTATTGCCGCGGTATAGCCGTGCTGTCCCATTGATTTCAATGGGCAGGAGCGGTTTAGGAGCAGTTTAGGAGCGGTGAATACACCGCTCCTTCACCGCTCCAAAGATGCGGCTTGCAGGAGATTTTTTCTTCTCCTGCCAGCGCACCACTTCAGTGTGAAAGCCCTCAGGCTTTCACACTGAACAAACAGCGGAGGCTGTTTAGGGGCGGTTTGCAGGCTGTATTTTTAGCGCAATAACGCCAGCAAACCGCCCCAGTGTGAAAGGGGCCTAAATGAGGCCTTATAGTGTTGTGTATTCTAAGAAAAATAATTACATGTAATTTTTAGCTTCAGCTGGAATAAGTACAATAATCTCCATTGATATCATCCCTTGCACAGCAGCTCTCAAATTGCGGGAAGGAGGGACAGCACAAGATGCCATTTTGGCTCTGTTGCAGTTCATATGTGCTGACAGGACAAGAGCTGACCAATCAGAGCTGATGACTTATCAATGTGTTGCTGCACCTTCACTGTCCAATCAGCAGGCACAAAGGTGATATCACTGTATTATTTCACTCTAACCGAAAAAAATTTAAAAGGTTTAAAAAATGGAACTAAACTCTCCTAAAATTTTCAGCCAAGGAAGCTGCCATCTTGGCCTCTGATCTTCATCTCTCGTGATGCTGCACATGTGATTAGTTATGACACCAGCAATGGTTTGACAGTTTGGTTGAGAGCACAACCAATGTGAAAGTCAGGATTCCAGACACATGCTGGGAATGTAAATTTAAGTTGATGGGTTTAATTCCACTTTAAGACCGTTCACATAAATGTATTTCAGCTGGGTATTTAGCTGTTTGCCTAAAGTTCAGGTTTAAACTCTACCCATTTGCAGATGACATGCAGGCTTCAGGTCACTGGATAGTATAGGTGAGATGAGGGCTGTGTGAATCTGTGTACAACATTTGAAATGATAACTGAATTTACCTGGAGTGCCCACAAAGGAACAGGCCTGTTCACCCAAATGATGGGGGTCCTAGAAAAACATAAAAATATATACTGTTATGTGTGTAAAGTAAAATTTAGCACTGTAGGGAAGACAGATGCAATTGTTACTAATCCAGTGGTCTGTGAAACATTAGGGGATTATTTATTTGAAAAAATGTTGTACCAATGCCTATGCATTCACACAACTATCCAAACTTATCCCCACATTATGTCTACTACCAGTATGTGTAATTCCTACAATCTTCAGCTCCTTCTAGTGGCCATAATACAGTTATTTCTTGACTGAGGTAATTTAGGAAAATACAGCATTATGGCCACTAGATGGAGCTGACGTTCAAAGTAAATAAACACATAGACACAGATTATTTGGGATGTCTAGGTGAATGCGCAGACATTTGCGCATCATTTGTTTTTAATAAATAGACCCCTTAAATGTAACATTGATAAAAATAGGAAATGTGGGGCTGCCAAAGCAGCGGTGGGAGTCGTTAATGTATCTATACAGACCTATACCACGGGGTCATCAACCCACAAAAATGTGTGCCTCTAACCCTTTTCCCACAGCAGCTTACAGACCAGGGAGTTGACTTTTTGATGGTGACATTGTAGGTAAGTTTTATCCCTGTTCGATATTTAAAGCTGGGGCTCCTGTGAGGGCTATAGATTCTCACTTGAAAACAGATTAGGCCCTTATTATTCTTTATTTCACTTTCTCAGACTGGTTACCTCGAAATTTATATGATGGATGTATATCAGGGCTGGACTGGGACAAAAATTTGGCCCTGGACTTCATCCTGACCGGCCGACATTAATTTTGCAAACACGCACAAAAACAAAAAGTGAACAAGCGAAGTGGGAGGGCTAACATCATGCAGGAATATTGCTACATCCTCATTGGCTGGAATTTTAGAAACCGGCATTCCTGCACAGCCATTGGCTGCCTTTCAGCAATGCAGCAGTGCTGAGGCTGAGCCAGGTTGCGCACTATGAAGTGAGGTGATGGGCAGGGCAGATGACAGGTCTCTCTCATGTCGGCCAGACATGGCCAACCCTGATGGCAACCCAAGCCCCCCCCCCTTCACTGTCCATTAGCCGTTCTACTTTATTTTTATTATAGGCAGTACACAGTGGTGACTCTAGGAACAATATATATGGGGGGCACATAAGATGCCACAGTCAAAACTGGGGGGGGGATGATCATTTTTTCATGGTATAACTACATAGTGTATATAGTGCAGGAATGTGGAAAAGAAACAACCTTGGATAAAAATGTGGCCACACACAAGGACAAAATGGGGCTGAACTGTAACTATAGCAAGCCATTCTAGATCTAAGCTAAATAAATAAGGCCTTCACCCTTCACCATTACAAATTGGCAGCATTGTCAAACTGCACTCCCTATAATGTGTGGACTTTATTCAGCTGCTATAAATCTCAATGTCTATACCTAAAATAATGATACATAAATATCCAACTGTAGGTCAAAAGATCATCAACTGCAGGTCAAGTGGTCAACTATAGGTCAAAAGAAGATCAGCTGCAGGTCAGGAAGTCAACTGTGGGTCAGAAGATCAACTACACGTCAGAAGGTCAACTGCAGGTCAGAAGGAGGCCAACTGTAGGTCAAAAGAAGATCAACTGTAGGTCAGGAGGTAAACTGCAGGTCAGAAGAAGATCAACTGCAGTCAGAAGGGGGTCAACTTTAATTCAGCATCTGTGAGAACTCTGTCTGAAACTATACTCACAAGCAAGCTAAATGTACCTGAAATGTTGCTGCTTTCCTCTGCTCTGCTATCTAAAAAGATAGGAATTAGAAAACTAACATTTAGCCCATTTCAGCCTGCTACTTTATGACCCAGTTTATTTTAACGTGGTAAGAGAATAATTGGAAGATGCTGGAAAGTGTCAATGATAAATCACCTCACTTTTGTTGGAGTCAAGGTAATTGTGAAATTGCCTGCATCAGGGGTTTGGGGATTCCAGGTGAGATGGGCTAGAAATGAATAAACTTGCTAATAAACCTGTATATAGCCTGTATATAGCTAATAAACCTGTATAAAAAAAGACTACAAAAGAGACATCATAGATTCCCTAAAATAAATACAACTAATCGTTCTATACTGCTGGTCTTCGCTACCTTAAAGCATTGTACACACGATCGGATTGTTGGCCAACAGAGCGTTAGACTTTTGTCCGAAGGGCATGTGCCTGGATTTTGTCTTGCATACTAACTGCACACAATTGTCGGCCAACAAACACGAACGTAGTGACATACTACTTGGAAGTTCAGCTCTTGAACGCCACCCTTTGGGCACCTTCTGCTAATGTCGTGTTTGGTGAACATTGATTCCGAGCATGCCTGTTTGTACTTTGGACTTTTGTGTGACGGACTTGTGTACACACGATACAAATATCTGACAACAGACCTCTGTCTGCCGAAAATTTACTAGCCTGCCATCCAACATTTGTTGGCCGAAAGTTGGACAACAATTGTCTGATGGAGCGTACTAACGGTTGGATTTTAGGCAAACAGTCTGTCATCACATAATTCCCTGCCGAAAATCCGATCGTGTGTACGAGGCTTTAGATCAAGGATCTTCAAACCTTTTAGTATGAGGGCCACATCCTATATTTTCATGGGCCAAAAATAAAAAAAAAAACATTTTTATAGATGAACAGTCACATTTCAATGATTGAATTAGAGTCCAACCTTACATCAGGATCCCCATCAGAGTCCCCTTACATCAAAGTTCCCATCCCATCCAAGTCCCCCTTACATCGGCGTCCCCCCTTACATCTGAGTCCCCCTTATATTAGAACCCCCCTTACATCAGAGTCCCCATCAAAGTCCCCCTTACATCAGAGTCCCCATTACATAAGCAGGCCAGATTTGGCCCACGGGCCATAGTTTGGAGACCCCTGCTCTAGATAAATGCCAAGTGACCACTAATTGTGATTAGCTGAGAACCCCTTTTAGCTGTGCTGTGGCATTGTGGTTCTTACCAGTCAAATTTGTGCTGTGAAGAATAGTTCTGTTTTGGACATTCCCAGCTGTAGATAAAAAATAAAGGTTGATGAGCAATTAAAAAAATGCACAAATGGAATACGAAAAGTCTAGGTGAGCAAGATATGTATATACTATATTGGGGTGTATGGTGGGAGATGCATGCCCGCTAAAAGGGTCAGACTATGATTAGGGATATGTAATAAATAAATGTAGCGCTAATAGTGAACAAAATAAAAAGTGATAATATAATCAGTGGAAATGAACCACTGAGGCAAAAAAATAAAAAAAATGAATGGAATTCAATGGTGAAATGTTGTACCACAGTAAAAAGATAGTCCAATAATCAAAAATGTATATAGTGAGTCCAACATGAACGGGAAGTGTTCTGGTCTGTATATCATCAGCTTAAAGGTCTTGAACAGGAAACAGATGTAATACGCTTACCAGAAACGGTGGATTTGGATGCCGGTGACACCGAATCAGACAGGCTTAGAGATCCAAGATGGAAATTGTTGTCCAAGGAGCCCCGGATCTCAAGGGGAATCCCTCCTCTGTTCCGCCAATCGCTACTGCCAGTCCGGAGAGACCGGGGGGAAAATGGAAAATCCAAACCTCATGGGAGTCCCAGAAGTGTGTAAAGCTCGAAAAAATTTATAAAATGCGCCAATGGTGCAGATCAAATGGTATGTTTATTGGATATCACCAATAATACAAAAAACAGTTTAAAATAGTGTGATCATGTAGATAGATAAAATCAAGTGTAGGGAAGAGTGTAGCTCGTCCGACGCGTTTCATCCAATTGGACTTCAACTGTGATGCTCCAGTTGAAGTCCAATTGGATGAAACGCATCGGATGAGCTACACTCTTCCCTACACTTGATTTTATCTATCTACGTGATCATGCTGTTTTAAACAGTTTTTTGAATTATTGGTGATATCCAATAAACATACCATTTGATCTGCACCATTGGCGCACTTTATACATTTTTTCGAGCTTTACACACTTCTGGGACTCCCATGAGGTTTGGAATTTCCCTCTTCCCCCGGTCTCTCCGGACTGGCAGTCGCGATTGGCGGAACAGAGGAGGGATTCCCCTTGAGATCCGGGGCTCCTTGGACAACCATTTCCATCTTGGATCTCTAAGCCTGTCTGATTCGGTGTCACCGGCATCCGAATCCACTGTTTCTGGAAAGTGTATTACATCTGTTTCCTGTTCAAGACCTTTAAGCTGATGATATACAGACCAGAACACTTCCCATTCATGTTGGACTCACTATATACATTTTTGATTATGGGACTATCTTTTTACACTGGTACAACACTCCACCATTGAATTCCATTCATTTTTTTTATTTTTTTGCCTCAGTGGTTCATTTCCACTGATTATATTATCACTTTTTATTTTGTTTACTATTAGCGCTACATTTATTTTTTACATGTTTTGAATATTGGTCATATTTGTATGTAGCTGCTTCACCTTTGTTTTTTTGGGTCAGCGCAGTGTTATTCACATCTTAATTATGATTAGGGATGATGGCCACCCTACAATGATCTTTGTTTTTAATTATTTTTTTGTGTCTACTGGCACTCAGTGGCCCCAGGTTTTGTGGACCAGATAATTATACCAAAGTAGCATTTTCCAAGTGCCAACACAAAAGGCTGAGATTGAGGCCTAAGATCAAAGTAGAGATTCTGCTATGGTAGCTAATGGCTAGAGAAGAAATACGTCAGGGTAGGGCATGGGTGAATCTAAAAGGCCTGTTAAACCAGGACATCAGAACCAAATGCAGAGGTGGAGAATCACAGATGAAAAGGTGTAGGGTCAGGTCAGAAAATGAAAATAATGTAATAGGATCTAGCAGAAGTCAATAAAGGAGAAACAACACTTGCTCACCCATAGCAACTAAACTCATTAAAGTCAGCCTGTCATAAAAGAAAAATGGAGGTTCCCATTGCTGACCACCCCTTTGGAAATGCTAGTTGCCTAGCTGTCATGTTTTTGTTTTGGCTTCAATGAGCCAATGATCTGGAACAAGTATAAAAATTCCCATTTGCTGCATGCTTGTCCCGAGTTTGATCCCAGGAAAAATCAAGGAAAGATACCGCCATGCAATTAAGATATTTAGACGTTTCACAATGGCAGCTCCTTTGTTCCCTCATTAGAGATGTACTTTGATTGGCATGCGTGGATGTGAATGGATGCATGCTGAACATCTAACCCTGGTTCATTTACCAGCCTATAGTGAGTAATCTACCTCTACATTTAATACAGCAGCATATAATGTGAAAGTCACATCAAGCATGGCTGTAAGGTAAATTCGGCAGTAATGGCTCAAAATATGCACTCAGTCAAAATACAATTTACTTTCTCTTTAAAGAACAGTTAGTGCTAATCATTCTACAGTCATCAAACAGGGAACGTGACTAAAGAAGAGGACCCAGGAGACCATGCCGGTTCCCTACAGGCTGCATGAGACAGAACATTTGCTAAGTATCCACTACATAATGTTATCAATTCTTCAGAAATTTGTACAATAAAAATAACAGGCTGGATATAAATAATTTTTTGGGTACGGTTTCTTCTACAAAATAGCTTTTATGTGATCATATCAATGTCTTTTCATACATAATTTTGTTTAATAATAAATGTTACCTCCATCATTATTGTGCACTTTTGGTTTGTGGTATTGTCACTTAACAGGAAACTAGATAAGCTACCCAGAACTCATTAGCACTATGAGCTGTAGTTACACCACCGATACTGAAATATCATCCCAATGGGAACTACCAATGACTGGAGGGGCTGAGACAACACTTACGGGAATGACCAGGGCCTCATTCAGTCACAAATCTGCTGAATGATGACAATCTTTTGTACAAGCTCTGCCCCTTGTGATTATTTCAGAAAATACTAATGCTGGAATGATCTATTGGAAGCAGCATGAAGTCTGCGTAATATGAGGAGCTACTATTTAACCTTAAAGAGCACCAAACAAGAGAAAGAAGACATGGATTCATATCCAACTTCTCTCAGCATCCTCAACAAGCCCCTTCTCTCTACAGTTCTTTTAGTGGATTCTTGACAAATTCCCACAGGTGGTCAGATTAGAAAAAAATAAAGAAAAACTTTTCACAGTTTGTGTAGTGCCCTCCTCTAGTTAGGCTGCTAGGGTAAATTTATTTTTTTTGGCTTCACTGCATTTAGTGGAGAACTAGTCTATTGTTTTTGTCTGGTCAGGGTTTTCTATCTGGGTGTTCATTTTCTCCTACCTGCACCTGAGAGAAGCTACCAAAATATAGGACAGGGAGAGTCAAATGTCCAATATGAATATTTATCATGCTTCAGCCAATCCCTGAAAGGGGACATCCAGAAGGTAGCTGGGGAGGTGATACATATTTAGGAAGCCTGTTCAGAGTGTTCTTTCCTCTCTGGGGAGGATTTCCCATTCTCCTGGGGCTGCTGCCTCTGGGAAATAGATAGTGAGACAAACAAATTGCAGACTGGACTTCAGCAGGTGCTGGGCTGAGGGACTGAAAAGGGATCATGTTTGCTGGAGGGCACTGCCCTAATGTTTAGGTTTGGGGAAGGATCTTTTGTCTCCCTCTCTGAGGAGTCTACCAGTGCATCCTTGTTTCAGACAGTTCCTGGGACATTAAGAGTAAAGACCTTGCTGTTAAAACTTGGATGTGCAGTTGTTAGAAGGGAACTGCATGCCAGAAGATGCTATATGTACTATAGAATCCTAGATATACTTGAGACGGTTAGTGAGAAGCTGTCCTCCTGTCAATGCATTCCCATGAGGTGGCGGTGATGGAACAAACAAAGTGGATAGTAAGAGAGCCTACCCCAGGATACCCCCCCCCAGCCTAGTAAGAAAAAAACAATGATTGGAAACCCAAACTCTGGGAGAAATGGTACCCAGGGAATTGGGTCCCCTCCCTCCACACCCGCCAGCACCAACTTCAGGCACGGGCAGGAGGTGGGTGGGTATGCCTCTGGGCATGTGCAGCCCTGATCATTGCCCCACATGCCCAGAGGTGGCAGGGAGGCGCCGGAGGGCGTAGGGGTGGAGCCAATTCCTTGGGCGATATATATATATATATATATATATATATATATATATATATATTCTGGACTTTCGTCCTTTTTAAGTTTGCAGGATCACTTTATGTGTGTTTTAGGTGTGGGCTGCTGGCTTTACTTTTGGAGGTAGGTCTGCTGAGAGACAACATTTGCAGAGGGTTGGACCTATTTGCAGGTATCACATGAAAATATGGTCTGGCCAGTTTGTTTTTTTGCTGTGTCATTGTTATTGCATGGTTGTCTTCTACAGCGCACCTCCTTCTTTTCTTTCCTCCTGTCGTTTGGCAGCTATGGTTATCACTTTAAGCATTTATACCCTGGGCAGCCAAATTTGGCTGCCCAGGTCTGTGGCAGGTACTTTTACAGCAGGGCTATGGGTGCCTTCCCCACTACCTTATACATTTTTGTATCAAATATATTTGGCAACTTTCTTTGTTAACCTTGGGTTATCCTGGGGTGGGCTCTCTTACCATCCACTTTATTGGTTCCATCACTGCAGCCCCATGGAATGCATGGGCCAACTCTGGTTAAGGTGCATCGTGAGTCATAGACACAATGTACTGTATCTATAAATACACAACTACATGATTTGTACATAAAGGAAGCAAGTCTTAACTTTGCACATATGCGAAGCACATTGGGACCTTTGGTGATTCCCCTGTACAGTACACAGTTTGCGGAATGTACGTTTTGTTATAAATACGGTGATATTAGTACACCAATTATAAGAGGTTTGCTCTGTTAACAGGGGATAGTAACCGTATTTGTCTAGGGTGGGGGGGTAATGTTCCATACCATTTGATGGGTATTAATGGTGTTACTTTAATGTTTGTATTAAATAAAATGGTTTCATTTTGTGTTGTGAGTCTATTTTCTGAAGTTCTCTTTGGCACCTCAAAAATGCTTAGTTTTTCTTTTTTTTGCTTTTTTGTCTATGTATTATTGGGATGTGATGCCACTCAATATTATGTTACATCTCTGTGTTCACAGAAATACTAAACATTTGTGCCAAAAGAGTTAGTTTTGCTAATTGCCTCACAAATTAGTAAGGGTATGTCAGCTTGCACTATTATAAATATTGGTGCTGTAGAGGAGAATAGAAGAAATAAACCATCCAGCTTTTTGCCTGAGGTTTTTTTTTCATAAATGTATTCATTGCTTCATGGAGAGAAACAGAGCAGGCCTTTATCAATAAAGTATCTGAAGGATGAATCAGTCTTGCTTCATACACCAGACAATAGGAGTCTCCCTGTCATGTACTTGGGACAATGAAAGTGAAAATCTGGTTGTTATGGACAATGAGAACTTTTCACTCTTCAGACATCTTTATGCACAAGGCTCCAATAGATCTTCTTTTAGACACTTCCAACATCTAACAAGTGGTCTAAAATGTATTCCTACTGTGAAGATAAAAGCTCATGTTAAACCAAAGCCTGATGTATAGGCATTAGGCTTCTGTAGGGTGGGCACCTTTTCTTATACTCCTATTAATGTGTTGCCAACCAGCCCTATTGCTGCTGGCCAGTCGGGGACAATACCAGCCAAGATACAAAGGTAATTGGAGAGAGAGTCAGAAACACATACCAGTTCCCCTTGCCATCTCTTGGATCATCTAGTAATACTCGTATGATGTAGAGCAGACAACTCAACAGCTTCAATGAGAAATTGAACAGTCGGACCCTTAAACCTGCAAAAAAATATATATTAATGAGCTTTCTGTATGAAAAGACGTTTAATGGTGGAACAGACTGCATGTTTCATAGCTCTTACTGTATGTTTCACCTTGTGGTGCAGATCCCATGACACATAGTGTCTCCTGTCTATGTCACCCTGTGGTAGGAGGTACAGATTCCATGTCACATAGATCCTCCTGGGTGGTGTCACCCTGTGGTAGGATGTACAGACTCCATGTCACATAGATCCTCCTGGGTGGTGTCACCCTGCCTGTGGTAGGAGATACAGACTCCATGTCACATAGATCTTCCTGGGTGGTGTCACCCTGCCTGTAGTAGAAGATACGGACTCCATGTCACATAGATCTTCCTGGGTGGTATCACCCTGTGGTAGGAGATACAGACTCCAAGTCACATAGATCCTCCTGGGAGGTGTCACACTGCCTGTGGTAGGAGATACAGACTCCATGTCACATGGATCTTTCTGGGTGGTGTCACCCTGTGGTAGGAGGTACAGACTCCATGTCACATAGATCCTCCTGGGTGGTGTCACCCTGTGGTAGGATGTACAGACAACATGTCACATAGATCCTCCTGGGTGGTGTCACCCTGCCTGTGGTAGGAGATACAGACTCCATGTCACATGGATCTTCCTGGGTGGTGTCATCCTGCCTGTGGTAGGAGATACAGACTCCATGTCACACAGATCATCCTGGGTGGTGTCACCCTGTGGTAGGAAGTATAGACTCCATGTCACATACAACCTCCTGGGTGGTGTCACCCTGTGATAGGAGGTACAGACTCCATGTCACATAGATCCTCCTGGGTGGTGTCACCCTGTGGTGGGAAGCTCAGATGCCATGCCCCATAGCTCTCCTGGTCTGTTACCAGGGGAGTTACCTTCTGGTGGCAGGGAAAGAATCCATGTCACGTAGCTCCTTCTGTCTGTGTCACCCGGCTATACTGACTTTTTTTTTTTTTAAATTGGAGCAATCAATTATCAGTTGTTCAATGAAGAACAAAGAATATTTTGAACTGTGTAGAAAACACCTCTAGGTAGTATAGCTCCAAGAACTTTCTTTCCGTTGTTCATGTTTAGCCAGCCAAAGCCACATTATGACTTGTAGCTTTCTTATGGCCATAGTTATAGCTTGATATTGTATTTTACGGGGCTGAGTAAATCCCAGGAGACAAAAAACAATATGTCTAAAATAATGACTGGAGCCTGACTTATTGTTTTATTTTCAACAAGGATGAGGACCTAAACTGGACTGCTTAGTTCCTGAAATCTTCATTTATTTCTACATTCTTTGATAGTTTGAAATAAAATACTTACTTGATCTCTGATTTTTTATAAAAAATAGTTTCAGCCGCTCTTTGAAGGAGTTTTCATTCACATAAAATTCTACCAGGACACTAGAAAAGATGAAAAATAAGCATCTATTAAAATTTTAGATTTGTGGATGTACACAACTACAGAAAAAATGTCAATACACCAGACCTTAAAAATGAAAAATGTAATAAAAGAATGTTTTCTTCTCTTGCCTATGGTGTTGTTTCCTACCTAAAGCATGCTTTTTTCTTTCCTAGAGCATTTTTTCTCTTGTCTATAGCATGGTTTTTTTCTTGTCTGTGTAGGGATGCGCTGCCCTTTACTGTTAGCTGCAAATATCAGTAGATTAGTAGGTGATGCTGTTTATTATACCAACTCCTGGTATTCTAGTCAACCCTGTCCTTTATGGTTTGTGATTCTATAGCTAGTTTTAGCTTACGGCTCATTAACCAGCATAGGCTAGAGCCAGGTTAGGCATCTGATGGCCACTTCTGGTAGATAGAGGTCTAGTTGCATGTCAGATTAGAAAGTACTAGGGAGGAACTAAAGCAAAGAATGGATAGGTTGAATCTGAGTTCCAGTGCCACACCACCGTTTTTTTGCGGGCGAGAAGCTGTATTCCAGGCTAGTTGGACAACAATTGGAGGATCTCTCCATGACCTCTGATCTTATCTTCAGGTCTCCAAAACAAAGACAGACACCACATCATCTTAAGGGGCCCCTGCAACTGGACTTTGCTATAGTATTTATCTGGAGGAATCTCTGTTAAAAAACAAAATATACCCAGGTTTACACCATTATGTGCACTTTGCCGGATAATACCTGTTTGTACATTGGGTGTATGTACTTTTATTGTTCTCTTCTTATATAAAGCTTCTATTATTTCTATACTAGTGTGCTGCTATATAGTCGTGATTAATGTTATATGCTGGCTGCAGTAGTTATGCTCCCAATTACTTTGTTTAGAATACTAATTCATTTCTTAGGAAGGGAATTCCCTCTGCTTACAGAGACCCTGTCCTGGGTGGGAGACACTGCCAACTTAATTACCAAACCCACTTTTCCACTTGGTGAAGGTTCTGGTTCTCTTATTTACCTACAGATTTAGCACAATATCTATTTTGGGAAGGGCTGTTTCTCAACCCCCCCCCCCCCCCCCCCAAAAAAAAGAGGGATACACCTATACCATGCTTTTCACTGAACAAAGACATGTTTTGTCCTGTAGATAGCAACCAAATAAACTAAGAATCTTTTTGGATATTATGGGTATTAAGACAGCTTTTCCTTTGGAATATTCTCCGTTACATAAATCACATTATTTAAGAAGGCATGCTCTCAGAGAAAAGATGCTATGCATCTTAGAAAATACCGAGACCCTCCCTAAGGCATTGGGCCACATAAAATAATGTGGCCCAATGTTTATCTGATTATAGCATAACCACACATGCTCAGCCAGGCCAAACATCTGTGTTAAAGGAGCTATGAGCTTGGGGGGGGGGGGTCATGTTGGCACATATGACTTCCTTTTAATGTCAATAGTTAGCTTTAGTATTTTGTAAATACAAATTTATGGGACTGTAATACAACCAGTGGTTACACTTAGTGCAAAGACAGTTTGTATGAAAACTCATTACCTACATGCCCATGGAAAAAAAGTCCTTGAAGAAAATATATGGCCCATAGAAGAAGTAATTTTGAGCATAAGAAAGAAAATGGAATTTAATAAACAGTTATGGCTAATGCAGATTGACAAATTTGGCTTTAAGGTGCATTCTGCTTGCATTTTACATCCATTTGAGATGCTTCAGAGATCATTCTTGTCTTCTTCACAGTACTGCATTGCAGTAATGCGCATATAAAGCCTCCTCCCTATCCCCACTTTATAGCTATAACAGTCTCCACCCTTCTGAAAAGTTTTTCTACGATATTTTGAATTGCGTCTTTTGCAAATTTTGCCCATTCACCCAAAAGAGCATTTGTGAGGCCAGGTACTGATGATGGATGACAGCACCTAGGTCACAAACTCTGTTTTATCCTATCTCATAGATAATTAGGGTTTAGGTCAGGTCTCCACTCAAGTTCCTCCACATCAAGCTTTGAAACCATGTCTTTAGGAAACTTTGGCCAATAATTGGAAGGGGTGTCCACATACTCTTATTAATTTTAGGGGTTGGGGTTGTTATCTTAGGGCTACCACATCCAGTAATAATGACATTATTACAGACAAGCAATAGTGGACTTTTAAGTCATACATGAAATCATCGACTTTTATTAATACCATCAAAACAAGTTAAAATCTTGTTGCTCACAGATACAATCTAGTATATTAAGATGCCTAAATTAGTGTTCATGTTGACATCAAGTTTCAATTTAGTTTAAGCGCTGCGTAAACTGTCGGCGCTATATAAATCCTGTATAATAATAATAATAGTTTTAGCCATAGTCTTTTGACTAAAATGCCATTTTAGTCATATTTTAGTCATCTGACTTGTTTTAGTCGTATTTTAGGCATTTCTCTAGAATTTCCAAACTCCTTATATACTTTTGGAGTAAAAATTTAATAACATGTTATTATTTATGGGGCTAAGGTTTAATTTTGCCATTTTTTTTCATAGTCTTTTGACTAAAATGCCATTTTAGTTTTAGTCATCTGAATTGTTTTAGTCATATTTTAGTCGTCTTAAATAGTGTTAATTTCGTTGACGAAAATATTTTCTTTGATTAAATTAACACTGGCCTCAATACTTATAATCATCCTCATCTAACACCCATTAGCTGTCTATATATTAGTATATCCTGCCATACAGTTAGATAATGAGGCATTGGAGCAGAGATCTCTCCCAACACATTTCTTACAGCTAACCTTTGCCTATTCTGGAGCACGATTGAAGCTGTTTCCACAATAAACATGAAAAGAATATACCGACCATTGATCTTTTCATGTTTATTGCAGAAACAGCATCAAATCTTTATTGATGTTGCATTTGGTCAACTGACTGTATGGCAGGATACACTAAAATATACATATGTATGTATAATGTGTGTGTGTATATATACAGTGTGTGTGTGTATGTGTATATATATATATATATATATATATATATATATATATATATACACACACACACACACATATATACGAGGTGTGTTCAGAAAGTAATGAGAATTATATTTTTTAAAATTATTTTATTGAAAAATGTTACAATTGAACATTGTTTCTTTCAAAGTATGCACCTTGTGAATGTACACAACGCTCCCAGTGATTTTTCCATTCTTCATAGCATCCCTGGAAGTCTTCAATTGGGATGGTGTTCAGAGCCTGTGTAGTGGCTCTTTAGACGTTATCCACACCACCAAAATGGTGTCCTTCTCTTGTTCAACTCCTGAGACACGATTTCATGAACAAATTGACTTGGTAATTCCCGTTTCCTCTGCAATCATTCTGATAATGAGCCGTCGGTCATGGCTGAAAACAGACCTCACTGCATCCACATTCTGTTTTTGAGCAACGGCTTACTATTAGAATGATTGCAGAGGAAACAGAAATTATCAAGTCAATTGTTCATGAAAAAGTGACTCAGGATTTGAACATGAGAAAGGACACCATTTTGGTAGTGTAGATAATGTCCAAAGAACCACAACGCAGTGTCTGAACGTCATCCCACTTGAAGATTTCCAGGGATGCTTTGAAGAATTGAAAAATCGCTGGGAGTCTTATGAAACATGCACAAGGTGCATACGTTGAAGGAGAAAATATTCAATTGTAAAAATTTTCAATAAAATAATTTTTAAAATATCCTTCTCGTTACTTTCTGGACACACCTCGTATAGCGTATTGGCCGGGTATGATTTCAAGCATTGATAATATAATAATTATATAATAATAATAATAATAGAAATAATATAGTAATAATGTCCACATACTTTTAGCTATATATAGTGTGTGTGTGTGTGTGTGTATCAGTGGTGTAACAATAGCCATAGCAGTCCATGCAACTGCTGTGGAGCCTGGGGTATAAGGGGGGCCCCATTGGTGGGACAGTTAAGGAAAATTGATTTAGGATCACAGATCCCACTTGGTGCAGTAGGAAGCATTTGCATAGCCGTCTTTGTAGATTTATTGCCCTCTTAACTTCTGCTACAGATTCAGGCTGGGTTCACACCTATGCAAATTGGATGTGGGTTTCCCCGCATCCAATTCGCATAGCAGAAGGATGTGAGCGGCTCTCTATGGAGCCGGTTCACATATCCCCGGATCAGCTTCGGAGCGCACTGCATAGAGATGCTGTGCGTCTTTGGCTCCGTTTCAGGCCCGAATTCAGGCACAGATTCGGCCCTGATTCATCCCTGAAATGGAGAACAGCCTGAAATAAACCCATGTCAAATGTAGTCACAAATCCCAGTTTCCCCTCAGCTAAAATCATATAGGACAGCTGAAATCATTATGGTTATTAATATTATCGCTACTACAACTATAACTTTTATCCACGGCACTGCTCCCTTGCAGTGTACTGACTATAATGACAGCTCTCCTGCTGCCCGTCCTTGATTTAGGCATACTTTATGTTAAGATCAATGACATGTATTGTCCCAGCTGACACTGCAAGCTGGTAAAGAGAGGACTTTAGCCTGGGGGCCCATCCACCACCGATACCTTTAATTCAAATAGGAGAGATTTGGCACAGGTTTCTTTGCACTTTCTTTAGTCTTTTAAATCTATACACCCTGGAATAAAACAACCGTTTTGAGAGTCCCTGCCCTTTTTCAAGTTCACAAGCGTACTGAATGATAATATACAACTTTAGGTTTTTATTGTCTTTTTTGAATAGGCACAAAAAAAAATAACTGACCATCATGTGAGGGTCCCTAAAGAGAGAGGAGATAGCAAAAAAAGGATGACAGTTGACATAATTAGGATAAAATTTAAGAAACAGAAGGTCCATTATAACATCCTGCTTCCCTTGCTGAACTGGCAGGACTAGCATGAAAAATATCAAACCCAACATATAAAACAGTTCTCAGAGTATAGCACTATGCAGATAAGAAAAAAGAGTTTTGGTGGGAGGAGGAAGTAAGAAAGGACAAAAAGGGAATGTGAGAAATCTTGAGAAAGAAGGGTGTTTGACAGAGATCAGTACCATTACCAAGATTATATATGCAATTTGGATGTAAAGCTTGGGAATTCTAAACAGGGCCGAGAATGTCCATGTAGCCAGGAAGGAGTTCATCCTAATTAAATCCCCTGCAGCTAGGCTCTATACATGCACCAGAGCATTCATAATAGAAGCCCAAGCAGCAAAAGGTGGAAAATGTCCAATATCCTAGTTTTGTGGAACACGCTGCCACTAGAACAGCTTATCTCAATTAGAGATTCATGGAATCCTAGGGTTCCACCAGTGGATGCTAGGGGTTCCTTGAGCAATGAGCAGTTTCTGCCTCTTATGCCGCGTGCACATGACCGGTTTTGCCCTTGGAATAAACTCTGAAGGTTTCTCCGACGGAACTCCAACAGAATTCCATTCAAGCGGTTTTGCCTACACACGGTCAACCCAAAGTCCGACCAAAGTCCGACCGCCAAGAACGCGGACTAGAAAAAAGAAGTTCAATAGCCAGTAACCAATAGCTTCCGTCTCGTACTTGCTTAAGAGCATGCGTCATTTTTTGCAGCATACAGACGATCGGTTTTCCCGATAGGAATTGGTTTTGTCGGAAATATTTAGAACAAGTTCTATTTCTAGGTCCGTCAGAAT
Organism: Aquarana catesbeiana; assembly: GCF_042186555.1. Lineage (NCBI taxonomy): Eukaryota > Metazoa > Chordata > Amphibia > Anura > Ranidae > Aquarana > Aquarana catesbeiana. The sequence goes on from NC_133326.1 coordinate 648,706,281, forward strand.
TTTCGAAAAAGAAAAGTCCGATGAGGCCTACACTCGATCGGAATAGACGATGAAAAGCTTCCGTCTGACTTTTTCTGTCGGACATTCCTCTGAAAATAATTACATTCTCAGCTATCTGTAAGGGGAGATTTTTCCCAATGACCACAAATGTAAGGTGTATTCTTCCCAGTGACCACCACACCAGTGTACAGGGAACTGTAGATATAGTAATTATTAACAAGGGTTCCTGATACCAGGAGAAAATTATTTCCCACTGGCCACCTGTGTAAGGAGAATTCTTTCTACTGGACACCAATGCAAGGGACATTCTTTCCACTGACCACCGATGTAAGGGCAATTCTTCCCATTGACCCTTGATAAGTTAATTTTAGTAGGGGTTCCCTGAGACCTGAAAAAATATTTGAATGGTTCCTAGAATAAAAAGGTTGAGAAAGGCTGATCTAAAGAAATACAAAATGCAAGTTACAACTTTCTCACTAATGTCTCTCATATTGTTGGCAGTTGTTGCAGATCTTAAATAGATAAGCAAGATATCATCATAGTCATCCTAAACTTACTCTAAAAAATAAAGATCATTATCTTTATTAAGTCCCAGCGGGTGTAAAGCTAAAAGTCTGTAAATCCATCTTACTTTTCTATAACTCTAAGACTCAATCACCTCCTCTCTTCAACCTAGGCTCTCATCTATAATCATTGTCTTTATGACCCGTCTCTGCTAAATGTCTGGAAATTGGTAAATTTCATCTTTATACCCACTGGGACTGAATCAAAATTATAATCGTGTTTTTTATAGAGTAATTTTAGGATGATTATTACATTATCTTGTTTATCTTTTTCACATGTGCCAGCAATATGAGACATTAGTAAGAAACTTGTAACACTTTATGTTTCTTAGATCTGGCATTTGGAGATTTTTATTATTACAGCTATTTTTATAGCTCCAGCAATTAACACAGCGCTTTACATATCATACATTTAAATCTTGCCCTGCTGTCAATGAGCTTGCAGTCTAGGGTTCCTATCCCATACATGCATACAAATACAAGCACAGGCAGAACATGCAAAACTCCATACAGAGAGTGTTCTAACAAGGGTGCAAACCCTGGACCCCAGTGCTGTAAGCAGAAGTGCTAATCACTAATGCCAGCCATAGATGGTTGAAATCTCGGCCGGTTGGCAGAGATTCGAACAATGTATGGGCAGGGTGAATGTACCCAAATTGATTGATCGATCACCTTAGGTACGACCAGCCTGTGGGATTTTTCATGTGATTATTGCTAGCAGCTATTCTAGCCACTAGCAGTATTTACTGTGTTCTCCCAGCAGGGACGGCTTGGCCGTTGTGTATTCAGTTTCCTGGTATTTAAATTGTTGTATATTGTAATTCAGTATACATGTAAACTTGAAAAATTGTGTTTTTTCTACCATTCCAGTATATATGGATTTAAAATAAATCACAAGGAGACCTGTGGCTGAACTCTTCAATTTTAATTTGTATATTTATATACAATTTCCATACTAAAATGGATTGTGCACAGCTGCACAATCAATGCGAGCTGGTTACCAACAAAACATTAACCTTGAGCTGGAGACTTCATCCTTTCCAAGTCTTTATGAAGTCTCCAAGCTCCAGTACCCACACCAGAATTTACTAATCCCTAAGGAAACTGAAATTACAATTTCCTCCCTAGAGGAAGGACAAGTGTCCTGGAACTCCTCCTGCCTGGATGAAAACCCTATATGCAACCATTTGGTTGCATATAGGGTTGTTTCTTTCTACATTGCACATGCAATCCAAAGAGAGCAAACAAATGCCCAACATTCTTAATTGTTTCTTAACAGAAAAAAGTCAACCTGTCTTGGTACCAAACAGACTCCATCCTCACAAGGGCTTAATAATTTTGACTGGGCTTAAAAAGATTCAGGTAAGCAGATACCAAATAGATCTAGGTAGAAAGGATAAGGCACAAAAATGGAACCAGTGTGTGGTCAAGGAGACACCCATTGACTAAAAAGATGTTTCCAAGTGGATTCTTTAGGAAGGTCGGTTTTTATTGATCATAAAACAGGTTATAACACCATCAATGTGTTTTGTGGCTCCTTAGTTGCCAATTCATCAGGAAAATGTACACTTTAATGGGTGGGATGTGCATTCCTTTAGCCCAGATTATACAGTGAAATAGCATACTCTGGGCTGAAGGAATGCAGACAGATCCCACTTATTTGGTGTACTGTACTACTTTTTATAATGAATTGGCCACTAAAGAGCCACAAAACACGTTAAAGGTGTTTTAACCTGTTTTTATGATCAATAAATACCAACCTTCCTAATGAATCCATTTGGAAGCACCTTTTTAGTGAATGAGCTCACCGGCTGACCACACACTGGCTCAATTTTTGGGCCTTATTCTTTATACTATTGTTCACCGGACCTGATTGTAACCTGGAGCAGTGCAAGAATTTTTGCAAAACTCTGATGAACATCAAGTGCAACTGCCCACACTCTGCATGGAGACAACCTTATGAATATGAATATACGCTTACTACAGCTTTTACCATACTTTTCACATACGTACAACTGAATACTACTTATAGAAGGATCCTTCTCATGGCTTTTTATCTTCATTTCTCTCCTTGTCTTTGCTCATCTGGAGTACCAGTGACTCATCAACTAGATCTGCATTGTGATTTATTGCATGGAACAATTTCAGAAGGGCAGGTTAAGCCAGTGATATTGAATACTGCAAAAGACCTTGAGAAGGTGGTCATCATATTTCTCTCAGGAGGTAATTACATATAGCCCAACTCAGAGTATAGGTGGGGTGTAGCGCGGTGCAGCGAAAATAATGCACACATTTCCAGTGCAATGAAAGAACTTGTATTGAATTAGTGCAGAGACAGTTCACAAATAACCGGGTGGAAAGGCAACACAGCCGGAAACACTCACAGTTCCAACAGCATAGAGAACAGGATTCAGCTGAACTAACAATGCTTGTAGAGAGGGGTAGAATGCAGCCTGGCGCCCTTGCGCCCAAGCAGGCAAATGTCCAGTAAAGATGCAAGCCTTACGCTTTGCCTAATCATCAGGAACCTTTCGCTGGTTCTCTACCAACTCGTAAAATGCGTGCCAAACCTGGGAGCCAGGGCCTTAAAAAGGCTCTGCCTGACCTAAGATGGCTGCTAGAGTCATGTGGGGTGACAGCATCCAATTGGGTCGCTTCCCCAGTGACCCAGGAAGCCATAGAGGAACCATGTTCCTCTTGGCTTCCCCTCCAAATGCAGTGCTTCTGCAGAACAGCGCCACCTGCAGTGTAAAATGTAGACTGTACCTGCCTACAAGCCCCCCCCCTCCAGGAGTATTTTGTGGGGGTTTTTTTGCTTACCTTTTCCAGATGTCTGTAGGCCAATTCAATGACACACTGGGTCATTTTACTATTTTTATTTTCCTGGGGTAGACAGTGCTCACTGATGCAGCGCTGAAGACACAGTGACAGTGCCTCTGTCTGCATCATTACCCCATGAGTGCAGGTCGCTGTTGTGATGCCCCCTCAAGGGGCGGGTTCATGAAGCCCAGTTTTCCTGATTGAGTAAAGCTGGCCTTCAACCCAGAAGTCTGAGGACATCTGGTGGTGGTAAAGTTTCAGGCTTGGTTCACATACAGTGGGGACGGAAAGTATTCAAACCCCCTTAAATTTTTCACTCTTTGTTATATTGCAGCCATTTGCTAAAAATAATTTAAGTTCATTTTTTTTCCTCATTAATGTACACACAGCACCCCATATTGACAGAAAAACACAGAATTGTTGACATTTTTGCAGATTTATTAAAAAAGAAAAACTGAAATATCACATGGTCCTAAGTATTCAGACCCTTTGCTGTGACACTGATATATTTAACTTCAGGTGCTGTCCATTTCTTCTGATCATCCTTGAGATGGTTATACACCTTCATTTAAGTCCATCTGTCTTTGATTATACTGATTGGACGTGATTAGGAAAGCCACACACCTCGCTATATAAGACCTTACAGCTCACAGTGCATATCAGAGCAGATGAGAATCAAGGGGTCAAAGGAACTGCCTGAAGAGCTCAGAGACAGAATTGTGGCAAGGCACAGATCTGGCCAAGGTTACCAAAAAATTTCTGCTGCACCTAAGGTTCCTAAGAGCACAGTGGCCTCCATAATCCTTAAATAGAAGATGTTTGGGACGACCAGAAACCTTCCTAGAGCTGGGTGTCTGGCCAAACTGAGCTATTGGGGGAGAAGAGCCTTGGTGAGAGAGGTAAAGAAGAACCCAAAGATCACTGTGGCTGAGCTCCAGAGATGCAGTCGGGAGATGGGAGAAAGTTGTAGAAAGTCAACCATCACTGCAGCCCTCCACCAGTGGGGGCCTTATGGCAGAGCCTCTCCTCAGTGCAAGACACATGAAAGCCCACATGGAGTTTGCTAAAAAAAACACCTGACGTGCACCACCCCCCCCCCTCCAGGAGTATTTTGTGGGTTTTTTTATGCTTACCTTTTCTAGATGTCTGTAGGCCAATTCGATGACACACTGGGTCTTTTTACTATTTTTATTTTCCTGTGGTAGACAGTGCTCACTGATGCAGTGCTGAAGACACAGTGACAGTGCCTCTGTCTGCATCATTACCCCATGAGTGCAGGGCACTGTTGTGATGCCCCCTCCAGGGGCGGGTTCATGAAGCCCTGTTATTACAGGATTTCGACAGTCTTTCTGATTGAGTAAAGTTGGCCTTCAACCCAGAAGTCTGAGGACATCTGGTGGTGGTAAAGTATCAGGCTTGGTTCACATACTGTATATGCATTTTTAACCGCATTCCGATTTGCATAACATGTGAATCAGACCGGCTTTCAACGGAGCCGGTTCACACATGACCGCGGTCTGTTTCTGAAAAGGGTCCTGTGCGATTTTGGGTCCGGTTTAGGTGCGAATTCAAGCAAATATTTGCACCTGAATCGCACCTGAACCAGTGAACAAAACCACTCCGGACTGCAAACCGCAGCCGGACATATGTGAACCCAGCCATACTGTGAAGGACAGTGCTGAAGAGGAATTGAGTACTGCAGCCAGAGCTGTTTTGTTAATTTTTAACTCCAGCTGAGAAACTGATTTTTATTTTTCTTTGCCCACAGCCATACAGATTCAGACTTCCATTCTCCAGCTCACTGATTGAAGCAATGATTGTCTGAGAACAGTGGCGTAGCGTGGGTTGTCAGCGCCCGGGGCAAGGCAAGTAATTTGCGCCCCCTAACGCGTGGACTTTTAGCACTCAATGAGTCCCTTCGACTAGTACAGTATAAAACTCCTTACCCCCTATGTCACAGATCAGCTGCGGAGCTGATCTGTGTCTTACCTTTACTGCTGTAGGTCGGCTGGCACCTGTTGTTCCACTTGCTTGAGCAACACTTATTCCTGAGCACCCTTCCTGTAACCTGCTTAAACGGACTTCTCGTGAACTGATCCCTTGTGTACCAACTCGGCTAGTTCTCCTGATTACGTTGTCTGCTGCCCGCCCTGACCTAGGCTCACTATCTGGCTCTCCTTTTGCTTCATCCATCCATCCATCTGTGTCTGACAGTGTCTTCTGGTACTCTCCTTGCGAGCAGGGTGAACCCGGGGGTCGCTGTATTGAATCCAACAAGCTCCTATATCTTTCTTTTAGCATCTGTAGGGGGTTATTCCTGATGGTGGGCCTGGGCATTTAAAAAGGATCAAGATACTATAATATTAAGCCTCTATGTAGGTAAGCATATAAACAATGCAGTCAAGACCAGCTTCAAAAACGAGCCTAAGCCTTTTGACCTTCCTGGGTGAGATTGGATAAATTGTCTTGGGTCACACATAACATACACTAACAAGGAGGATAATGAAAAGGGAAGAACTCCGTGCTATGGGTGAAATGTACAAAATAGCTGCTCCCCTCAAACTGCTTAGTGAGCAAGCTTTGAGCTAGTGGGGGGTGTATAAAAATAAGGGGGCGCTTAGTAATAAATAATAAATTAACAGTGATCAATAATACATAATCGTTGTGAACAATACTGAACAGATATCAACATGAAATAAATATAATATAATGTGTATTTATTTCATGTTGATATCTGTTCAGTATTGTTCACAACGATTATGTATTATTGATCACTGTTAATTTATTATTTATTACTAAGCGCCCCCTTATTTTTATACACCCCCCAACAAGGAGGATAAAACAATCCAAAATTCTGTATACAACATTTGGCGCTCCTGGAAGTAAGAGATACACAGACCAATATTATTATGGTAAGCTGCTGCTTAACCACTTCCTGACCGGCCCACGCCGATGTACGTCGGCAGAATGGCACGGGTGGGCAAATGGGCGTACCTGTAAGTCCCATTGAATTTCCCGCCGTGCCATTGCGTGTGCACCGGGACCTCCGTGAGTCAGCTTGCGGGTCCCGTGGACTCGATCGCTGCGGGGATACCCGCGATCGCCTCACGAAGAGGATGAACGGGGAGATACTGATATAAACAAGCATCTACCCGTTCTGCCTAGTGACAGTGTCACTGATCTCTGCTCCCTGTCATCGGGAGCAGAGATCAGTGACGTGTCACACACAGCCCATCCCCCCACAGTTAGAAATACTCCCTAGTACTGACTTAACCCCTCCCCTCCCCCTAGTGGTTAACCCCTTAACTGCCAGTGTCATTTACACAGGAATCAGTGCATTTTTATAGCACTGATTGCTGTATAAATGACAATGGTCCCAAATATGTGTCAAAAGTGTCCGATTTGTCCGCCATAATGTCGCAGTCACAATAAAAATTGCTGATTGCCGCCATTACTAGTAAAAAAAAATTATTAATAAAAATGCCATAAAACTATCCCCTATTTTGTAAACGCTATAACTTTTGTGCAAACCAATCAATAAACGCTTATTGTGATTTTTTTTTTACCAAAAATATATAGAAGAATACGTATCGGCCTAAACTAAGGGAAAAAAAATGTTTTTTTCATTATTTTTTGGGGATATTTATTATAACAAAAAGTAAAATATAATGCGTTTTTTTTTTCAAAATTGTCGCAATTTTTTTGTTTATAGCACAAAAAATAAAAACCGCAGAGGTGATCAAATACCACCAAAAGAAAGCTCCATTTGTGGGAAAAAAAGGACGTCAATTTTGTTTGGGTACAATGTCGCACGACCGCGCAATTGTCAGTTAAAGCGTCGCAGTGCCGAATCGCAAAAAGTGCTCTGGTCAGGAAGGGGGTAAAATCTTCGGGGCTGAAGTGGTTAATTAAAGCAAAAAAATCCACACATAGAGCAAATGTCAAAAATCACCCTGGCAGGCGCATCACTTAACCTAAGGGCCCTTTCACACTGGGGCGGTTTGCAGGCGCTATTGCGCTAATAGCGCCTGCAAACTGTCCCGAAACAGCCGCTGCTGTCTCTCCAGTGTGAAAGCCCCGAGGGCTTTCACACTGGAGCGGTGCGCTGGCAGGGGCGGTGTGGGCGTCGGCGGTAAAACATCGCTTTTTCTAGCGCTGCTTTACCGCCGTTATTGCAGCGGTATTCGGCCGCTAGCGGTGCGGTTTTAAACCCCGCTGGCGGCTGAAAAAGGGTTAAAACCGCTCGTATAGCGCGGCTATAGCCGCGGTATAGCCGCACTGTCCCATTGATTTCAATGGGCAGGAGCAGTTTAGGAGCGGTGAATACACCGCTCCTTCACCGCTCCAAAGATGCGGCTCTAAAAAAAGTCCTGCTAGCTGCATCTTTGGAGCGGTGAATACACCGCTCCTGCCTATTGAAATCAATGGGACAGCGCAGCTATATCGCCGGCAAAGCGCCTCTGCAGAGGCGCTTTACGGTGGTTTTTACCCTTTCTCGGCTGCTAGCGGGGGGTATAACCGCCCCCGCTAGCGGCCGAATACCGACGGTAAAGTGCCACTTACAATAGCAGCACTTTACCGCCGACGCCGCCCCCAGTGTGAAATGGGCCTAAGAAAATGATAAACACAGTGGTGATGTTTTTACTATTTTATGTCTGAAGCAATGATGTGCATTTATGGACACTTGCAGTGAATGAGAGAGAAATACTGTAGGCAGCCAGTATAGTGAAAGTCTTTCACAACATTTAAAGCCAGCCATGAGAAGGGAAAAGAAACTCCTTGGAGGACTGACTGATGCTGCTGACCACCATACATATACACTGATCTGCGGCTGCCGGCTGCATACAGTATTTCTCTCTTTCTCTCTCGTCATCCCCCCCGCCCCCGGGGCCATTAATACAAATCAAGGGGGAGTCTCACTCTCACTCACACTCACCTTGCTTGTCCTGCCTCACTGCCTGGATTGGAGGATAAGAGAAGGAGAAGACAGCGGCTACGAATGGGTCATGGGCGGAGGCGGGACTTCAGGAGCACTCACATGACCCCCATACGGCCAATCGCAGGGCGCCGGACAGTTAACATGGCGGCCGGAGCGCGGGGGACACGGAAACATAAAATTAGGAGGCGGCAGCCAGTAGTGACACTACTGGCACAAAATTGCGCCCCCCTAAATGTCGCGCCCAGGGCCACGGTACCCCCTGCACCCCCCACGCTACGCCACTGTCTGAGAAAGATCAGATCTTCCTTTAGTTACCTTGAAAAATGTTGAAGTGGAATGTAAGTCAGAAAATTAGGTCTTGCCAGATCACTTCAGGCTGGCTCCTTTTGCATTAGTGCCTATACTGTTTAAAATCCAATAATACAGTGTCTCACCCTGCTCTGCACATGCTCAGTTGCTCTTCTTTTTTAGGCACTTTTAGGCACTGCTGAAATTGTAGAGGCAGACCTGCTGACGTCCTTAAAGCGAAATTAAACCCTCCTATCCGTTAGCAGCCAAGGAAGCTGCTTCTGTTTGATCTTCAACTACCATGGTGCTGCACATGTGATCAGTTATGACACCAGCCATTTCAGGAATTTACTGGATTTTGAAACCGCTAAATCAATAAGTTTAGTTCTGCTTTATGATTTACTGCTGTTCAGGGGAGGAATGTTGAAGGCAATTTACAGCACATACTAATGTTGGTTGCATAATTATTAACCACTTCCCGCCTGGCCTATAGCAAAATGACGGCCGGGCGGTGGTTCAGTTATCCTGACTGGGCGTCATATGATGTCCTTCAGGATAACAGCCGCCACGCGCCCGTGGGGGCGCACATCGCGGCGATCGGTGGAGCGGTGTATCAGTCTGACACACTGCTCCACCGATCTCGGTAAAGAGCCTCCGGCGGAGACTCTTTATCATGTGATCAGCTGTCCAATTACGGCTGATCACGATGTAGATAGGAAGAGCTGTTGATCAGCTTTTCCTCACTCGCGTCTGACAGATGCGAGTAGAGGAGAGGCGATCGGCGGCTCTCCTGACAGGGGGGGTTTGCGCTGATTGTTTAACAGGGCAGCCCCCCCTCAGATAACCACATTGGACCACCAGGGACGCCACTAGGACCACCATGGAAGGGGGCAACATGTGGATGGCCAGGTATGTACCCCATGGCCATCCACATGTTCAAATGAATGCCCAATCTGTGCCAATCAGTGCCCACAAATGGGCACTGATTGGCACCAGTATGTACTAACACATCAGTCATGCCCAGCAATGCCACCCATCAGTATCATCAGTGCCACCCATCAGTGACATCAATGCCCATCGGTGCCCACCTATCAGTGCCCATCAGTGCCCATCCGTGCCACCTATCAGTGCCACCCAAAAGTACCCAACAGTGCCACCCATAAGTACCCATCAGTGCCGCCTACAAGTGCCCATCAGTGCCACCTATGAGTGCCTATCAGTGCCGCATACCAGTGCCACCTATCAGTGTCACCTATGAGTGCCACCTATCAGTGCCCAGTGCCGCCTATCAGTGCCTGTCATCAGTGCCCGTCAGTGCCACCTCATTGGTGCCACCTCATCGGTGCCGCCGTATCAGTGCCCGTCAGTGCAGCCATATCAGTGCCCATCATTGAAGGAAAAAACTTACTTATTTACAAAAATTTTTAACAGAAACAAAGAAAAACTTGTTTTTTTTTCAAAATTTTCGGTCTTTTTTTATTTGTTGCGCAAAAAATAAAAATCCCAGAGGTGATCAGCTACCACCAAAAGAAAGCTCTATTTGTGGGAACACAATGATAAAAAAATTTGTTTGGGTACAGTGTAGCATAACCGCGCAATTGTTATTCAAATTGCGACAGCGCTGAAAGGTGAAAATTGGCTTGGGCAGGAAGGTGTCTAAGTGCCTGGTATTGAAGTGGTTAATGTGGAATGTAAAATATATTGCCAAAAGTATTGCAACACCTGCCTTTACACGTACATGAACTTTAATGACATCCCAGTCTTAGTCAATAGGGTTCAATATTGAGTTGGCCCACCCTTTGCAGCTATAACAGCTTCAACTCTTCTGGGAAGGCTGTCCACAAGGTTTAGGAGTGTGTCTATGGGAATGTTTCACCATTCTTGCAGAAGCGCATTTGTGAGGTCAGGCACTGATGTAGGCGAGAAGGCCTGGCTCGCAGTCTCCGCTCTAATTCATCCCAAAGGTGTTCTATCAGGTTGAGGTCAGGACTCTGTGCAGGCCAGTCAAGTTCCTCCACCCCAAACTCGCTCATCCATGTCTTAATGGACCTTGCTTTGTGCACTGGGCACTGGTGCGCTGTCATGTTGGAACAAGAAGGGGCCATCCCCAAACAGTTCCCACAAAGTTTGGAGCATGAAATTGTCCGAAATGTCTTAGTATGCTGACGCCATAAGAGTTCCCTTCACTTGAACTAAGGGGCCAAGCCCAAACCCTGAAAAGCAACCCCACACCATAATCCCCCCTCCACCAAATGATTTGGACCAGTACACAAAGCAAGGTCCATAAAGACATGGATGAACGAGTTTGGGGTGGAGGAACTTGACTGGCCTGCACCTCAACCCAATAGAACATCTTTGGGGTGAATTAAAGCGGAGACTGCGAGCCTTCTCGTCCACATCAGTGTCTGTTCTCACAAATGTGCTTCTGGTCAAACATTCCCATAGACACACTCCTAAACCTTGTGGACAGCCTTCCCAGAAGAGTTGAAGCTGTTATAGCTGCAAAGGGTGGGCCAACTCAATATTGAACACTACGGACTAATGCCGCGTACACACGATCGGATTTTTCAGACAGGAAATGTTCGATGGGAGCTTGTTGTTGGACATTCCGACCGTGTGTAGGCTCCATCGGACATTTTTCGTCGGAATTTCCGCCAAACAAAATTTGAGGTCTGGATCTCAAATTTTCCGACAACAAAATCCATTCTCATAAATTCTGATCGTGTGTACACAATTCCGATGCACAAAGTTCCACGCATGCTCTCAATCAATTACGAGATGGAAGCGCTCGGTCTGGTAAAACTAGCGTTCGTAATGGAGATAGCACATTCGTCACGCTGCAAAAATCTTTTAATGCAGCGCATTCTCTTCTTCTTTATAATGCTAGAATAATGAAGTTGTTTTGCTGCTGATATTCACACAGAGTTCTTAAAAAAAAATTTCTTTATTATTTCTCGTGATCTCCTGAATATGTTTTTTTTTTGTCAGATCTCCATAATAATGTTTTCAATGTTTGTTCATAGTGTTTTTTTTTTTTATCAAGATCTCCTGCTTTTTTTTTTTCTATTTGTCTCCATAATATTGTTTTTCATTTTGTGTCAAGTTACCACAACACCATTATTATCTTGTATTTTTTTAACCTCAAGGAGGTTGGTTGGTGTTGGTGTCCCTTGTTAATTTGACATTGTATTTAGGAAATGTACCTGCCTACTCACAAACAAACTGTCCTTTTTTAAGTAAAACACCTAGGCAAGTATTTGTGAATCCAAAATAGCCATTTATTATGGGTCATATTAAAATAAAGAGGAAGGCAATGCTGGAGAAAATTGTGAAATTGGCGAAGCCTTTGTACCCCAGGGCACACTTCAACTATTTTACAGCCAAAATTGGTAGCATGAGGAGTCCATATAATAGTGAGCACAATCCGCTCCCGGACTACAAGAGATCAGGAACAGCAGCAGATGACATATATGTCCCCAGGCTGTGATCATACAACAGCCTGCATCTTTTGTCAGACCACACTGAACCCAGGCCATCACACTATTGTCTTCCTTCCACTCTTCCTTCCAGGCTTGCTTCCAGTCTGTGGTTTTGGAGTTGTGACAGGAGGTGGAGGAGGATGGTCGAATTCATACAGGTGTGTTTTGTTTGTGAGTTGGCCCCTCAACCCCTTATTTAGGGACAGATACATCATTTCCTCACAGATGAGGCGTTGGCCCTCCTCCATTTCCTGCATTTTGCATGCAGTCATGGAGGTAAAGGCTTCTTGAAGAATGGGGTGGTTCTGAGGGCAGCATTAGCCTCCTGAATCAGCCCAAGGGTTGCCTCCTCCACTTTACTCTCCTTCCTGGGCCTTTTGGTTGGAAGGTGGAGGGGTAGGACCTGGGATTCGGTCAGGCTACTGGGCCAGAATAGGGGGAGGAAGTTGTGATCATTGAAGACCACAGCTTCAGGTAATAGATGGATGCCTGCATATTTATAATACATGGTGTGTTTTTTTATTTTAGGTGATGTGGATGTTGTGGAAGAAGATTCTCATTTCACAAGTGCAAATGCACACATCCTCATCGGGGGGATCATGGTGTGCAATCGTGATTTACAGAAGATCAAGGAAGATATCAATGATGTGGAAAAAAGACTCAAAAACATCGTAGATGTTTTAGGCAGAATCTAAAACACCCAAAAATTCTTCTAGTTTGTTTGTATTTTTATTATTTTTTTATTATTTTCACATATTTTAAATATTTTTTAGAAAGCCAAACTAAAGTAGATGAGAGGAAGGGGTTGCACCCCCGAAACAGGTCCATTGATCCCCCATGATGGGAGCTAGCACATATTGATTAGGCATGGGATCAGGAGGGAAATCCCCTTTTTGACTCTCAATTTGTGTGCATCTTCAAAATTTGGCTTTTACAGGGATGACATCACCCCATCTGATGAAGGCAAGATCAACACAGTTTGTACATACTAATGTCTGATATTGCCTTCACTTTGTCAAAGTTGAACTTTGTAAGTTCCTGAGTTGTGTATTGTTTTATGGTTTTAAACATGCCTGTTTTAACACAAAAAAGGCTATTTGTACTGTCAAAAAAAAAATGTTATTACTAAAATATGTTGGTTTGTTCAAAAACCATTTTCGAACGCATATGTAAATGTGCACAGAGTAAAAAGTTTTCTAATCAGCAATGTGTGGCTTCTTCTTTCAATGCTCAAGATCATTTTTTGGATTAAGTTGGTGTTACTGTTTACACTGAAATGGGGGTTATTTACTAAAGGCAAATCCACTTTGCACTACAAGTGCACTTTCAGTGCAGTTTCAAGTGCACTTTTGCAGTGCACTTGGCGTGCAAAGTGGATTTTCCTTTAGTAAATAACTCCCACAGTGCTTTATAATTCGCCACAATCATGCCATTTTTGTGACTCTGCAAAATTAATTAATGGTGCTGAAAATGATGTATATTTTTAACAGTAATGCATTACATACATTAACAACAAAAACAAGGTGTGTGTGTGTAGCAGACCCACAACATAATAACAGTTCGCTTAAGAAGTCACCTCATGTATCAAATAAATTACGTTTGCGCTATTGAAGAAAATGCCCCAAAAAAAAGCCCATCGGAGAACCTAGGAGACAGCTAAAAGAAACACAAGCAGTAAATCAAAGGAAATACTATTTCAGTTTAATGAAAAAAAAATATTTTTAAGATGTTTATTAAACATTTTCTGCCGTATCAATGGCCCCCCTACCCGCAAAGTACTCCATATATTTTATACAGACCTTGCGTGCACTTTGGGGGGGCAAGCACTGAAAAACAGATACGAACCCACAAGCACAAACTGAAGAGCAGTAACAATCGGAAAAGCACAAGGCTGAAAATCGCGAATCATCTGTCACCAAACTTCTACTAACACAAGATAAACACGAGATTAGCAGAAGGAGCCCAAAGGGTGGCGCACTGGCTATTGAACCTCCCTTTTCTAGTGCCGTTGTACATGTTGTACGTCACCGCGTTCTTGACATTCGGAATTTCCGACAAGATTTGTGTGACCGTGTGTATGCAAGACAAGTTTGAGCCAACATTCGTTGGAAAAAAAACATGGATTTTGTTGTTGGAATGTGCGATCGTGTGTACGCGGCATAAGACAGGGATGCCATTAAAGTTCAAGTGTGTGTAAAGGCAGGCGTCCCAATAATTTTGACAATATAGTGCATGTTCCTTGCTAAAGAACATTTTTTTTTATCAAGTTGTTATGTGTCAAGTTCCACTTTAAGCTCTCACAAGCAGAGACCTTTTACCCTCTTGTCTTGAATTGTATTGTGACTTTACTGTCTCCCATTATTTTGTAAAGCACTGTGCAAACCATTGGAGCTTTATAAATCTTATATAATGATAACTGGGGCCACGTGTTTTCACACGATATCCCCTGTGCAAGCCAATGCGTCCTAAGCCACCTGTGTAATTAGCCACGAACCAAGATGCTTCTGGTCTCACATGTGACCTTACAACACGAGAACACAATTCTCCTGGCTGCAGGCTGCTGGTAACAGCAGGAATTGGCCTGTACCGGTATCAATTACATAACAGAGCAGCTGCTGCTGTGGTATGGCGGTGTCACCACCGCTCTGGAGCACCAGCCTTTATCTGAGGAACACTGAACCTCTACATAGAAAGCCTTCTCAGATCATTTCACACAGCTGCACACACAGAGCTTGGTTTTAACCATTCCACTGCTGCGCTGGCTTGGAACACACAGCCATATTTTTTTTTAGTCTGTTTAAGTACCATCTGCTGTGGTATCTGTTGCACAGCAAAGAGGAAAAAATAAGCAATCTGTTTGCTCAGACGATGTCAATATTGCTTTACTCATATTTACATACTTGCTGGGCTGTTTTCATTCAGAGCTTGCTTTTAGATTTTAGTGACTGAGGCTGCATAGTTACTAGCGTTTATATAGGGACAGTACATTCAATATTGATATTTCATTTTTTTTTTTTTTCCGAGCCAGGACTGCAGTGCGCATAAACGAAACACTAAAAGTGAATTAAAAAAAAAAATGTGACCACACACAAAAGAGGCCACTTATAGTCCCCTCCCGAAGAGGAAGCACTCTTCCCTGAACCTCCGGGCACAAGCCTCCTGATTGAGATAAGGCACAATCGGGTCTACATAGCCAAAAGGCCTGGCAGGCCCCTCTCCTCATGATCAGCCAAAGCCAACCAACAAATACTAGGTGGGGTTAGGGTTGCCACCTCATCCCTTTAAAACCGAACACATATTAATTACACAAGTTCTGTGGCTAATTAAGGTGTTAATTAAACCCACTTGCTGCCTTACCTGCATTAAATTAGCCTCAGAACCTGTGTAATTCCTATGTGTACGGGTTTAAAGGGATGAGGTGGTAACCATAGGTGGGGGGCTCTCCCGAAGAGAGACCTACCAAGGCAAGGGAGGAAGGAGTCTAACGGTCACACATCCTCTTCCCCTAGACTTTAGGGTAGGCCTGAAGACCCAAACACTACAAGACTGAGTGAAAAGGCAAAACACACTATATTACCAAAAGTATTGGGACGCCTGCCTTTACACGCACATGCACTTTAATGGCGTCCCAATCTTAGTCTGTAGGGCTCAATATTGAGTTGGCCCACCCTTTGCAGCTATAACAGCTTCAACTCTTCTGGGAAGGCTGTCCACAAGGTTTAGGAGTGTGTCTATGGGAATGTTTGACCATTCTTCCAGAAGTGCATTTGACATTGATGTGGACAAGAAGTCTCCGCTCTAATTCATCCCATAGGTGTTCTATTGGTGTTGCGGTCCGGACTCTGTGCAGGCCAGTCAATTTCCTCCACCCCAAGGTCGCTCATCCATGTCTTTATGGACATTGCTTTGTGCACTGATCCAAATCTTTTGGTGGAGGGGGATTATGGTGTGGGGTTGTTTTTCAAGGGTTGGGCTTGGCCCCTTAGTTCCAGTGAAGGGAACTCCTATAATATCAGGATACCAAGACATTTTGGACAATTTCATGCTCCCAACTTTGTGGGGACAGTTTGGGCATGGCCCCCTCCTGTTCCAACATGACTGCGCACCAGTGCACAAAGCAAGGTACATAAAGACATGGATGAGTTAGTTTGGGGTGGAGGAACTTGACTGGCCTGCACAGAGTCCTAATACCTTTGGGATGAATTAGAGCGGAGACTGCGAGCCAGGCCTTCTCGTCCACATCAGTGCCTGACCTCACAAATGCACTTCTGAAATAATGGTCAAACATTCCCATGGAAATACTCATAAACCTTGTTGACAGCCTTCCCACAAGAGTTGAAGCTGTTATAGCTGCAAAGGGGGGGCTAACTGACTATTGAACCCTACGGACTAAGACTGGGAAGCCATTAAAGTGCGTGTAAAGGCAGGGCATTCCAATACTTTTGGTAATATAGTGTATATAAGTGCAGGTGACACATATCAAGATACCAAAATGTGCAAATATACCAAAAGAACCAGCACAGTTGCATTGGCTAGGCCTGGTAACAAAAATTGCCTCAGCAAAAAGGCCTAGCCCATAAGCGTTTCACACAGTGGGGTCCCAAACCCATAGTGATACTCCAGCACCCCAGGACACCACTCCCAGTGGTGCTTGACACTGCAGGTCTTGTTTCTTCACAGTCCCTGGCCAGACAATGTAGCACAGTGAAATCAGGAGGCACTGGGCCCCTCAGAATCCTCCACCAGGAAATTACTCCCGGCTCCCATCTTACCCAGGGGGGCGCACCAGTTTCTGTTCTCAATGGGAAGATTCCACAAGACCCCATCATACCAGCAGAAATGCTATACAGCCAGCCATTTCAGACAAAGTTTGAATGACAGCAGAGCAACCACTCTTAGCACTGATATACCAGATACCACACTTGATCTTAACCAAAAGGATGAGAAGCAATATTTCAGGTTTATGATGTAGAATACCTATTGTGACCAGATGAAGCGCTTCTACACTTTCTGCTGCATTTATTATGGAAAATACAACAGGAGGTGCCAGGACTAGCATAGGTAGATGGGAGCACCTAGACTTCCAGGCGTGCAGGAATTAGGGAGATCGCATTGCTGGAGTATATAAGAAATATAAGAATCCAGGAGCTGACTCAGCCCACCAATTGTTTTACCTGGAGGTGTTTACATGCTGTGGCCATGATGCTTTGCTTTAGTTGACCCAACTTCAACTTGTAGAGATCAGCAGGCGGCAAGCCCGCCGAATGCTACACTTTCAAGTCAATGGGGAAGCACCACAAATGCCCTGCAAACAAATGCAATGCAGGTGCAGTTGCAACACATTTGTCAACAAAAAGGCTTAAAACGGGCCATGAGGAGGCGTCGCATCACTTCCTCACCACCTGTCCGTAGCCTCCGGAGCATTATCCAAATGCGGATCAGAGGCAAGCGAGATTTAGAACGCATTTCTAAATCTACCCTAAGATGCAATTAATACATTCATAGAATCTGAATGAAAGTGGATGAAACACTGATTGCCTAAAACTTAAGCTGATTATAAAGCTGCCCACATATTACAGTCTGATTTTACAATTTGCTTTTAATTTACCAAAAAGCTATATAGTACAAGGGACTAAAAGATTGGATACAAAGTAAAAGGATTGTTTAAATAAGCCAGTAGAACTTTCCACTTCATTATTTTAGGTAAATTAGGTGGCATCAGATTGGGACACCTTACAATCTCTTGTATGTCAATATTCCGAAAATTTATGTAAACCCCATTATTAAAATCCCATATCATCTTTAACACCAGTAGGTCTGTTCATAAAAAATTTGCTGTGCGAACGTATCATCATTCATGCAAATTTACGAAATGTTATTTTCTGATATTTAGGTTGTCTTTTTGCAAGACAAATGTAACATTCCCTACTAACCTAAGAACATTTGACCAGAATAGAAAATAGGCTAAAATAATAGCCTAACAACATTGGAGCAGAAGAGAAAATATCCTAAAACAAAGCCTAACAACAATGGACCAGAATAGAAAAAAAACCTAAAACAATAGCCTAATCCCGCATACACACGAGCGGACTTTCTGGCAGACTTGGTCTGGCGGACCAGACTCCGTCAGACAATTCGATCATGTGTGGGCTCCAGCAGACTTTTTTTCCCCAAAAGTCCGACGGACCTAGAAATAAAACATGTTTCAAATCTTTCTGACGGACTCGAGTCTGGTCGAAAAATCCGCTCGTCTGTATGCTAGTCCGATGGACTAAAACCGACGCTAGGGCAGCTATTGGGTACTGGCTATCGACTTCCTTATTTTAGTCCGGTTGTACATCATCATGTACAAATCCGTCAGACTTTGGTGTGATCGTGTGTGTCCAAGTCCGTTCGTTTGAAAGTCCGGTGGACGTACGCTGGAAAGTCCGTCGGACCTAGTCCGCCGAAAAGTCCGCTCGTGTGTACGCGGCATAACAACATTGAGCCAGCAGAGAGAATAGCGTAAAACAACAGCCCAAAAACAGTGGACCAGAATAGAAAATAGCCTAGCAACAATGGACCAAAAAAGGAAATAGTCTGAGCCACGTACACATGCAACCACGCATACACAAATCTTTGTCGAACATTTTAACTACTGGAGGAAGTGTTGTTTACGCCTGAATCATTCTACTATATGTAAGTGTTACTTCTCTTATTAAATCACTTTTTCAACATTAATACGCTATGCGGAGTGTTCTTTTTTTATGACATATGGATTGTTAATGCACCTGGATACTCGAGACATAGTGGGATAGTGACAGTGGATATCAAGCCTCCTTAGCAGTCGGTTGCCTGGAGGAGGAGGTTAATAGGAGCTTTCTGCAACCTGGATGGTGCACCTACAGTATGTCCTCTGATTATAAGCATAATTTGACCACTTTTTAAGGGGTCAAACTTTAACTCATACAAGTTCTGGTAAGCGCAATAGGAGCTTTCTCTGGTGACTGTTTTTCTGTTTTCTGTTTTTTCCTATGATCTTCACCTTTTGAACACAGCTTGTGGGACTGTCAGTTCTTATTTAACCATTCAGACTCTGAAGAGTTGGGACTTTTATTTACTTATACATTTTTTTCTTTTTTACACAGAAGTCACTATTATCACAAAGGGAATTAATCCTATTTTTCTTGTTTGTTTTCACTTATTGTATGTGATAAGTCTGAAACAATAGCATAACAACATTGGACCAGAGAAGAGAAAATAGAGTAAAACATTAGCCTAACGTCATTGGACCGGTAGAAGAAGAAATTGCCTATAACAGGGGTCCTCAAACTACGGCCCTCCAGTCATTCAGGAACTACAATTCCCATCATGCCTAGTTATGTGTGTGAATGTCAGAGTTTTACAATGCCTCATGGGACTTGTAGTTCTGCAACAGCTGGAGGGCCGTAGTTTGAAGATCCCTGGCCTATAATAATATTCTGACAACATTGGATCAATAGAGAAAATAGCCTAAACAATAGCATAACAACAATGGACGAAAGTAGCCTAAAACAATAGCCTAACTACATTGGACCAGAACAGAAAATAGCCTAAAACAAAAGCCTAACAACATTGGACCGCAAAAAAAGGAAATAGCTTATAATACAATCCTAACAATATTGGACCAGAAAAGAAAATAGACTAAACAATAGCCTAGCAACATTGGACCAGAAGAGAAAATAGCCTAAAGCAAAAACCTAACAACAATGGAAAAGAAGAGGAAATAGTCTAAAACAATAGCCTAACTACATTGGACCAGAACAGAAAGTAGCCTAAAACAAAAGCCTAACAACATTGGGCTGCAAAAAAAAGGAAATAGTCTATAATAAAACCCTAACAATATTGGACCAGAAGAGCAAATAGCCTAAACAATAACCTAACAACATTGGAGCAGAGCAGAAAATATTCTAAAACAAAAACTTATCAACAATGGACCAGAAGAGGAAATAGCCAAAAACAATAGAAAAAGTATTGAACCAGAACAAAAAAAAACAGCCTAACTACATTGGTCCAAAAATAGTCAAAGAACATTCAGCCAGGCACTCCCTGTTATAGGGGGGACAGTGCTGCGCCCTTGTCTTGAAACTGTGGTCCTGCATTGTCACTCTGATACATGGGCTTCTGATGGAGATTACAAAGGGGCAGCAGGGGATTAGCAGCACTGAGATGAAATAAAGGATGAAACAAGGTGAAAAGGAGTATTTTAATTTAAACAAATGCCAACTATTTGTTATATACAGCTCTTTAGCTTACTAAATGTTATTCAGTAAGAGTTTACATCTGGTTTACAGTAATTGGGAAGGAAGCGTTGCCTCCCATTCAGAATTCATATTGAGGAAGAATATACCAACAAAGAGCAATTTCTTCAGAAAAATCAAGATATGTATCTGGAAAAAAAAAGTTTGCTAAACTCATTTTAATATCTATTGTTTAGCCAAAAGAGAATGTGTTTTTTTTCTCTATAAAAAAGAAGTCCACAAAATTACCATGGCTACAACATTTTAAATGGTAATCATAGTTGGCTTTGGATTGGAATAGAAAAGTAATTTTTAGGAACATTATAAAAAACGAACTATGAAAATGTACACCCATCACCTAGTAAGTAACCTTATGACCACCCACCAAATATTGAGTAGATCCCCTTTTGCCACCAAAACAGCCCTGACCCTCAGGGCATGGACGCTAGTAGACCTCTGAAGGTATGCTGTTTAATTTGGCACCAAGCCATCAGTAGCAGGCCCCTTAAGTCCTGTAAGTTGTGAGGTGAGGCCTCTATGGATCAGACTTGTTTTTCCAACAAATCCCAAAGATGCTTGATTGGGTTGAGATCTGGAGGATTTGGAGGCCAAGAGAACATTTCAAACTCATTGTTGTGTTCCTCAAATAATTCTTGAACCATTTTTGCAGTGTGACAGAGTGTATTATCAGCAACAATGTTTAGGTAGGTGGTACATGTCAAGTAATATCAACATGAATGGCAAGATCCAGCAGAACATTGCCCAAAGCATCACACTGTTTGTGGGGAGAGCTTACTGCACCAATGTGTGGACCCAAAGATAGCGTTCGCTAGTGGCCTCAGAGGCAGCCTGAGGCTGCCATTTAACATAAGGCTGGAGTTAAAGTGTTACTAAACTCCAAAAAATGTTTTATTTAAAACAACAAACATGTTATACTTATGTTTACTAAAAAATTAAAAGCCAGCAGCTACACATACTGCAGCTGCTGGCTTTTAACAATAGGACACTTACCTGTCCTGGAGACCCGCGATGTCGGCACTGCAGCTGATGCTTCCATCAACTGTCGGGTGCTGCCGCCTCCATACGGCTTCACGCCGGGAACCCTACTGCACATGCACAAGGCCCCACTCCTCTCTCCTACTACCCTGGCGACAGGAGGAGGGAGCCCCGTAGTGGAATCAGTCTGGACTCCCTGAAGTGGGAACAGGATACCTGTCAAAGACAGTTATCCTGTCCCCCCTCCCCCCCCCGAAAGGTGCCAATTGTGGCACCGGAGCGGGAGAGAAGACAAATGAACGGAAGGTTCGCTTTTGGGTGGAACTCTGCTTTAAGGTAAAAACATTTTTAGGTTTAGTAACACTTTAAGGCAGCACTCCAACTTAAAAGCGATGCCTCTCCACAAGAACATAATTAATTCCTTGACCAGTACAAAGTTGATGTTGCTAATTAAGGCCCTGTTCACACCAATTTACTTAAAGCGGAGTTCCACCCAAAAATGGAACTTCCGCTTTGAGTGATGGTGACCCCCTGACATGCCACATGTGGCATGTCATTTTTTTTGGGGGGGGGGGGCGGGTACCCAGTTTTTAAGGGCACCAAGCTCCCACTTACTCCTCTGGCTCCACAGCGCCGGAAGAAAGTTCACCTCTCCCCCTCCCTCCCTGCAATCTTCTGGGACACGTCACAGGTCCCAGAAGATTGCCCGGCCATTCACAGCGCGCAGCGAAGTGAAGCCACAGCCGGGCGTCCACAGTTAGAATGCCGGCACCGTGGAGAGGAGGGGGAGAGGAGCGGGGATTCGTGCGCCCGCATCGCTGGATCCTGGGACAGGTGAGTGTCTGATTATTGAAAGTCAGCAGCTACACTTTTTGTAGCTGCTGACTTTTAAATGGGTGGAACTCCGCTTTAAGTATTCACTCATATGAGGACCATGTTTTGCCTGCATTAGATGCACAGGTGTCCCGTACATCCCTGTGCAGGCACTCCCATTCATGTCAACTGGAATGCAGTGGCTGCTCTTTGACCTTTGTGCAGGTGGCATGTCAACGAACTTACACTGTGTGCGTTCAGGGAACTGCATGTACCCACATCCACACAGATGTCAAATTGGAAGCAGCCGCTGTCCCAGTTGACATGATTATGACTGCTAACATGGTTGGGAACACCTGTGCATCCCATGTAAGCAAAACATGGACCTCACACGGATGTACTCCTGTGAGAACAAGGCCTAACTGTCCAATGAGGAGACAGAAAGGTTACACAGGACATCAAATTGCTAAACCAGGAATATGAATTGCCTAAAGTTTAGCTATAGCCAAGGACATTCTTTAGTAATTTTGGCAGCAGTAGGGAAGGTCAAAAACTCTATCAGCTTTTTTCTTGATATCTGTGTCCAACTGAGGTTGTCCTTCATTTTCTGTCCCGTAGACACAAAAGGAAGTGAGAGGAAATCTTTGTAAAGTGAGGGAAATGCTGCCTTAGACAGCCGACACACATGTCCCCACTGGAAAATGTCTCCTCTATTTCACCAACACATTCAAGTTCAGAGACACAGTGATGCCAGCCGCCCCTTAGATTTGCAGACAGTTTCTAAAAACTGGGCACTTTTCTCCTGTCTGTAAATGTCCATGACAGGAGAAGAGTGCCTGTTAAAAATATGGTTGTGCTCCGTCAGCATGTGCAGTTCTGGACATGGTCGACTCAGACCGAGTGGTATTGTTCGGGTGGTGGGGGACGGGTCTGGCGGTGGCAGTGTGCGCCTGTACATCAGGCACTGAATAAAAGCCAACTCCTCCATGATGCCAAGGTAAGGAGCTCCCGCAATACTAAGTGTACTGTGAGTATAAACATATGCAGGGGGTGTGCCAGATGTGCCTGGGTACACCCTAATCACTCTGAGCGGTGCTGATTTCCCCTAGTGCCCGGGCTTCCCCATGTGTTGTGCCCTCCGCACTGCAGTGCTGCTGGCTTTCCTCCTCCCATCTACTCTCCCCTGGCTGCTGCAGGGGATGTTTCAGAATGAAGAGTGAGGGAAGGGGCTAATCAATATGTCATTTATCGGCCCATTTCTTTTCTAAATGAATATAGTGAACACTCACTTTGTTCACTCATAACTGAAGCATAGTAAACCGTGTTTACAATGCCTGAGTTTGTGAATGAACAGGAAGCCACTCAGCAAAGAGCACTTACCATTCATTCACTGTCCAGTGCAGCAGAGAGTGCAGAGAAAGGCATTTGTGTTTGAGCTTTGGGGTGTACACCCTAATGCAATAGGCTGCGCACGCCTATGACTGTGGGTACTGGGTGTAGCTAGTATAGCTTGAACTATTCAGCCATAATGTACTTTCAGTAATAAATTCTATTGAGGCATGAAGCAAAAAGTATTATTACAGCAGTTGTCTGTGTTAGGACCATAGATGATCAAAGTTACACCTCTCAGTGCCCCTTTACTAGGGAGGTCATTCTGGTTTATTTGCTCTTAGGCCTAAGCAAAATGCACCCATTGTTCCCAGATGAAAGAAAACAATTTGGGTATCACAATAAAATGAAAGCATGGCTTAATGAAACCCTAGCCCATAACAGTGACTATCAGATTCATCATCTGATATCTGGCATCCACTAGAAAAATAAGCCACTAGTAGCCTGAAGAAAGCAGTGCATTGGGAGCACAAGGGTTTACAAGTTAATCCCAAGGAGATGGGATACGCAATGGTTGCCTTTATATATATATATATATATATATATATATATATATATATATATATATATATGCAGTATCTCACAAAAGTAAGTACACCCCTCACATTTTTGTAAATATTTTATTATATCTTTTCGTGTGACAACACTAAAGAAATGACACTTTGCTACAATGTAAAGTAGTGAGTGTACAGCTTGTATAACAGTGTAAATTTGCTGTCCCCTCAGAATAACGCAACGCACAGCCATTAATGTCTAAACCACTGGCAACAAAAGTGAGTACACCCCTAAGTGAAAATGTCCAAATTGGGCCCAATTAGCCATTTTCCCTCCCAAGTGTCATGTGGCTCGTTAGTGTTACAAGGTCTCAGGTGTGAATGGGGAGCAGGTGTGTTAAATTTGGTGTTATCGCTCTCACTCTCTCATATTGGTCATTGTGAATTCAACATGGCACCTCATGGCAAAGAACTCTCTGAGGATCTGGAAAAAAGAATTGTTGTTCTACATAAAGATGGCCTAGGCTATAAGAAGATTGCCAAGACCCTGAAACTGAGCTGCAGCACGATGGCCAAGACCATACAGCGGTTTAACAGGACAGGTTCCACTCAGAACAGGCCTAGCTATGGTGAACCAAATAAGTTGAATGCACATGCTCAGCGTCATATCCAGAGGTTGTCTTTGGGAAATAGACGTATGAGTGCAGGCAGCATTGCTGCAGAGGTTGAAGGGGTGGGGGGGTGGGGGTCAGCCTGTCAGTGCTCAAACCATATGCCGCACACTGCATCAAATTGGTCTGCATGGCTGTCATCCCAGAAGGAAGCCTCTTCTAAAAATGATGTAGGAGAAAGCCCGCAAACAGTTTGCTGAAGACAAGCAGACTAATGACATGGATTACTGGAACCATGTCCTGTGGTCTGATGAGACCAAGATAAATTTATTTGGTTCAGATGGTGTCAAACGTGTGTGGCGGCAACCAGGTGTCTTGCCTACAGTCTTGCCTACAGTCAAGCATGGTGGTGGGAGTGTCATGGTCTGGGGCTGCATGAGTGCTGCTGACACTGGGGAGCTACAGTTCATTGAGGGAACCATGAATGCCAACGTGTACTGTGACATACTGAAGCAAAGCGTGATCTCCTCCCTTCGGAGACTGGGCCGCAGGGCAGTATTCCAACATGATAACGACCCCAAACACACCTCCAAGACAACCACTGCCTTGCTAAAGAAGCTGGGGGGAAAGGTGATGAACTGGCCAAGCATGTCTCCAGACCTAAACCCTATTGAGCATCTGTTAGGCATCCTCAAACCGAAGGTGGAGGAGCGCAAGGTCTCTACCATCCACCAGCTCCCTGATGTCCTCATGGAGGAGTGGAAGAGGACTCCAGTGGCAACCTGTGAAGCTCTGGTGAACTCCATTCCCAAGAGGGTTAAAGCAGTGCTGGAAAATAATAGTGGCCACACAAAATATTGACAATTTGGGCCCAATTTGGACATTTTCACTTAGGGGTGTACTCACTTTTGTTGCCAGCGAATAAGACATTAATGGCTGTGTGTTGAGTTATTTTGAGGGGACAGCAAATTTACACTGTTAAACAAGCTGTACACTCACTACTTTAAATTGTAGCAAAGTGTCATTTCTTCAGTGTTGTCAAATGAAAAGATATAATAAAATATTTACAAAAATGTGAGGGGTGTACTCACTTTTGTGAGATACTGTATGTTGGTTTATGCCGACAATTCAGAATATAATTACAATGAGGGCATATGTAAACATCAAGTACACAGTTGAAATACATGTCTGTGGGATGTACTGCAGAGAATACATTGATAGTGCATGTGATCTGTGTCATTCACAGTTACAGTAGGGTTTGGTACTTCACCGTTTGGTGTGTACAGTGTTGTGCATTCTTGTTGTGGCTTTGTAGTGGAGACTGGAACGTGAACTGGAAAGGGGGAGCTGCTCAGCCATGCAGAAAAATAAGTGGGCAGGAGAGGGGTGCATGAGGACTTATAATTAGTGAGCAGGCACTGATGTAAGGGGGAGCCCTGCAGACTCTGATGTAAGGGGGAACCCTGCAAACTCTGATGTAAGGGGGAACCCTGTAAAGTCTGATGTACGGGGGAACCCTGCAGACTCGGATGTAAGGGGGAACCCTGCAGAGTCTGGTGTAAGGGGGAACCCTGCAGACAATGATGTAAGGGGGAACCCTGCAGACAATGATGTAAGGGGGAACCCTGCAGACAATGATGTAAGGGGGAACCCTGCAGACTCTGATGTTAGGTAGAACCCTGCAGACTCTGATATAAGGGGGAACACTGCAGACTCTGATGTAAGGGGGAACCCTGCAGAGTCTGATGTAAGGTAGAACCCTGCAGACTCTGATTTAAGGGGGAACTCTGTGGACTCTGATGTAAGGGGGAACTCTGGGGACTTTTGTGTAAGGAGGAAGTCTGTGGGGGACCCTTGGAACTTTAATGTATAGGGGAATGCTGGGGACTTTGATATAAGGGGGAATGTGAACAGATGGTTAATCCTGCTATACTCTTGTTTTGTATGTTACTTACTCCTGACCCTTGCAATTTATACAGGGAGGTTAATTTACTAATTTACTAAAGGCAAATATACTGTGCACTGCAAGTGCACTTAGAAGTGCACTACAAGTGCATGGCAAGTGCACTTGCTCTGAATCGGGAAGCTCTGAAATGAGGGGAAGCTCTGCTTATTTATATCAACCAATCATGTGCAAGGAAAAATGCTGTTTTTTTATTTACTTGTATGTGATTGGGTATTCATTGCAAAATGAAACCTTACCTCATTTAGTAAGCTCTAGAGCAAGTGCACTTGCAGTGCGCAGTATATTTGCCTTTAGTTGTTTAACTAAAGGCAAAACAACCCCATTATGTTATACATTACATAGTCTTAACCAAGGTGTTCATTGTCCCAACATTTGCTGGTTTAAATTAAGTTCTTCTTTAAGCTCTGTCATACGAAATGATATCCTTTAGCGTGCATAAAATGAATAAGTATTGGTAATGTTTAACTTTTAACTTTTTTTAAAATGATGCTTTGTCCAGAGGTTTATTTGTGTCTGTGAGGCTGTCAGTTGTGGTACAGTAATTAGGAATATTTTGTGGGTACCACAATAAAATGAAAGCATGGCTTAATGAAACCCTAGCCCATAACAGTGACTATCAGATTCATCAGCTGATATCTGGACTGGGCACAGATTCTGTTTAATGATCCCCTTTAAGCCCCTCCCACTGTTAGCCAAAATGTGGCCATACATAATGATCGCCAAACTCATTTTTCTGTTTTATCCCAGAGTGCCCCAGAACTTATTTTTCTGTTTTATCCCAGAGTCCCAGGTTTTTAATAGTCCTAATCATGCTCACATTTTGTCACTCTGTTTTGAGTTTTTCATGTAAAGCCAGCAGATTACTTTTTCTGGGTATGGTTAATGTTTACATATTGTTTATACTGCTTAAATATCAATTGCCTTAGTTTGTAATATGTGTTTCCGTCACATTTCAGGATGTCAGCAAAGAATGTGCATCATCAATAAATCTTTCACGTCTTCTCAGTAAAAAAAAAAAAAAAAAAGTTGGTCAAGCCTGGAGAGACAATGGACACCTGCACAAATATAGAGAATGAATCTCCTCAGCAGGGACACACCCAGCATGAAAAAACCCTGACAGCGATTGTAACAATGGCTTTAGATAAACGGTACTTTAATCTGAACTATTTATCATGGATCTGGCTGTGGGGTTTGAAAAATGTATGTGAATCATAAGAGCGATAAAAAAAAAAAAAAATTGAAATCCTGTAGAAGCTAAAACAGTAAAGATAATTGTATTTTAACAGTGTATTTAGCTATGTGCCCAGGGTTATAAGTGTACATTATCCAGGTTGTACATTTTGCTAATGCAAAAAATGCCAATCATTACAGGAGTGAACGACAGTGAAACCCATCTTGAGCTCAGCTACCAGCTATTACAATTTGTCTGGCGTACGTTAAATGTCTGCACGGAAAATAATTTACAGAAAAAGGCAGAGAGCATTAGAAGCCTTTTTAATTTATCAGCCCTGGTTAATGCAATAGCAAGATGAATAGAAAGCTCTGTTTCCTTTTTATATGTAACACGCACCACAGGTCACTATGGCTGACGCCAAGGAAACGGATCAGGCCCCAGCCATTGAGTTCAGAAAATGAGCCTTTGCCACTTTTTGGGGGTTTTAGTTCCACTTGAAATATTCCTCTCTTGGAAACAGCAGGAGGTCATTACACGCACGAGTGACTGCACCACAATTACCTCCAGCTGGAAGGTGCCTATTGCCGGGGATTGGTTAATTAACGGAAGGACGGATAGAGTGTGCTGGAGTGCAGGCCTGACAAGGAACAGGGCGCCTATGAAAATCCCCATCTGAAAATTAATTCTACAATCTGTTCTTTCCACCAGGTTAGGCTACGATTTCATGCTTGACAGTAGAATGAAAGCAGGGTTTTATCAGCTGAAACGAGAACAGAGTGAGGAAGATAAATGTGCCAGGGAGATGAAGGGGCAAGTGACAGGGGGAAATTAATTTATACATCTAACGAGAGCTACTGAAGGAAGGGAAAAACAAAATAAGTCTTTCCAATTTTTGACAGAAAAATGGAAGTCTTATGGAACATGGAGCTACAGAAAAAAAATGGTGGAAAAGATGAGGTTCAGCAAGAGTCACAGACAAAAGTAGAGGGGGCAGTAATTGGTGATTAGGGGTGAGAGCTGATATTGGTCATTTTGCCAAAACCGCTCCTATGATAATATTTAGGAATATGAAAAAGAATGCAATAAGGGGAAAATACATTATTTATCAAATGACCGATATTGCCTATGATGATATTCAGGGACATGAAAGAGCACGTAATGAGGGAAATACATTTATAAATCAAATCAGAGCTGCTGAAGGAAGGGAAACTCTGACTCTGAGTTCCAATGTCACACAACAGTCCTTGCTGGTGAGAAGTGTCATTCCAGGCTGGTCGGACAACAGTTGGAGGATACCCCGAGACCTTTGATTTTGTCTTCAGGTCTCCGACACAAAGACAGATGCTGTATCACCCTCCAGGGACCCTGCAACTGGACTTTGCTACAACATTCATCTGGAAGTATCTCTATTATTACATTTATACACCCAGGTACAGTATATGTGCACAATTCCACCAGGACTCCTATCGGGACCTTTTGCTGAAAATACCTGCTTCAACATGGGATATATGTACTATTATTAATCTCTTCTCATTTAAAAAGCTTGTATTATTTACATACTGGTGTACATCTTTATACTTATGGTTAATATTATATGTTAGTTACAGAAGTCCTTCTGCCCCCAATTACTTTGATTAGATTTATGGTAAATTCTTCAGGAAGGGAATCCCCTCTGTTCACAGAGGCCCTGTCCTGGGTGGAGGCACAGCAAAATTGATTATCAAACCCATTCTTCCACTTAGTGAAGGTTCTGGTTTTCCTATTTACCTACAGGTCTAGTGTAATATTCTGTTTGGGGAGGACCATTTGCCATTATTTCCCCAAAAGAGGGCTACATAAGTCTATGGGCAGGTAGATGTAAATGGACAAGTGTCTGTTTACATCTCTTTACCTCAAAGTCTGTTAAGGTTCATTAAAAAAAATGAGAAACGCCTGCATCTGTTTCTGTTTTTCCAGACCTAAATGTGATGAATCGGAGGTAAACTGATGACTTCTCTCCATGTACTGTACATCTGGCTGCCCATAGATCTAATAAGGGAATGGAATGCTCTGGTTTTCAAAAAGAGCTAAACACTCAATGGACAAGAATGTCACAAACGTGATCCTGTTATGCTACGATTCAGAAGGGGATCTGGCAAATGATTTTAAATATTGTACTGCTATCATTTGTATCATGAAGACAAAAGTTACACAAAAATACAGTGCCTTGAAAAAGTATTCATACCCCTTGAAAATTTCCACATTTTGTCATGTTACAACCATAAACGTAAATGTATTTTATTGGGATTTTATATGATAGACCAACACAAAGTCGCACATCATTTTGTAGTGGAAGGAAAATGATAAATGGTTTTCAATTTTTTTTTACAAATAAATATCTGAAAAGTGTGGCGTGCATTTGTATTCAGTCCCCTTTACTCTGATACCCCTAACTAAAATCTAGCAGAACCAATTGCCTTCAGAAGTCACCTAATTAGTAAATAGAGACCACTTGTGTGTAATTTAATCTCAGTATAAATACAGCTGTTCTGTGAAGCCCTCAGAGGTTTGTTAAAGAACCTTAGTTACCAAACAGCATCATGAAGGCCAAGGAACACACCAGACAGGTCAGGGATAAAGTTGTGGAGAAGTTTAAAGCAGGGATAGGTTATAAAAAAAATATCCCAAGCTTTGAACATCTCAAGGAGCACAGTTCAATCCATCATACAAAAATGGAAAGAGTATGGCACAACTACAACCTTACCAAGACATGGCCATCCACCTAAACTGACAAGCCGGGCAAGGAGAGCATTAATCAGAGAAGCAGCCAAGAGGCCCATGGTAACTCTGGAGGAGCTGCAGAGATCCACAGCTCAGGTGGGAGAATCTGTCCACAGGACAATTAATAGTTGTGCACTCCACAAATCTGGCCTTTATGGAAGAGTGGCAAGAAGAAAGCCATTGTTAAAAGAAAGCCATAAAAAGTCCTGTTTGCAGTTTTCGAAAAGCCATGTGGGGGATACAGTAAACATGTGGAAGAAGGTGCTTTGGTCAGATGAGACCAAAATTGAACTTTTTGGCCTAAAAGCAAAATGCTATGTGTGGCGGAAAACTAACAATGCACATCACCCTAAACACACCATTCCCCACCATGAAACACCACCACCGTGGTGGCAGCATCATGTTGTGGGGACGCTTTTCCTCAGCAGGGACAGGGAAGACAGGGAAGCTGAGTTGATGGGAAGATGGATGAGCCAAATACAGGGCTATCTTAGAAGAAAACATGCAGCAGGACAACAACCCTAAACATACAGCCAGAGCTGCAATTGAATGGTTTAGATCAAAGCATATTCATGTGTTAGAATGGCCCAGTCAAAGTCCAGACTTGAAAATTGCTGTTCACAGACGCTCTCCATCCAATCTGACAGAGCTTGAGCTATTTTGCAAAGAAGAATGGGCAAAAATGTAACTCTCTAGATGTGAATACAAATGCACGCCATACTTTTCACATATTTATTTGTAACAAATGTTGAAAACGATTTATCATTTTCCTTCCACATCACAATTATGTGCCACTTTGTGTTGGTCTATCACATAAAATCCCAATAAAAGACATTTACGTTTTTGGTTGTAACATGACAAAATGTGGAAAATTTCAAGGGGTAAGAATACCTTTTCAAGGCACTGTATATAAAAACAAATCATAACATGCAAATATCTAAAACAAGCCAGATGTATCGGTGCATATGCAATACACTACATACATGTGGTCATCAGAAGTGAAAATTGTAAAAAAAAAGAAGGAAGAATCTCTACTGGGGAATTAATAAAGTGACAATAATACTTGCTAAAGAAAACAAGAGAACCCAATTAACCCTACATTTTCCTTAAAGGACTAAATATGCCTGCACTTTTTTGAAATGGGGTTCCAGACTGAATTCGTTTTTTTGAATAGGGTAGGCAAGGGGTAGAACCTCTGTTAGGTTTGATGGTACAGGAGAGGTATGGGGTTTAAAGTGATTATTCTAGTTGGAAAATTGTCAGATATAGAGGGAGATTTACTAAAACTGGTGCAGCTGTGCATTGTAACTAGTCAGCTTCTAGGTTTGATTGTCAAGGCTTAATTGAACAAGCTGAAGTTAGAAACTGATTAGTTACTATGCACAACTGCACCAGATTCTGTGTGCCCCAGTTTAATAAAACCTCCTCCATAGTGTTTTATTTCAATGCAGTTCTCAAATACCAGCTGTTGATCAGCACGTATCTCAAAACAACTCATGTGCAGGAAGGAAAGCGCCAGAGGTGTTTAATTATGTTCAGTAGCAGTTTTTATTAAAAGACACATTCAGTTAAAGATAATGTGTTTTGATGGGTTAAAAGGGTCCCCCTTCATCAGAACTTAGTAAATGTTGATAAACAAGAACTTACCCTAAAATGGATACATGTATACTTTATTAACTTTGATACTGGAGGGGGGAGGTTGTCCTTTCCGTGAAAAAGGTTTGCTGTGTTTGATTACATTTATTTTTTATTTTTTAAACCATGTTTTTATTTCTTATGAGAGTCCTGTAAGGCAATGTCCATCCTTTATCCAATTTTGATTACTGTTTTTTTAGTCTGTATTTCCCACTCAGCGGCGGCTGGGTGGTATATTTGCCACCCCTCAACAAAAATATACCCTCCGGTCGGTGGGGTCACAGGCACCCCCCCCGGCGGTTGGTCACCAGCCCCGCACTTCTCGGTCGCTTCCTCAAGGCGGCGGCTTCACCCTGCGTCTCCTCTCCTCCTTGGCTTCCACGGCTTCCTCTGTGTCTCCTCTCGGCCAATCGGTTGATGGGACTCTGGACCCACTTCCTGATTGGCCAAGAGAGGGGAATCAGGAAGACAATAGCAAATATCCATTCGCTATTGTCACACAACTGGGTGTGTGACAATAGCGAATGGATATTTGCGCCCAGAGCCCACCCATTTTTGAAGCCAATTAGAGCCTCAGGCTATAATCACGTGCTTCTAAGAAAAAAAAAAACATTGGAATCCATGTGTCTGGTGCCCTGCATGTAGACTAGGGGCTGGGTGCATGGATTAGGGGGGCAGCATCCCTGCGTCCTGTATGGACAGGCCTCCACTGTTCCTACTAGTTTTCTTGCTTTTTCCCACGGCTCCCTTCTAGACCTCCACTCCAGTAAAGTGGTTGTAAAACCTTCCATGTACCCATTGAAGGGATTATCCTCAGGTGATACTCAGAGATTAAACAAATCCTCCTATATAATTTATATCTGTTTACTTGCAGCCATCGCTTCATCCATTCAAAGTGCTGAATTTATAAGCTTGTCTGAGAGTTCAGAAAAAAGGGGGCGGAGACCCGAAGTTACATTCTGCATGCTCAGTAAGGAGAGTATTGAGAGCTGATTGGATGGGACAAACCCCATCACACAGCACCCCACAGGAACAGAGCTGAGACCTTCAATCTGATGGAGATTCCTCGCCTGTCACCATTTTTCTTTTGGTGTCAGGAAAAATTGTCAAGAGTGATTCATGCTGATAGCAGAGGAACGAAACAGCAGATAGAAATGACCCTTTGTGCTTTCAATTGAAACAAGTACACACTATAGAGGGATATGCTTTGTTCATTTTTCATGTCTGAGATTTATAACCCCTTTAAATGTGTAGCTACAGCCATTGTCTGCAAGTCCTGCCATTATATTTTACATTTACACCAACCAGCCATAACATTATGACCACTGGGAGGTAAATTGAATAACAATGCTTATCTTCAGTCAAAAGGGAACCTGAAAGTGCACACCAGTAGATCACCCGGTTAAATGAAGTGACAGATCAGCTACAGCTTATCTCCTCCCAAGCCACGCCCCTTTAATGTGTTTTACCCGCTTACGTGCTTAACCATTTGATTAAGCCCATGAGCGGGTGAAATGGGTTAGATGGGTGTGGCTTGGGAGGAGACAAGCTGAAGCTGTCCTTTTACCTCCTCCAAAGTCGGGCAGTTTTTTGGTGTGCACTTTCAACTTCTCTTTTGATTGTTGGTAGTGTCTGGCCAGATGGCCCCTTTGGGAGTAAACACCCTATAGAGATTGAAATCCCCGATTGAAACTAAGTGAAGCTTTGAGTGATGCTAGTTTGTGCTTTTGGGTAACATTGACTATTTTGTTACAATAGCATCTAAAAGTGGGTGAGATATATTAGGCAGCAAGTGAACATGTTCTCACTGAAGTTGATATGTTGAAAGTAGAAAAAATGGGCAAGCTTATGCATGTGATTGACTTTGAAAAGGTCTAAATTGTAATGGCTAGACGACTGGGTCAGAGGAACTCCAAAACGGCAGCTCTTGTGGATGTTCCCGGTCTGCAGTGGTCAGGACCTACCAAAAGTGGTTAATGGAAGGA
The DNA here is from genome assembly GCF_042186555.1 of Aquarana catesbeiana. Lineage (NCBI taxonomy): Eukaryota > Metazoa > Chordata > Amphibia > Anura > Ranidae > Aquarana > Aquarana catesbeiana. The sequence goes on from NC_133326.1 coordinate 648,740,451, forward strand.
AAACCGGCTAACTGGGGATAGGATCAAGGGTGGCCAAGGCCCATTGATGCATGAGAGGAGTGAAGGCTGGCTTGTGTAGTCCAATCCAATAGAAGAGCTACTGGAGCTCAAATTGCTGAAAAAGTTAATGCTGCTTCTGATAGAAAGATGTTAGGACACTCAGTGACTCACAGTTTGTTGTGTATGGGGCAGCATAGCCACCGACCAGGCAGGTACCCATGCTGACCCATCTCCACAGCCAAAAGCATCTACAATGGGCATGTGAGCATCAGAACTGGACCACAGAGCAATAGAAGAAGGTGGCCTGATCTAATGAATCACGTTTTTTCATTTACTTTATCTGGATGGTTGAGTGCTTGTGTGTCGCTTACCTGGGGAAGAGATGGCATCATGATGCACTTTGAGAAGAAGGCAAGCCGGTGGAGGCAGTGTGATGCTTTGTCTAGTGGAGTATTTAGGCAGCAAAAGGGGGACCTGCTCAATATGAGGTGGGTGGTAATAATATTATGGTGGGTGGTCATAATATTAGGGCTGATCAGTGTATGGGTATACAGTATGAAGGCATGATATGGATAGATACGGAAATTAAATTCAATTTTGTCATGCTGAGTAGATTGTACATATCTTTATATTTATATTGTGGGCTGTACGCTTGAAGACCGTCAATCACCATGTGCTACTATAAGGTGTTTATTGTACTTCCATATCTATTTAACTTTATGCTTTGGTTGTATTCCTCTTTTAAAAACTTTATGAAACATATTGAAACAGAAAGATAAGCACATGCACTGGACATATATGGGAAGAATGATCCCGAGGGGTAGATTAAAGTGGCAGCAAGTCAGCTTGCTAAATCCTCCCGAATCTCCTCAAAAGGGACACATTATCCCTTGCGTTTCTCATTTACATCTACTCTATCGACTGCTAACAACATTGAATACTGCTGGCAACAACAAATTTTGTATATATATATATATATATATATACACACTGTATACAATGTGTATATATATATATATATATATATATACACAGTGGGGACGGAAAGTATTCAGACCCTCTTACATTCATTCATTCATTTTTTTACCTCATTAATGTACACACAGCACCCCATATTGACTGAAAAACACAGAATTGTTGACATTTTTGCAGATTTATTAAAAAACAAAAACTGAAATATCACATGGTCCTAAGTATTCAGACCCTTTGCTCAGTATTTAGTAGAAGCACCCTTTTGATCTAATACAGCCATGAGTCTTTTTGGGAAAGATGCAAGTTTTTCACACCTGGATTTGGGGATCCTCTGCCATTCCTCCTTGCAGATCCTCTCCAGTTCTGTCAGGTTGGATGGTAAACGTTGGTGGACAGCCATTTTTAGGTCTCTCCAGAGATGCTCAATTGGGTTTAAGTCAGGGCTCTGGCTGGGCCATTCGAGAACAGTCACGGAGTTGTTGTGAAGCCACTCCGTTATTTTAGCTGTGTGCTTAGGGTCATTGTCTTATTCAAAGGTAAACCTTCGGCCCAGTCTGAGGTCCTGAGCACTCTGGAGAAGGTTTTAGTCCAGGATATCCCTGTACTTGGCCACATTCATCTTTCCCTCAATTGCAACCAGTCGTCCTGTCCCTGCAGCTGAAAAATACCCCCACAGCATGATGCTGCCACCACCATGCTTCACTGTTGGGACTGTATTGGACAGGTGATGAGCAGTGGCTTTTTTTCTCCACACATACCGCTTAGAATTAAGGCCAAAAAGTTTTATCTTGGTCTCATCAGACCAGAGAATCTTATTTCTCACCATCTTGGAGTCCTTCAGGTGTTTTTTAGCAAATTCCATGCGGGCATTCATGTGTCTTTCTGCCATCTCCCGACTGCATCTCTGGAGCTCAGCCACAGTGATCTTTGGGTTCTTCTTTACCTCTCTCACCAAGGCTCTTCTCCCTGATAGCTCAGTTTGGCCGGACGACCAGAAGGGTTCTGGTCGTCCCAAACGTCTTCCATTTAAGGATTATGGAAGCCACTGTGCTCTTAGGAACCTTAAGTGCAGCAGAAATTTTTTTGTAACCTTGGTCAGATCTGTGCCTTGCCACAATTCTGTCTCTGAGCTCTTCAGGCAGTTCCTTTGACCTCATGATTCTCATTTGCTCTGACATGCACTGTGAGCTGTAAGGTCTTATATAGACAGGCGTGTGACTTTCCTAATCAAGTCCAATCAGTATAATCAAACACAGCTGGACTCAAATGAAGGTATAGAACCATCTCAAGGATGATCAGAAGAAATGGACAGCACCTGAGTTAAATATATGAGTGTCACAGCAAAGGGTCTGAATACTTAGGACCATGTAATATTTCAGTTTTTCGTTTTTAATAAATCTGCAAAAATGTCAACAATTGTGTGTTTTTCTGCCAATATGGGGTGCTGTGTGTACATTAATGAGGAAAAAAATGAACTTAACTGATTTTAGCAAATGGCTGCAATATAACAAAGAGTGAAAAACTTAAGGGGGTCTGAATACTTTCTGTCCCCACTATATATATAGTCCCCACTATATACCCGTAGAAACTTTCGCAACTTCAACTCCTCTCTCCTCTACTCTGCTACCGACCACCTCTATGACAAAATCTCCCCCCTGTCCTGCCCCAACCAAGCCATATCCATCTACAATAAATCTCTGTCCTCCACCCTGGACAAGCTCGCTCCCCTTACTACACGCAGAATCAGGCCTCGACCCCTACAACCCTGGCAAACAGATGACACTAAAATTCTCAAAAAACGTAGTCGCGCTCTTGAGCGTCTGTGGCACAAGACTAAGTCTCTCAAAGACTTCAACCAATACAAATCTGCCCTCCAAAAATACTATTCTTTCCTCCACACTGCCAAGCAAACCTATTTTACAACTCTTATTAATACCTTCTCATCCAATCCCCGTAAACTCTTCTCTACCTTCAACTCTCTACTTTGTCCTCCACCGCCTCCCCCCACTGATTTACTCACTGCCCAGGAAATCGCTAATCACTTCAAAAACAAGATTGATACAATCCGTGATGAAATCTCCACTCTACAGGTATCTCCCCCAGCTAAGACCCCATGTCAACAGATACAACTGACACTACCTCTATTCAAATCTACTACTCCAGACAAAGTTGCTAAACTCCTTTCTATCGCCCACCTAACTACCTGTCCCCTGGACCCTGTTCCCTCTCAAATGCTACGGTCACCCTCTGACCCCATCCTACACTCTCTAACCCACATCTTCAATCTCTCCCTCACCTCTGGCGTCTTCCCCGATGCTCTAAAACATGCACTGGTCACTCCCATACTCAAAAAACCATCCTTGGACCCTACCAATCTTAACAACCTACGCCCTATCTCCTTGCTCCCCTTTTCCTCTAAACTCCTTGAACGCCTGGTTTACAACCAACTGAGTGACCACCTCATTAAAAACAACCTTCTTGATCCCCTTCAATCTGGATTTCGCCCTCAACACTCCACAGAAACTGCTCTTTTAAAACTCACAAATGACCTACTAACTGCAAAAACCAACGGACACTATTCTGTACTCCTACTTCTGGATCTTTCAGCTGCCTTTGACACGGTTGACCACCCCCTCCTCCTCAAAAAACTTCACTCCATCGGTCTCCGTGACTGTGCTCTTCAGTGGCTCTCATCCTACCTATCCCAACGCACCTTCAGTGTCACTTACAATTCTACTTCCTCCACTCCTCTTCCCTTCTCTGTCGGGGTCCCCCAAGGTTCTGTTCTTGGACCTCTTTTATTTTCAATCTACACCTCTTCCCTGGGTCAGCTGATAGCCTCTCATGGCTTTCAATATCATTTCTATGCTGATGACACACAAATCTATCTCTCCACCCCTCAACTCACTCCATCAGTCTCCTCACGCATCACTAACTTACTAACCGACATATCTGTATGGATGTCACACCACTTCCTCAAACTCAACTTGTCCAAAACCGGGCTTATAATATTTCCTCCCCCACGTGCCTCTTCCCCTGACTTCTCTGTGAAGAGCAATGGCAAAACCATCCACCCGTCCCCACATGTCAGGGTGCTAGGTGTTATCCTAGATTCTGAACTCTCCTTTCAGCCCCACATCCAATCACTTTCCAAAGCTTGCCGCCTCAACCTCCGCAACATCTCTAAACTACGTCCCTTTCTAACCAGTGAAACTACAAAGCTCCTGATTCACTCCCTGGTTATCTCTCGCCTCGACTACTGCAACTCCCTCCTCATTGGCTTACCTTTAAATAGACTATCCCCCCTTCAGTCCATCATGAATGCTGCTGCCAGACTCATCCACCTTACAAACCGATCAGTGTCTGCTACCCCTCTCTGCCAATCCCTCCATTGGCTGCCACTCGCCCAACGAATTAAATTCAAAATACTAACAATAAGTTACAAAACCATCCACAACTGTGCCCCCAGCTACATCACTAACCTAGTCTCAAAATACCAACCTAAACGCCATCTCCGTTCCTCCCAAGATCTCCTGCTCTCTAGCTCCCTCATCACCTCCTCCCATATCCGCCTCCAGGACTTCTCCCGAGCCTCGCCCATCCTCTGGAATTCCCTACCCCAATCTGTCAGACTGTCTCCAAATTTATCCACTTTAAGGCGATCCCTGAAGACTTTCCTCTTCAGAGAAGCCTATCCTGCCTCCATCTAACAACTGCATTATTTTCTCCATTAGCTCATCCCCCACAGCTATTACCCTTTTGTATAACTCGACCCTCCCTCCTAGATTGTAAGCTCTAACGAGCAGGGCCCTCTGATTCCTCCTGTATTGAATTGTATTGTACTTGTACTGTCTGCCCTAATGTTGTTGTAAAGCGCTGCGTAAACTGTCGGCGCTATATAAATCCTGTATAATAATAATAATAATAATAATATATACACTGTATACAATATATATATATATATATATATATATATATATATATACACACTACCGTTCAAAAGTTTGGGGTCACATTGAAATGTCCTTATTTTTGAAGGAAAAGCACTGTACTTTTAAATGAAGCTAACTTTAAACTAGTCCTAACTTTAAACAAATATACTCTATACATTGCTAATGTGGTAAATGACTATTCTAACTGCAAATGTCTAGTTTTTGGTGCAATATCTACATAGGTGTATAGAGGCCCATTTCCAGCAACTATCACTCCAGTGTTCTAATGGTACAATGTGTTTGCTCATTGGCTCAGAAGGCTAATTGATGATTAGCAAACCCTTGTGCAATCATGTTCACACATCTAAAAACAGTCTAGCTCCTTCCAGAAGCTACAAAACTGACCTTCCTGTGAGCAGATTGAGTTTCTGGAGCATCACATTTGTGGGGTCAATTAAACGCTCAAAATGGCCAGAAAAAGAAAACTTTCATCTGAAACTCGACAGTCTATTCTTGTTCTTAGAAATGAAGGCTATTCCATGCGAGAAATTGCAAAGAAATTGAAGATTTCCTACAACGGTGTGTACTACTACCTTCAGAGGACAGCACAAACAGGCTCTAACCAGAGTAGAAAAAGAAGTGGGAGGCCGCGTTGCACAACTAAGCAAGAAGATAAGCACATTAGAGTCTCTAGTTTGAGAAACAGACGCCTCACAGGTCCCCAACTGGCATCTTCATTAAATAGTACCCGCAAAACACCAGTGTCAACATCTACAGTGAAGAGGCAGCTGCGGGATTTTGGGCTTCAGGGCAGAGTGGCAAAGAAAAAGCCATATCTGAGACTGGCCAATAAAAGAAAAAGATTAAGATGGGCAAAAGAACACAGACATTGGACAGAGGAAGACTGGAAAAAAGTGTTGTGGACGGATGCCAAAGGTGTGCAATGCTGTAATTGCTGCAAAAGGAGGATTCTTTGATGAAAGCAAAGTTTGATGTAAAAACAATGTTATTTCAAATACAAATCATTATTTCTAACCTTGTCAATGTCTTGACTCTATTTTCTATTCATTTCACAACGTATGGTGGTGAATAAGTGTGACTTTTCATGGAAAACACAAAATTGTTTGGGTGACCCCAAACTTTTGAACGGTAGTGTATATATATATATATATATATATATATATATATATATATATATATATATATATAAACATATATATATATATATATATATATATATATATATATATATATATATATATACACACATATACACACACACACACACCTGTATATCATCTACTACACTTTTTTGTCATTTCACAGAACCCAGCTGACAGGTTCACATAGAAATAACATGAACATATTATGTTTCATAACTAAACTTAACTAACTTCTAGTACAAAAGAGCCAAATGTTTAGAAAGTCTCAATTCCCCTATTTCCAACAGATCTTGAGCTTATGCAGGATCTTGCCAACTTCTGTTTTATAGTTTGCTATTATAATAATCCTTTAACATTGATTTTAGGATTAACATTGTTGAAGATTATTTTGTTGCTTTACAGAGAGTAGAAATAATAAAAATTCCATTTTATATCAGCTTCACACACATACAATGGATAGAATACATCAGTCGTACTGTTAAACCCTTTGTCAGCCTTTCTCAACCTTTTTACCACAAAGGAACCCCCTCAATTAGTTTTCAGGTCTCAGGGAAACCCCACTAGAATGATTAGACATACAGTTCATGGTACTAAAATTAGCAAAATCAGTGGGTTCTAGAGAGTTTTAAATAAAAGAATAAAGAATGGGGTTTGACAAAAAAGGTAAAAACAAATGTAGTGTCAATCTACACATTCGCTGTAGCACAGTGAAAAATGTATAAAACATTGAATGAAATTATTTTGAAACAGTGTCCATATTCAAAATGTCCATCACAAATATAAATGCTCTTATATCAAAAGTCCATTGTGAAAAACTGGTGCAAATATCCAAAAGAAAAAAGAGAACTTAAAAACACCATAAATCCTTCACCAAAGTGAACAAGTGCCAGTTCCACATCCTTTTAGAATGAGGCTCACCAGATTGTGTACATTTCAATCGCATGTACAATTAATCTTGCTTTATGCAGATGACAATCCCAATCTCTGTTCAGACCTCTTCAGACTGAAAATAGATGACAGCTCTAAGAAGTAAGAGAATATCATGCCCATCAAATAGATGGTCAGTCCTGGCGATCCTCGTTGTCCTGCTAGCTCCACATCGGTTCAGGCTGGAAGATGTGTTTCAGATCGGGTGCCTCTCCGTCCAGGGATGGCCGGGAGCTCCACGCTGACCAGCGGCGAGCGCGGATGTGGAAGTGACGTCACCAGGATAGGGCCGAAGTGGAAACCAAGGGCTGTCAGTCACAGAGGCTACACGTTTGGAACTCACAGCTCCTTCTGAGGAGCTGTGAGCTCCGAGCGTGTAGCCTCTGTGACCGACAGCCCTTGGCTTACACTTCCGCCCTGTCCTGGTGACGTCACTTCCGCATCCACGTTCCACGCTGGTCTGTTTTTAAGTTATCTTTTTTTCTTTTGGATATTTGCACCAGTTTTTCATAATGGACTTTTGATATAAGAGCATTTATATTTGTGATGGACATTTTGAATATGGACACTATTTCAAAATAATTTCATTCAATGCGCTACTGTGAATGTGTAGATTGACATTACATTTATTTTCATCTTTTTTTTTCTAAAATTTTATTTTAAAGTAGCACCACTTTTAATAATATTTCGTTTTTAGTTTTTTAGCGCAGTGCTTATATGAGAAAAAAATGGAGTTTACCTAACAATAAAGAAATATAAAAAATAATAATAATAATGGGGTGACCAGTGCAGCCAGGAGATCAATGTGCCAATGCTCTCTTCTCCAGCAACCCTTAGCCACCTCTGGAAGAACCCTGGGTTCCATGGACCCCTGGTTCAGAAAGGCTGAAAAAGGTTGAACTATTTGGTCTTCATTAGAAAAACATTTGATGTCTTTATCACATCATGACCTGTTTGGGCAATGTGGCTAATGTATTGATTAAAGGAAATCTATACTGAGGAGGTTAAGCAAGTTCTTACTGCTGACCCCTTCTTCTGAATTTGATAGTTACTGGACTGTCACACCACTCCAAGAGAGTCAAGGTTATAGAACACGAAATGTAACAAATAATAATTATGGGATGGTCAGTGCAGCCAGGACATCAATCTACCAATGCTACCTTCTCCAGGAACCCTTAGCCATCTCTAGAAGAACCTCATGGTTCCATGGACCCCTGGTTGAGAAAGGGTGAGAAAGGTTGCTCTATTTGGTCTTTATGAGCAATACATTTATGTCTTTATCCCATCATGACTGAGGAGGTTCTCACTGTTGACCCCTCCTTCTGAATTTGATAGTTACCGGACTGTCACACCACTCCAAGAGAGTCAAGGTTATGGAACACAAAGTGTAACAAATAATAATAATGGCTAGAAAAGAAACACAGACTGTGAAAACTGTAGTGAGCCCCTACAATGGTGGTTAGTGTAGTCAGGAGATCAATCTTCCAATGATCTCTTCTCAAGGAACCCCTCGCAACCTCTGAAAGAACCCCAGGGTTCCATGAAACCCTGGTTGAGAAAGACTGAGAAAGTTTGCTCTATGTGGTTTTCATTAGCAATACATTCAATAGGTTTATCCAATCATTATCTATTTCAATCAATACCCAATCTATACTGAGGAGGTTCAGCAAGCAAGTCACTGCTGACCCCTCATTCTGAAATTGATAGTTACCTGACTGTCATGCCACTCCAAGAGAATCAAGGTTATGGAACACAAATGTAAATTAGTTGTTGACTTCACTCTAAGTTTCGGGTCAGGGACTCAAAGTGCTGTTGCCAGAGACAGCCAGGTATATAGCATTTTCAAAAGGAATGCAGCATGGCAGATACTATATTTATCTAAGTACAGGTTTCCCTTAATGTAACATTAAAATTCATACTTTCCGTGAATCAAGAGCTCACATGTCAGCATTACCAAATCACATTCTTACCATTAATATGAATAAAAAACAGGGTTTCTGACTACCTTTATGTAACCGTAAAGCTAGGGAAATAGATCACATGGTCTCAATCTACTAGGAGCACCATGATGCTGTGTTCTTGAACTTGTCAATTGGACTGACCCTAGGCTTTTCATAACAGGTCAAGGACAATCACTATGTAACTCAGCTAAGCAAGAAGCTGAGACTGTATATAAAATTAACAAATATGGCAGCCCCAATTGACCTACCTATTCAAAACTTATATACAAAAAACAGTGCTTTGAAAATATTAACAAGCAATTATAAGATATATTACGTTAAGCTGGTATCATTTCTACATAAAAATCAACAAGGCATCAACAAGGCATTCCTCCCCTTTAAGCAGCATGTAACAGAAATGCAATATCATTTGTAGAATAAATCCTCCAGCATACTCAAAATGTTCAGCTAATAAGGAAAAATGGCACAAAAGTAAACTGGACCAGCACTTATGGCCACTTTGGCTACTCTAATATCACTGCAAAAACTGGCAGTTGTCACTTACCCAGAATCCATTGTCCCTCCTGCCCCATTGAATCTACCAAAAAACTTTAGATCGGCCATTTTAGTCCCATCTACATCCTTCATTGAGCCAATCACTCTTGTATCTCTTCTAAGCACAGTCCGTCGTTGTAGTCAGTCCATCCCCATCCGAATGCCACGTTGGGCCCCACGTTTGAGAAACTCCCTGGCCGATTAAGTCGGTGGCATTCCTTACTCGAATGTACACTTGTATAGACTCAACCAGAGTTAATACTTTCAACTAATAATTTCACAAGAGTGAAAAAAAAAAGTACTTTCCTCAAGACCTTACAAAGCTAAAACAAAACTGCCAAACAAGTAGGCCTCCCCAAAGCAAACGAAAGGGAAAAATTAGCAGCTCATTAGCAAATTGGCTTCTGTTTAACTCCCTCCCACATTGTGTAATAGGTTTAAATCCCTCTCTTTTTTTTTTTTTCCCTAACGATGTCACCTCGTTAGAATGACTGAGAGCGTAGCAGGGACACTTATGCTGGAGGGGGGTTGCCATGGCAATAGAGGCCTGCTGGTGCGCGGGAGGCCTGCCCTGCTACTTTTCTAAATTAAATATAGGGAGAATGGAAAATCATGTTAGGAGACATTAGCTGGCTTCTCGCAAGCGTTTAGGTGTGCTGATCCATGCAGCCAACAAGTTGTATAACATTTGAACTCCTCCTAAAAGGGTCAGCCAGACTGAAAAGTGTGCTGGAGAGAAATGACTCTGGCAAAGGGGTCGGCTGAAGTAACCAGGGACCATGTCATATCTAATAGGTCAATTCCTTTGATGAGCAATACAATGTATATATCAGGTTAAAAGGTTTCATTTCAGGGAATAAAAGGCTTTTTTTTTTTTTGCAAAATAAATTTTGTTTTCCAGTAATCTCTCCTGGCCATACAAGACATTAAAATAAATATACGATAGAGAAATCTGCAATGTGTCTGTACAAAGCTGTTTCTCCGAACACCGTTTTCCGTTAATCTTAGATAACATGTTTAAGCAAATACAGCACAGATGCTTGACACACTGATAAAGCTCCTTTTGTGTATTCTATGGTATTAAACAAATACCAATTTTAATAGAGGCCAAAGAACACATACTGCTCTGCCAATTCTGAGAGAGTTATAGAGATCCAAGCATGTATTACCAGGCACAGACAAGAGCAGAAGCATCCAAAGGCTTGCTTGGCATTCACAGTGGACCTGTTGCAGGTATTTTGCAAGCATAGCCCATGTTAAAGTGATTGTAAAGGAAAAATTTTTTGTTAAAAAAAATAACAAACAGGTCATACTTACCTGCTCTGTGTAATGGTTTTGCACAGAGCAGCCCCGATCTTCCTCTTCTCGGGTCCCCGCTGGCGCTCTGGTCTCCTCCCCCTTGCCGAGTGCCCCCATAGCAAGCCGCTTAATGTGGGGCACTCATGCGTGCTCGCTCCTGAGCCCACTTTCTGCGTCCATAAGACACAGAGGGCATGGCTCTGCCCCGCCAGCAGGAGACAATGGCTCCTGCTGCTGCACCTCAGCCAATGCCAATCAGGAGGGAGAGTCTCGCACACATCGCTGGATCAAGGTCGGGCTTAGGTAAGTATTAGGGGGGACTGAGGGGGAGCTGCACTATAAAGGTTTTTAACCTTCATGCATAGAATTCATGAAAGTAAAAAACCTTCAGCCTTTATAACCACTTTAAAGTGGACCTTTTAGTAATTAAACAAATCTGCATGAAAGCATTCCTGACATGTCACAATATACAGCAACAGTATTAATTTTCAGAAAAGCTGCAAGCTGATCATTAAAAAGCAGTCCTTGAACTCCAGTCCAGTGACTTCACCTAGGCTGAGATGATGTCATCCACTTGCTGCAGGGAGGGGGAAAGAGGAAGCATTTCCTCAATCTCCCCTCCTGCAATGAATGGGCTATAACACTTTAGCATTGCAGCAATTCACATGGGGACAGGATGAAGTAGGGGCTGACTTGTGTGAGACATTTGTGAACACAGCCAAGAACTTTGCAAGCACCAAGATTTACATTGTTTAGGTCATTTCTAGGCCAGAATTACAAAGGAAAAAGATTTGGGTGTGCTTACTTCAGAAGATTGCAAAATGAACAAACAGTAGAACCAGTAGAAGGAATGAGGTCCTGATTCCACTATGTAGATCTTTAGTTATCACTAGGAAAATCACCAGTAGCAGCATGAAGGTCCTGATTCCCCTTTATAGAGCTTTAGTTATCAATGGCTGGTCATCAGTAGAAGAAAGGAAGTCCTGATTTCTTTATATAGAGCTTTATTTACCACTAGGGTGATCGATATCAGTAGGAAGGAGACCCTGATTGAAATATATAGATCTTTAGTGATCACTAAAGGGATCATCAGCAGGAAGAAGAAAGTCCTGATTTACTGTATAGATCTTTAGCTATTAATATAGGGATCACCAGAAGAAGGAAGGAAGTCCTGATTTCCCTATATACAATCAGGTCCATAAATATTGGGACATCAACACAATTCTATTCTTTTTGGTTCTATACACCACCACAATGGATTTGAAATGAAACGAACAAGATGTGCTTTAACTGCAGACTTTCAGCTTTTATTTGAGGGTATTTACATCCAAATCAGGTGAACGGTGTAGGAATTACAACAGTTTGTATATGTGCCTCCCACTTTTTAAGGGACCAAAAGTAATGGCGATTGGCTGCTCAGCTGTTCCATGGCCAGGTGTGTGTTATTCCCTCATTATCCCATTTACAAGGAGCAGATAAAAGGTCCAGAGTTCATTTCAAGTGTGCTATTTGCATTTGGAATCTGTTGCTGTCAACTCTCAATCTGAGATCCAAAGAGCTGTCACTATCAGTGAAGCAAGCCATCAGCTGAAAAAACAAAACAAACACATCAGAGAGATAGCAAAAACATTAGGTGTGGCCAAATCAACTGTTTGGAACATCCTTAAAAAGAAAGATTGCACCAGTGAGCTCAGCAACACCAAAAGACCCGGAAGACCACGGAAAAAAACTGTGGTGGATGACCGAAGAATTCTTTCCCTGGTGAGGAAAACACCCTTTACAACAGTTGGCCAGATCAAGAACACTCTCCAGGAGGTAGGTGTATGTGTGTCAAAGTCAACAATCAAGAGAAGACTTCACCAGAGTGAATACAGAGGGTTCACCACAAGATGTAAACCATTGGTGAGCCTCAAAAACAGGAAGGCCAGATTAGAGTTTGCCAAACAACATCTAAAAAAGCCTTCACAGTTTTGGAACAACATCCTATGGACAGATGAGACCAAGATCAACTTGAGTGATGGGAAGAGAAGAGTATGGAGAAGGAAAGGAACTGCTCATGATCCAAAGCATACCACCTCATCAGTGAAGCATGGTGGTGGTAGTGTCATGACGTGGGCATGTATGGCTGCTGATGGAACTGGTTCTCTTGTATTTATTGATGATGTGACTGCTGACAAAAGCAGCAGGATGAATTCTGAAGTGTTTCAGGCAATATTATCTGATCATATTCAGCAAAATGCTTCAGAATTCATTGGACGACGCTTCACAGTGCAGATGGACAATGACCCGAAGCATACTGCGAAAGCAACCAAAGAGTTTTTTAAGGGAAAGAAGTGGAATGTTATGCAATGGCCAAGTCAATCACCTGACCTGAATCCGATTGAGCATGCATTTCACTTGCTGAAGACAAAACTGAAGGGAAAATGCCCCAAGAACAAGCAGGAACTGAAGACAGTTGCAGTAGAGGCCTGGCAGAGCATCACCAGGGATGAAACCCAGCGTCTGGTGATGTCTATGCGTTCCAGACTTCAGGCTGTAATTGACTGCAAAGGATTTGCAACCAAGTATTAAAAAGTGTAAGTTTGATGGATGATTGTTAATCTGTCCCATTACTTTTGGTCCCTTAAAAAGTGGGAGGCACATATACAAACTGTTGTAATTCCTACACCATTCACCTGATTTGGATGTAAATACCCTCAAAATAAAGCTGAAAGTCTGCAGTTAAAGCACATCTTGTTCGTTTCATTTCAAATCCATTGTGGTGGTGTATAGAGCCAAAAAGATTAGAATTGTGTCGATGTCCCAATATTTATGGACCTGACTGTATATCTTTAGATACCATTAGAGGGTTCACCAGGAGAAGGAAGGGAGTCCTGATCCCTTATAAAGATCATAGATAGACCTCATTTAGAATATTATATCCAGTTCTGTAGACCTCACTTACAAACCTCACTTACAAAAAGATATGTATAAGGTAGAGCGAGTGCAGAGATGGGCAACAAAAATGGTGAAAAGTCTAAGCGATAAAATATATCAGGATAGACCATATATGATATGCACAGTCTTGAGGAAAGAAGGGAAAGGGGGAATATTACTGAAATATTTCATTACAATAATGCCCCGTACACACGGTCGGACTTTGTTCGGACATTCCGAAAAAAAATTTTACTTCCCTGAAACCCTAGTTGCTAGGCAGTCTTCCTAATCTGCCTCTTCCTATTCCGCGGCGTGTCCTGCTCCTCGGTGAGCGGCCCCGTTGCCTTCTGGGAACTGTGTGTGTTCCAAGAAAACCACGGGGCCATTCACAGAGCGTTGCTCGCGCATGCCCAGTAGGAAACTGGCAGTGAAGCCGCAAGGCTCCACTGCCTGTTTCCCTTACTTAGGATGGCGGTGCCGGGACCCGAGAGCCGAGGGACGGGCCGGCCTCGGGCAGCCTTGGGCGGCTGACATCGCGGCACCCAGGACAGGTAAGTCTACTTATTTAAAGTCAGCAACTTTGTTTGTAGCTGCTGACTTTAAAAAAAAAAATGTTGCTGGCTGGAATCCCGCTTTAAGCAATGAAGTAATTGTTATTGACAGCTGATCAAGCATACACTATACGTCCAAAAGTTTGTGAACACCTGACCATCACACCTATATAACCTTGTTGGACATCCCATATCCAACCATGGATATTAATGTGGGATTGCCCCTCACCACCCTTTGTGGCTCTAACAGCCTACACTCTCTTGGGAAGGCTTTCACCAAGATTTTTTTAATCTGTCTGTAGGGAAATTGTACTGAATTATCTGAAAAACTATTTGTGAAGTCAAGTATTGAGGTTAGAGTAAAAGATCTAGCTCGTAATAGTTAAACGTTCCATAATTACAAACGTTCCAATTCATCCCAAAGGTTTTCAGTGGGGTTGAGGTCTGGGCTCTGTGCAGGCCACTTGAGTTCCTCCACAGCATATTCATCAGTCATGCCGGGATAGAAAAGGGCCTTCTTCAAAGTTTTCCCACAAGGTTGGTGGTTGGTTGAAGTGCACAGTGGCTCTATGAATACGTAAGTACCTGCTGGCATAAAATGTGTAAGAACATGTAATGGAGCTATGGAACAGTTGGTGCGCATCACTTGTCCAAATGTTTGCACTAGTTGTCATTTGCATTGGGCAAGTCAAGTGTGGATTGACCTGGAGAGACATACTTTTGTTTATGTTGAAAAAGTAACCATTGTCTATGTGTACTGTAGAATTCAGAGTACCCTTTACTGAAAACACTTAAACTTAATAAACTGGAGGGCAGTCCATACATTTTTGATCATATAGTCTATGTAACCCCTTATAAGGTTCTCCAACTTTGTTGGGCTGGTGGCAATAATTGCAGTCACTTCAATAATGTTGTGACAGACCTAGCTGGGAGAGAGACTTTTGGAGGGGACTGTATGCTAGCCTCTTGCCGATCGATCGTGGGCCCTGGCATTTGGGGGAACGGTGCTCTTTGTGAGCTGTATGCCTGGGGACTCTTGAGGTGGTATTACTGTGGATTCGGGTCCTGGTCCCCCAGGACACACAGACTCTGGGGACCCTGGATTTGCCATATTGGAATAGTGACTGATTCATACCGTTGGGACTCCTACTTTTAAATGCTAATGTCATCAATTCCAGCTACCTGTCTGTTGTCTGCTAAAATGTGTATTGTAAATAAGTCTCTAGTATGGGATCTAAGAGTCATTAGATCCCCATTGTTGTTTGTGTTTAATTAACTCTGCTATTGTGATAATGTTGATTGGGGGTTCTAAGCTACAAGACGGCCAGTCTGGCCTAAAGGTCATGTCTGAGTCATCTAGGCTGTCCTAAAGGGATTAGTTAATTAGCCCATGTTAATTAGGTTAATTAGGTTACAGGTGTATTGTTAGAGTAATATGAGCCGGAGGTATGTACCTCCACTGTTAGTGTATAAAAGAGCCTATATTTTTGAATAAAGGAGATTCCTGGTTGAACTTACATACAGCCTGCCTGGTGTTTGTTCTGAGCTATCACAACTGGGTTAGAACGGCACATAGCTGTAGTTCTAATCCCAGAGCATTGGATGACCGAACAATCAGATGTTGCGATCTGCAATCTGATTCTATAGCTGCAGAGGAGTGTCGGGAGAGTGGAACCGAGCGAGCAAGGGGCTCGTTACATTGGTGGCAGCAGTGGGATTTGCTCTCCAGTTACTGGGACACTCCAAACCAGCCTGCAGAAGAGCCACTCTGAAAGACTTACTTGAGAGCCGTGGAGGGAATGGTGGGATCGTGCTTCCTTGCCGTGAACACATCCAAACCATCACCTGGATCCAAGGTAGCAGGATAGCAGGAGAGGAGAGATACCAGCCACCATGGATGAGGAATTCAGAAGGAGGTTGCGAGAGATGCAGATACAGCACAGAGGACCAGTATCGGAGCAGGTCCTGCTAGGATGGTTTGATTCTATCCGCTGTGAACTCTGGAAGGAAGCGCTAGCCCGTGAGCAGCGACACCAGGGAAAAGTTCCCCCCTCCATCCATGTAAGGTACTGGTCGCAGTATGAAGTGCGAATGCTGTTTTTGGGGGAACGGCCGAACCAGAAGTGGACAGCCGAGTTAAGCAGGCTGATCCGGGCAGAAATGCGGTTGGACGAGAGCTACAGAGCCCTCCAGTGGTATGTAGCCCAAGTGTGCCCGTGGACAGCGGATGACAGCCCCACGGAAGGCTTTGACTACGATGGCCTGGGATTGTTATACTGGAGGCTGTCCAGGGACCCTGACTTTGGGAGTGATCGGGAGTGGCGTTTGGAGGAAATAATGGAGCACAGAGAGCGAAGACTGAATGTCTCAGAAGTGCACTGGGCACAGGAAGATTTGGAGTTTCTGGCCATTCAGGAATGGGAGCTGGAGATCGCCTACAGACAGCTGTTAGAATCTGCTCAGCAGCAGGGTGGTGCTCCCTTTGCCTGGGACTATCAGGAAATACCAGTTGACAACTCTGAAATCCTGGCTGAAGAGTTGACAATGTGCCAGAGTAACAGTGTGCTTTGCCAACCTGCCCCCCCCGCAGCTATGGAGGCGGAGGTCTTATGGCGGATGCAGCAAGTGCTGACTAACCTTGATGAACCTGTTTCTGCATTGGATGATCTTGGATGGAGGAATGTGCCTGTCCAGCAGAATGCCAGAGAATCGGCAGTGGAAAATCTAAAGATTGCCATCCCCAAAGCTGAAGTGCTGACAACGGGGCAGAGCTCTGCTAACCTCTGCCCAGCACTGATAGCATCTTCTGGGTTCCACGGAGAGGAGATGGTGAACCTTTATCCCCAGACACCAGTTGCAGAGACAGGGGATTTGATAGACTTTTCTGCTGAGGAAGAACAACCTGGTGAGCCTCCAGCAGAAGAAGAGCTGTTATTAGGGCCAAACTTCACTGTGCTCTGCCCAGCACCAACAGAAGTATCTGTGAAGTTACAAGGAACTTCCCCAGCTGAAGCGCTGGCAACCAGACAGAGGGTCCAAGACCTCTGCCCCACACCTGTGGCAGTTTCGGAGGCTCAGGGTGAGAAGGTGGCAATCACTTCCCAGTAGCAGATACAGGGGGAGAAGGGAGAGGAGGTGTGTGTTGTCCTTCCCCAACAGTTAGCCGGAGCAGATGGTGTGGGGTTTCCAGCAGAAGAGCTGGCAACAGGGCCGAATACTGCTGGACTCTGCCCTCAACTAACAGAGGATGGATTTCCTGTGAAGGTGGATGGGACTTCAGTCTCCACCTGTATACCCCAGGGATGCTGCCAGTCGGCCCAGATCCCCAACAGCATGACGGAGTGAGCCCAGACACCCTGTCTTCCCTCCAGCGGCAGAAAGGACTCCAGGGAGAAGGGCCAGTCCAGGCCTCTCCCCAGCAGCAGATATGTTCTCTGAGAGAGGCTGAGGTTGGCTGGGTGAGTAATGCTTTGTTTGGAACAATTTGTTTGGGGTACTGTGTGGGTACAGGCAGTAGAGGACTGGAACTACTGACCAACTTCGGAGTCAACCCATCTGGGGTCTCCTCCTGTGTTAGTCTCCTGCCGAAAGGGGAGAAATGTGACAGACCTAGCCGGGAGAGAGACTTTTGGAGGGGACTGTATGCTAGCCTCTTGCCGATCGATCGTGGGCCCCGGCATTTGGGGGAACGGTGCTCTTTGTGAGCTGTATTCCTGGGGACCTTTGAGGTGGTATTACTGTGGATTCGGGTCCTGGTCCCCCAGGACACACAGACTCTGGGGACCTTGGATTTGCCATATTGGAATAGTGACTGATTCATACCGTTGGGACTCCTACTGTTAAATGCTAATGTCATCAATTCCAGCTACCTGTCTGTTGTCTGCTAAAATGTGTATTGTAAATAAGTCTCTAGTATGGGATCTAAGAGTCTTTAGATCCCCATTGTTGTTTGTGTTTAATTAACTCTGCTATTGTGATAATGTTGATTGGGGGTTCTAAGCTACAAGACTGCCAGTCTGGCCTAAAGGTCATGTCTGAGTCATCTAGGCTGTCTAAAGGGATTAGTTAATTAGCCCATGTTAATTAGGTTAATTAGGTTACAGGTGTATTGTTAGAGTAATATGAGCCGGAGGTATGCACCTCCACTGTTAGTGTATAAAAGAGCCTGTATTTTTGAATAAAAGAGATTCCTGGTTGAACTTACATACAGCCTGCCTGGTGTTTGTTCTGAGCTATCACAACTTGGTTAGAACGGCACATAGCTGTAGTTCTAATTCCGGAGCATTGGATGACCGAACAATCAGATGTTGCGATCTGCAATCTGATTCTATAGCTGCAGAGGAGTGTCGGGAGAGTGGAATCGAGCGAGCAAGGGGCTCGTTACAAATGTCACTTCAGAAAAAGCTTAAGAAATGTTAAAATTTTACCTTCCGACCATGCTAACTTTGGAATTATCTATGTAGCGATACCCCTGAAGGAGCTGCTAAAGTTTGTTCAGCCCGTTACTCTGCCTCTCACCCCTAATAACAGTCTTAGCCCCCTCTGGCATACCTGGCAATAGTGTAAGTGCAATGACCAATGAGAAACACACTTGTTATGATAAAACACAGAAATTGTCTTTACTGCAATATTTCTGTGGAAGAATAACAAACAGTAATAGTATATAGTCAGTATATAGTCAAGTGATCAAACAGAGATCAATAACTGAGATTTAAGAGCAATATAGCTCTCAATCCTATATTCAAGCTGCTTTCAGGGGATTCCAAACCTGAGAATGTCCCCAAAAGCAGAGGCACACTTTAATGGTAAACAAAGCACAATATGGCACTTCAATTTTAATTGGTTACCTTTACTTAGATTGGCTCTATGAGTCCAGACAGGAAGAGAGCAGAGGAATGACTCCCTTTGTGTCAGGCCTCTCTCTACTGTCCCCTGACACCACAAGCCCAACTTTACACACCTATTCAAGCCAGCAAGTAATGGCTTAAGTTTACAGATAAACTGTCCCACACACCCAATGCATATGCAGGGCACTGAATATGTGTGTGTGGATCTGTATGGCCCTAACAGCTTCAGTCCTTTTTGAAGAAAAGATAAGCTTTGGTGTCTTCAGCTAGCCACTTTCGTTGGTGCACTTTAACTCCTGGGTAGCAGGGCCAAATAACACAACTGGCCCAAATTATCAAGTGAAACAGGCAGGGTTTTGTTCAACAAGGTGAGAGGACAATGATGTCTGCATACAGTGTTCCAGAAATGGATAGCCTTATCCTTTATTCCTGTGGTACTACAACTGTCAGCAAGATGACTACCAGCAACGATTTCTGTATACAGTGTTCAAATAACTCCTTTTGTAGTGCAGTGTCTCTGTTCCCTGCAGATGGGCAAAATGCCCTCTCACCACATCAAGGCCCAAACGAACGTTCTGGAACAAGCAAGCTTTTAATGCGACCTGACCAGTCCCCTCACGCTGAAACGGTTCACACCTGGTGGAAATGCGCCTCCATATTCACCTGGGATCCCCCTCTCTCAGCCTGGACGTCCCGACTGGTGGATTCGCACAGAGAGATCATCTGAAAGACAGCACCTCTCTCTCAGGTCTGGTCTCTTAACTCCCTCATGGCTGACTGACTTTTTCCTCAGGACACAAAATTGAGTCTTTCTTTACTGTCAGCAAAGCCTGCTGGGATTTGTATTTCTCCTTGTATACCAGTCTATGGACCAGTTTTGTGTGGGAACTGCATGTCCCAGAATCCATTGCAGCTCTCTCTACAGTTCAGTACAGTCTCTCCCATCGGCTGTTGTAACTGTGCCTTTAATTGGTTTTCTTCTTCCGGTCAATAGGGGCACAAGAGAGGCTGCTGAATGCACAGCTCTGTGTGTGTCAGCTCGCATTACATTACATTACCCTTTCAGGATGCCGGACACATGAATTACAGCGGTGGGTTTTTTTTTAAAGCACCTGTTCAGAGCCAGAGGCTCTAATAGGCTTCAAAATAGGGTGGGCTCCGGACGCAGAGCATTGCGCTCAGAGCCCACCCAGGTGTGTTAGAATAGTGAATTAATAATCGCTATTCTAACACAGAATTGCCTCCCCCCACCCCCAATCAGGAAGCACGGGTGTGAGACGCGTGGCTGAAAGGAGAAACGTTTTGATTGGCCGCCGAGGAGGAGGGAGGAGACGGAAGCCGCCGAGCAGGGAAGAGTGATGCCCGCTCGTGATGCCAGCGTAGGAGAGCCGGGAAAGCCGCCCATGATTGA
Organism: Aquarana catesbeiana; assembly: GCF_042186555.1. NCBI lineage: Eukaryota > Metazoa > Chordata > Amphibia > Anura > Ranidae > Aquarana > Aquarana catesbeiana. Next base: position 648,760,964 of record NC_133326.1, read on the forward strand.
GTTAAGTGCACCGACCAACTGAACGACCCGGGGGGGTGGCATGTGCACTGGTTGCCACCCCCCCCAAAAAAAAATTACCACCAGCCGCCACTGGTTGTATAAAAGCTCATTTAACTGTTAGGAATATGTATGTGTGTAATGTGCTAGAGTAGGTAATGTTAGGATTTTTGTTAGTGTAGGTAAAATATTTGACTTGGCTTGCAGCCAAGCCTTTGTTTGATCCTGGGCTGGGTGAGTGATCCAGGGAGACTGGTATGATGTAGCAGGCAGCATCTCTGGTACCTCCCCCTACTTCTGGAACTTGCTGGAAACTTCCAGAAGAATGGGAGGGAGGTTAGGAGGAGCTTCTTGGAGTATTCATGAGGGCCCTGACCAATCCCCAACTGATAGGTTGGTAGGGGACAGGCTCCCTCAAATACTCAGGGTCAGTTCAGGTGGAAGTTGTAAATAGAGTGTTAGAATGCTGTTGATGGGCCCTTGAGGGTAACCCCCTAGTCTGGAAGGGGTGACCTCGGGCCTGAGAACTCAGGTGCAGGAGGGTTTCTCTGACAACCAAAGGAGGAATCCTGTCCAGTGGCACAGGAGCAGGGGCCGCGGGAGCAGAGAGGCAGTGAGCATGCCTGGGAGATCTCCAGGGAGAAGAGAGCCAGGAGGGCTGGTGAGACAGTCAGGAAGGACTGAGAGGCTGACTGAGAGGACAGAGTGAGAGCTGTCTGAAACTGTTGCAGAGTCAGTCTGGGAGGACTGTGGAAGATTAGCCAGGAGGGCTAGTGAAAGGGGTAGCTGCAGCCAGGTGGGCTGGCAGTGCTTGAAGAAGTGGTCCTGGGATCAGTAGCCACAGAAGGACAGCTGGGCACTAGCATTTTGCTACACAACCAAGGGGCCCATTATCCTTGCCTGTAATGGGCCTTTGCTTCATCATACTGAGCCCTTTTGTCAGATCACCTAACAGTGTGCCAGCTGGTCATGAGATTTTTGTGCTGCAACCAAGTGATGTGCTGGAGGAAATTTAGGAGTGTAAATAGACTGTACAAAACAGTGGCAGCTGGTGCTCAATTTTCTTGGGGGACAGCCCACGCCCCTACCCCCACCCCCCAGCCAGCCAGACACCCCCCCGTTGCTCGCTCGATCGCTGATTCCCCCAACCCCCATCGCTCAATCGCTGCATCGTTCGCCCATCGCCCGCCAGGCCCCCCTTGCATCTCCTCTCGAGTCCCGGCAGTTGCTTCTCCTCCCGGCCAATCAGGACTTAGGACTCGCGGCCAATCGGGTCTTAGGACTCCCAGCCAATCGGGTCTCAGGACCTGCTTCCTGATTGGCTGGGAAGAGAAACAGGAAGACATTAGCGAATATTAATTTGCTAATGTCACACAACTGGGTGGGTTCAGGGCGCAGTGCCACCCTTTTTTTAAGCCAATTAGAGCCTCGGGCTCTAATCATGTGCTTTGAAAAAAACCCCCATTGAAATCAAAGCGTCTTTTGCCCTGCATGTAGATTAGGGGCCAGGCGCATGGATTATGGGCGCGGTACCCCTGCGCCCTGCATGAGCCACAACCACTGGTACAGAAGAATTTGTCCCACAAGTTTTGCAAGTCAAGTGGGCATCCCATAATACCCCTATCCCCATTTAAATTTATTCCCCTCAATAAGACACAAAAAAACAAAGCACTGGACTGTTTCCTGACTGCAGTGTGCTTGTGCAGAAACGGTGTGCCTGCCTGTGCAGGTTGGGGAATCCCTTTCTACTTGCGGCTCCTTAGGGGGTGCTTTACAAGTAAATATTTGAATGTCCATAGCCTGGCTACAAATCCACTTTAAGGAAAGAGCACCGCTCGTAGAGAAGAGAAAACAACCACACGGGGAAAACATCTCTTCATCACCAGAACTTTGTTGTGAATAAATTAATTATTAAAAAGCTTCTAAAGCTTGAAAATATATGTGAGAGTTATTTTAGGTCTTTTACAGTTGGAAATCAAGTTTTCAGACTCTTTAATTGCCAATTAAAGCAAAGTACATAAATAACCTTAATTCTCTGCCTACACAATAGATTGTAGCTCTAGGCTTAAACGTCTAACAAGCAGGTGTACCTAACTTACTTTATAAACCCAAGGCAATTAAAGCAACACTGATCGCCCTCTAGCAGCGGATTAAGCAAAAGAAGCTTGTTCGGTTCCTTCACACATTATATCATCTGCAGACTCTGTTGGGACAAAATCATAATGAGTTGTGATGGTCACAGCTGACCCTGGCGTCACCGCTCACTGAATTATTAGGCTCCAAGCCGCGCGTAGCTTAGTAAGTCTTTTCCAAGCTGCCTGTGTCACCGAGGCTGCCAGTAAAAGCAGAATCACAATGCAGACTGGGTCTCTCTGGGATGTTAAACTCGGCATTACCATGGAAACCCACTTGGCTCCTCGCCATGGTCCTGTATTTATTATCTTGCTGGCAGTCGCCGTTAATATTGATTTCCGCTCTGGATTTTGATAAGAGATAATGAGAGAGACATGGGGACGGTGGCCAGGAACTCACTTTCACTAACACCTTCAACAGGTATAGGGAAAAAGCTGACCAATCTCAGAAAGCTTTTTATTGAAAGATCTTTATAGCTGTGCCTCTTGCATTGCATGACTGTTTTGTAAGATTAACCCATGGATGCTCAACCTGTGGCCCTCCAGCTGTTGCGGAACTACAATTCCTATCATGCCTCAGTCTTTGGGAATCATGCTTGTAACTCTCAGCCTTGCAGTGCCTCATGGGACACTCATCCACAACAACTGAAGGGCCTCAGGTTGAGCACCCATGAATTAACCCCATCAAATTCCTTATGTGTATAGCCATCTTAAAAAAAACAATGCTGGAAAGGACCGTACACATGAGGGTCATATTAAAGGACTATCCTATGTGCACTCTCCGGCATGCACTGTACTTGAAGCTGAGCTCCATGTGTAGCACCCTCTAGTGTGCTACTAGTGTGAGTGCAGGAAAATTGACACGCTGACTCATGTTCAAAACCTGTGAGTCCTAATCTGGGTCAGGGTTATTAGAGTTCAGGGCTGGATGACTCATGCAGACATGCATGCCCACCCCCCACCCCTGTTTCTGGAAAGTTGGAGAACTTTCTAGAAGCTGGAGGGCGGAGGATGGGAGAATTATTTTGCATATTTAGGGAAGCTTAGCCAATCCCCAGGCGGTGGGCCTGGCAGGGGATTAAGTGAGCCCCTAAATATGATTGAGTCATGCCAGCAGGGGAGTAGGGGAGTCGGGTGGATGGAGATGGAGATGCAATGCTGAGGGGACTGTCGTGGCCCTTAAGGCGAACCCCCTAGTCTGTGGGGGGGTGCTCTGCCTCGCGCAGGGGCTCAGGTGCTGGCCTGGAAGGATCCTGACAACAGGAAAAGTTTGGAAGGAGTCTTCCCTGAGAGGCAGTGGGAGCAAGAAGGACAGTGTGAGTACTACAGCACGGTGCAGGGACTTACAAGGGGAGAGACTGCTACATGTAGCAGGTCTCTCTGGAAGATAGCGGTGTGCTTAAATCTTCCCTAACCTTTCCCTGGGAGATCTCCAGAGAGTCAGTCTGGTAGACTAGTGAAGAAGCAGCCAGGTGGGCCGGTGAAGAAGTGGTCAGGTGGGATACATTTCCTGCATTGGTAGAGCTGGGAACAGGGGAGTTGGAGGTACTCCAGGATGCAGTTAATTACACATTGTGCTACTTTCTAAGGGACTGAGAGTTCCTAGCCTGTAAAGGGCTGTTGTTGATCTAGCATAAACTGTTAGCTACTAAAGAGGAATCAATCTTAGCTGTACAGACCAAAGAGGAGGAATCAATTGGAGTTGTATTTAGGGATGAAGTTGTCCCTGGTTTTGTTGCTGTCAATTTGGGCATCCCATAATTCCTATCCCCATCCAAGTTAATACCCCTAATAAAAAAATAAATAAATAAATAAAAACTAAAGCTCAAAGACAGTCTTTTTGTGTCTGGAGAAAGTGTGGAAGTTACTTGTGGCCTGGCTGTGCAGCAGTGGGGAACCCTGTCATCTGCAACCCCTAGTGCTACACCTCTATAGCTTTTTTTGGCATGGTTACTTTGGTCCAACTTGGACCAATGTAAGTATGCACGTGGGTAGGTGCAGCCTGATGCGACAGACAGAAAACACACAGGGGGAGATTTACTGAAACTGGAGCACTCAGAATATGGTGCATCTGTGCATGGTAGCCAATCAGCTTCTAACTTCAGCTTGTTCAGTTAAAGAGGAGCTCCCCCAAAAAAAAAAAATTAAACGTCAGCAGCTACGATTACTGTAGCTGCTGGCTTTTACTATTATGGCATTTACCTGTCCAGGCATCCAGTGATGTCCTCACCCGAGCCAATTCTTGAATCGGCTCTCAGGTGCTGGTGACGCTATCTTGGCTAAGCGTAACAGCTGGTTTCCTAATGCGTATATCGCACTGCACTTTGTGAATGGGCCGGCTGTGGAGGGAAGGAGGGGGGGGGCGAACTTCTGGCGCAGTGAACTGAGCCGGAAGTGGGAGCGGGTACCTGTCAAAACCGGGTACCTGCTCCCCCCTCCCCCCCAAAAGGTGCCAAATGTGGCAACGGAGGGGGGGGGGAGTCAGACAAGCAGAGCTTCCCCTTCTGGGTGCTTCTTTAAGCTTTGACAAAAATACCCCAGAAGCTGATTGGCCTCTGTGCACAGCTGCACCAGATTTTGCACTCTCCAGATTTAGTAAATCTCACCCACAGAGTCCAGGTGTAGTAACAAGAATATATTGTAACAGAAGTCCAGCAATACACAACAGGCCCGGTGGGAAGGCAACCTGACCGAGAGCACTCACAAGATGTAACAGAGATGAACAGTAGTTTGAAGACTCAGAGGTGACGACAGTGTCTGCCACGAGGAGTGGAATGCGGCCTGACCAGTCTGTACCCAAAGAGAAAGCCTTCCAGAGGTTTGGAGGGGTCCCTGCACTTTCCCTATTCCTCCGGAACCTTTCCTTGACCCTGTGTTCTGTCTCTGTGAGGCGGTGACCTGTTCCTACTCTAGCCACCCACAAAGTGTGCACCAAATCCCAGAGCCAGGGTCTTAAATAGACTCTGCCTGACCCAAGATGGCCTCCAAAGTCATCTGGGGTGCCAATACCCGATCAGATAGCTGCCTCCCTGTGGAACTAAGTTCCTCTCGACTCCCTCCCTCCTCTGCATTGCCGCTGTAGACAGTGCCACCTGCAGTGGAGAAAATAGACTGCACCAGCCTGTATGCATATTCCATACTTGTGAGATCCATTTGGAAACAGAGAACCATTGTTGTAGTCAACACGAATACAGTGATCGCCACTATCTTCTAGGTCCCATGCCAAGCAGCTGCCCTGCTGCTTAGTGAAATAGGGGAACACTCACTTGGCATGGGCGCCATTTACAGAACGCCCTGCATTTTTCTTAATGAATGCAAGGCATTCTCTGATTAAACAAGGTGGAGATGCAGGGAGTTGATGTCACAAACTCCATCTAATTGAACCGGGGAAAGCTTTGCATTCATTCAGAAATAGAAAGTGATCTGCGAATGGCGCCCGTGCTGAGCAAGCGACCCCTTTGTTTACTATGCAGCTCACCACGGGACCCAGAAGATAGAGGTGATCACTTTAGTAGAGAGGACTACTATGATGATTATCCACTCCACAGGTATCTAGCAGGTATGGTAAAGGCATACTTACATCACCCCAAGCTGGACCAATGTACAGTAACTATGCAAAAGCAATACCTGGAATTCAGCTTTAAAATGTATTAAAGCTGAACTCCAGGAAAGTAGCTATATAGACATATGAAATACCTATACATAAAGTGGTTTTAATCCCTTACATATACCTAGTGAAGTGACTGGCCACAGGTGATACAGAGAGACGAAACAAATCCTCCTACATAAGTTGTACCTGTCTATCTGCAGCCATTTCTTCTCTACATCTGTACAAAGTGCTGAGTTTTAAAACTTGTCTGAAAGTTCAGAAAAAAGGGGGCGGAGAGCTGAAGTTACACTCAGTGAGGAGAGCTCTGAGAGCTGATTGGAGGGAATGGACACACCCCCTTTCACACAGCACACAGGAACAGAGCTGAGGCTGTCAATCAGCTGGAGGTCCCTCCCCTGTCACATTTTTTTCTGTTGGTGTCAGGAAAACTTGTTATAAGTGACTCATGGTGATAGCAGAGGAACCAAGCAGCAGACAGAAATTACACTTAGTGCTCTTAATTGAGACAAGTACACACTATAGCGTGATATGCTTTGTCCATATTTCATGTCTGAGGTTTACAACCATTTTAAGTTATTTTACCTGGAATAGGGTTTGAGTTTTTGTCCATCCAGTCCTCAGATTAACACAGCCAGTTCATATAGAACAGCCAAGTGGATGGCACTATTTTTTCAGTTACAATTTATAAATACACTGCTGTCATCTTCCCTTCCCCAGACTGTTGATTAGACAGTGGTGGAGCTAGAGCAGACTGATGAGGTCATGCCTGTGCTCGCTCACACTTTTCTCCAATCAGTCTTGCTCCTCCTAGTTTCAATGCTGCTGTACAGATTATTTATATGAGGCTGTAATCAAGTCAAATTCAAACGCCAGTCTATAGGGCCCATCTACTAAATACCAATGTGAGGGAAAGATTCTTCCTATAAACACCAGTGCAAGATGGTTTTTCTCCCAGTGAACAATGTAATAGATCTCTTCTTCCTCTAAAAACCCATGTTAGGGGGTCTCCTCCCTCTATACACCAATGTAAGGAGGCTCTTGTCCTACTAAACACCAAAGTTAGGGGTTTTTATCCCACTAAATACCAAAGTAATAGAACTCTTTTCTCTTAAAAACCCATCTAAGGAGGGTGTTTTCTCACTAAACACCAATGTGTAGTGTCTGTTCTCTCACTAAACACCCATTTAAAGGGGCTCTTCTCCCATGTAAGGGTGGACTCTTCTCCCACTAAGCAGGGATGTAAGGTGCTCTGTTCAGTTCACATTGGGAGTGTGAACACATACAGGAGTTAGGAGAAAAGGAGTCTTCTAACCTGAACCTGAGCCTGTGGTTGATGTGTGGTCCATGTACCTGCTGCACCTAATTTTGACACTCAACACAGAGAAGTGACGCCGCTGGTCTGGCATCTGGAAGTCCGGTTCCATACAAGCTTATCAAGCTTGCCTTTTGGTAAGCGCGGTATTTATGTGGTGGTGGATCACAATCAAGTGGTGGTTATTTATTTAGTATTTTCCACACAACCTTCACTGGCACCGAACGAGGGATTTGCCCTTCTGTGCTTGGACTTTTCTGTTTCTTCTTTTTGCACATAATTTTGAATTCTTTATTTACTGATTGTTATTCATTTATTCACTCAATTTATTATATGGATTGCAACTTATTTATTTAATTCTTTTACTTAGTTATTTTCTAGCGCAGCTTTTTTCTTTTTCAGGGATGTAAGGGACTCTACTTTTTTCAAACGCCAATCTAAGCAAACTCTTCTTCCTCTAAACACCAATATAAGGAGGCTTTTCTCCCACAAAACACCAATTTTTAGGGGCTCTTCTCCCACTAAACACCAATGTATTGGGGCTATTCTCCCTCTAAACACCAATTTAGGAATGCTCTTCTTCCACTAAACACTGATGTATGGGAGCACTTCTCCCTCTAAACACCAATGTAAGGAGGTTCTTCTCCCTCAAAATATCAATATAAGGAGGCTCTTCTTCCACTGAACACCAATGTAAGGAGGTTATTCTCTATCTAAACACCAATATAATGGACTTTTCTCCAATTACCCACCAAAATAACAGGGCTTTTCTCCCACTAAACACCAATGTAAAGGGTCTGTTCTCCCACTAAACACCTATGTAAGGTGGCTATTTTCCCACTATACAGTGATGTAAGGGAGCTTTGTATTCTTCAAACACCAATAAAAGGGGTCTCCTCTCCCTCTAAAAACCAATGTAAGGAGGCTCTGCTTCCACAAAACACCAATGTATGGGAGCTCTTCCTCTACGAAATGCTTATAAAGGTCCTCCTATCCTAATAACACAATTGTAATGGGGCTTTTCACCATCTTAACACCAATTTAAGTTGGCTTTTTTTTCAGTAAACACTAATGTAAGGGGGCTCTTTTCCCGATAACCACCGATGCAAGGGAATTCTTCACCCTATAAACATGAATGTAAGAGAGCTATTCTCCATCTAAACAGGTAGCTTACCTTTCTCAAAATACCAATGTAAGGGGCTCTTTTTCCCACGAAATTCCAATGTATGGGGTTCTTCTCCCACTAAATACTAAAGTAAGGGAGATCGTATACCCTCAAACACTTTTGCAAGGGCCCTCTTCTGTCAGCGTAAGAAGGCCTCTCTCCCTCTAAACACTAATGTAAGGCAGCTCTTCTCACACTACACACCAATGTAATAGGACTCACCACCCTCTATACATGAATGTAGGTGGGGTGGGGGTTCTTCTTCTACTCAACATCAATGTAAAGATCATTCCTTTCACTATGCATCAATGTAAGTACCATAGGCCCTTTTTCCATTAAATACCATTTTTTGGGGGGCTTTTCTCTCACTAGACACCAATGTAAGTGTCAGGGTGCTAGCCGTAGGACGGGGGTAATTCTGCCAGTGTCCATCATAGTGGCGCCAGGCGAATCTGTAACAGCGGGAGCGCGCAGACGCGCATGCTAACGCACGCGCGCGCATCACAGTAATCATTGGCGCCCTTTTGCCTATTTAAGCCTGCTGCTGGTACACGCTGGTTGCTGGATTATCATCAGCTTCCTGTGTTCCTTGTGCCTGTCGTTATACCTGTTTCCTGTTACTACTCGGCTTGCCTGACTACTCCTGTGTTCCCCCTGCATTGACCCCGGCTTGTACCTGACTATTCTTCTGCTCCGCACCTGTACCTTGATCGTCCTCCTGTGTTTGACCCCCGGCTCGGCTACCTTCTCCGTTCCTGATTATCCTGCTGTACCTTATCCCGGACTGATTCCTGTGTTGCATGACCATTGGCCTGGCTCTGACTCCGCTCCTGGTTGCTCCACGGCTCCATACCTGGAATCTCTCCTTGCATGCTTGCGCTTTAACCATAACCCCAGCAGCTCCCTGCAATCAGCTACTCAGCAACAATGCCTTGGCAACCCGTGCACCTTTGGGCACCTTATTCCCTGTCTCACTCCCAGGGTTACGCTGCACTTAGCCGCAAGGGGCGCCCCCTCTGCAATCCAGCCTCACATCCAGGACTCTGAAAGTATAATCCAGCCATGACTGAGGCTGGCGGAGGTGCGTCCCCAATAGAGACTTTGTGTCAACAGGCTACTACCCTTACACGAGTGATCCAAAGTCTTCAGGAAAGATACCTCCAATTAGAAGAGAAACTCCAACATATTATGCTACCATCTGCCTTTTTGGATCCTGGTCCTTTCTCCTCCAATCTCCCTGCTATGGCCTTTTCAGTACTGACTTTGCCCCCAGAACCACGGGTACCTACCCCTGAACGTTTCTCCGGAGACCGGCAGAAATTCAGATCTTTCAAAAACGCCTGCCTGTTATATCTGGCTCTGCAACCCCGGACCTTTTCCACTGAGACTGTCAAGGTTGGCTTCCTCATCTCCCTGCTGACCAATGAACCCCAGGCCTGGGCCCACAGGTTATAAGAACAGAAGGACCCAGCTACTAGTTCAGCGGAAAAGTTCTTTACGGCTTTGTCGCAACTTTATGAAGGCCCCAATGCACAGCCACCGCTGAGGCCGCTCTGCATTCTCTTCAGCAGAAACAGTGCCCGGTGGAAGACTATACTGTGGACTTCCGCCGGTGGTCTGCAGATACAGACTGGAATGAGGTTGCTTTGAAATATCAGTTTCGCCTGGGGCTTTCTGAATCTCTCAAGGACGAGTTGGCCAGGATCGGCATCCCAACTACCCTCAAGGGGCTCATTCAACTATCCATCCAGTTGGATAGATGCCTTCGAGAGCGCCAAGCTGAACGTTCTCAGACTCCCAAGATGCTGGTACCAGAGATCGGCGCTATGCCCGCGGGTTTGGTGCGAGCAGTTAGCCTCCATGCTCCTAGACTGTTGCAGAGGTTTCAAGCCCGATACCCCGAAAAATGGGCCCAATTAGGCATCCGGAGGCTGCCCCTTGGGGGGGGGGGGGCACTGTCAGGGTGCTAGCCGTAGGACGGGTAATTCTGCCAGTGTCCATCATAGTGGTGCCAGGCGAATCTGTGTGTGCATGCGCGCACGTAGGTGCACGCCGACGGGCGCACACAGGTGTGCAACAGCGGGAGTGCGCAGACGCGCACGCTAACGCACGCGTGCGCATCACAGTAATCATTGGCGCCCTTTTGCCTATTTAAGCCTGCTGCTGGTACATGCTGGTTGCTGGATTATCATCAGCTTCCTGTGTTCCTTGTGCCTGTCGTTATACCTGTTTCCTGTTAATACTCGGCTTGCCTGACTTGCTCCACGGCTCCATACCTGGAATCTCTCCTTGCACGGTTGCCCTTTAACCATACCAGCGCACCCCAGCAGCTCCCTGCAATCAGCTACTCAGCAACAACGCCTTGGCAACCCGTGCACCTTTGGGCAACGTATTCTCTGTCTCACTCCTAGGGTTACGCTGCACTTAGCCGCAAGGGGCCCCCCTTTGCAATCCGGCCTCACATCCAGGACTCTGACAGTAAGGGGACTCTTCTCCCACTAAGCAGTAATGTAAATGGGCTCTTCTTTCTCCAACATAAATATAATGGGGCTCTTCCCCATCTAACAGCCAATGTAAGGACACTCTTCAAACACTAATCACCAATGTAAGGGGACTCTTCACTCACTAAACACTAATGTAAGAGGGCTCTTCTCCCACTAAACATCAATGTATGAGGGAATCTTCTCCTACTATTCACCAATGTAAGGAGGTTTTTTTCTTTTACACACTAATGTAAGGGGGCTCTTCTCCCTCTGAAAACACCAATTTAAATAACTCTTCTTGATGCTGGTGGCGGCATAATGTGGTATAGCTGCACATAGTGGGTTTGTGGGGACTAAACATAAACAAGGTGGTAATGGTTGAATATAAGGAGGGAGGATGGGAATAAGAGTGGAACTGATGGTGGATTATTATAAGAGGGTCTGCATATGACAAGGCTGGGGTCTAGCTGATCTGTCATATATTATGCTATAATTCGATGTTCCTAGTTCATATAAATTGCTTTTGCAGTAAAATACAGAGAAAATTGAGTACTGTCCGTGATACTTTTTTTATTTGCACTAACATACAATTTTTAAGGACAAGCTTTCGGGGTATGTCCCCTTCTTCAAGGTCCAAGCAGTACATACCCCGAAAGCTTGTCCTGAAAAATTGTATGTTAGTGCAAATAAAAAAAGTATCACGGACAGTACTCAATTTTCTCTGTCACAATTGCACTAATACGGCTACAACAAATCAACTATGCAGTAAAATACAGTTTTTCTGGGCTATATAATGCGCTTGCATGGGCCGATTTTCTGGGTGATATGTGCTGTCATGGTGTGATATACCGGTAATTTGTGCTGCTGCTGGTTGTTGCAATTCGCCACTGCAATGTGATTTGTTCCTGTGACCATGTACATCCTTTGCTTTAATGACATGATGCAGTATAATGCGCTGTTGCTGTGCAATGCGAATGTTTATATATTATGACATGCTAGGCCAAGACCCTAAAATGGATGAGATATTTTACCTCATTTCATTATTTCTAAGGGCCATTGTTGGTGGGCTTTTGTTCTCTCCAGAACTGCTTCTCTCCCTATGCAAAAGTAACTCAAGCAGGTCAAATGCACTTGAATTGAATTCTGAATGGATTCAAAAGCATCTCAAACTGTCAAAAGCACGGAATAAATATTGATTTTTTTTTTCTTCCCCTCAAACAGGCAATTCAATAAGCATTAGTGCATGTTATTTGCCATTATGAATGTTGTAAGCAACGTGACAGTACTTTTCAACTACTGTTGGCCCTTGTTGCTTTGTGGACCCCTAAAACCTGGGAGGGGGGGCAACACCATTTCTATATAGAGTCATCTTGCTTATTTTCAAAGTCACACAACCCACGATAATAAGGGGGAGCTTGACAATCCAGTCTTGTATATGTAATTTCCTATTTGAGACCCTGACCACAAATCCTCACAAAAGAATGTAATAACAGAAACAAAACAAAAACAGAGCGCATCCAATGCTATGTACACACGATAGGATTTTCCGAAAACAAAACCGTGGATTTTTGTACGAAGGACGTTGGCTCAAACTTGTCTTGCATACACATGGTCACACAAATGTTGTCGGAAATTTCGAACGTCAAGAACGCGGTGATGTACTACACGTACGACGAGCCAAGAAAAATAAAGTTCAATAGCCAGTGCGACTCTTCTGCTTGATTTCGAGCATGTGTGGACTTTTGTGCGTCAGAATTGTGTACACACGCTCGGAATTTCCGACAAGACTTGTTGTCGGAAAATTTGAGAACCTGCTCTCAAACATTTGTTGGCGGAAATTCCAACAACAAATGTTCTATGGAGCATACACACAGTCGGACTTTCCGACAACAAGCTCACATCGAACATTTGTTTTCGGAAAATCCTATCGTGTGTACGGCCCATTGAGTTTCAGCAGATGAACAGGTACATTGGAATCAATGTATGTAGCTCACTTGGGCAAGTGGCCAAGAACACATTCATTTATGTCCTGGCTGGTAAGCTCAAATAATAGGAATCCACAGTAAATTTCCAAGAGATCCTAAAAAACACATTACAAGACTGGGTGTACCAGGCTCAACAACAGTGCCGCTGAGTATTGGGAGTCCACAAAATGCAGAATAAGGAGATGATGCACGATAACAGTAGCTAAACAAAAAGCCCAAACCAATAAAACGCATTTCCCCTACTTCCCCTGAAGTGGGAGCAAAGCACGTTCTGAAACACGTTTATTTTTATTGATGTTATACCATACAGGGCTGAGGCCAGCAGAGCTCTGAACTGTATGTGGACAGAGTGGGAGCCATCAGTAACATGCACAGCCTCTCTCAACCAGGATGCCGTGGAACCCTTGACGAGCTCAGACGGCACCTCGGTTGAGAAAGGCTGTGTTAGAATAATGATAGATATCTTTATAGAGGGAATCTTTATTCCATTTAAACTTTAACAAAAAGGCTCTTCTGTGCCTCTCTATGGTTTAGCTTGGCTGTGTTATCGGGATTTGTCCAGTGTTCACTCAGACTACTTCAGTGGCCACTAGGGTCACTGTCATTCATTGAACAGGGTGTGGCAGTTGGGATGGCCCAGAAACAAAGTAAAACTAGATCGGAAAAGGTCACAGAAGATGCTTTCCTGGCTGATAAGGCAATGGCAGAAATCTTTTAGTCTCTGCTTCTTGGCAGGACTTTAATTTTTGGGTAGTATTTTAATAAGATACTAGCACAATGTTTTTCCTTTTTAATGGCATACAGACTTATACAGGACCGATTGAACCCTTGTGTAGCCACCCTGTCGTCAGAGGTGTCTGGTAAATGTAGCACTCCTAGGTAGTAGTTTGCTCATGCCAGTTTGTATTTTTTTTCATTTGGTTTCTACCCTAGGTTTAGGGTTGAATGAAAAAATGGGGCTAGCTGGTTGACCACGGGGCTGGAGACCTATTGCCGCATCCCATATTTGGAAATGCAAAAGAAAGAGAATTACCCCCAGGACTTTAAGGCAATGGTCACACCAGACAAAGGAGTAGAAAACGTGATAAAATACAAATTTTTATTACAATATAAAAATATACAGTAGATGACAAAATCCAATGTTAAAAACAAAGCAATAGTAGCCATACAATAAAGAGCTGATGTCCTGGGTGTGCAGTTGGTGACGTAACGAACGCAGACCATTAAATAGAAAATCCCAACATGTTTCGTAATGTATCAAATTTCTTCTTCAGGGAATGATCAGAAAAAATAGAATTGTCTAAGGGTATAGTAGGAACAGATCAATGTAAATTCACATAAGCATATGATGTATTTGTAGCAACAAAAGGGAGTTATAGATAGCAGCATGGCATATTTACACAGAATGACAAAGTTGAACATACTTACAGGCATGGCTATATTTGATTAGAATCATGACATGGTTCATATGGTGCTTGCACTGTGCCCCACTGCATTCATATTACCCCAAAGGTGGAATGGTGCTAGGAGATGGCAGATGAAAGATGTCCCTGATCCAGGGCAAATAGCGCAGAAGAAGAGGGACTGGACGGTGCTGTCGCCAGGGATGGCACTCACAGGGCGGTTCTGATAAATCAAATAGTATATAGACTAATATATGTATCCCCGATTGGTTTAGGGTTGCTGCAGTTCCCAACTGCCAACACTGGGTCCCACTGACACTAGGGGCAATAGTTATGGAGGCAGTACCAGTCTTGTGCTATTGAGCATTTTATGCCCCCTCTGGCAAGCACTAGGAGGTTCATGGCTAGTGATGCATGCTGGGGTAGGCTATAAATGTTTGAGAAGTGGCCTGGCAAGCTCTCTTCTCCCTGGGCTGTCGCAATAGTTTTTGCTGTGTAGGTCTGAGACCTGTTTGGGGCTTAGTATAGATGTCCTCAATTTGCTGTGCCTGGTTGAGGAGGGTACAACTTTCAAAGTGCAAGTGCTAGAGGATGGAAGTCCTCCTGGAGGGGGATTGGTGTCCACCCTCAGAGGATCCTGGCACTCCTTTGAATAGAGGACAACTCTGGCGGAGTCTGGAGCCAGAGGAAGTGTCAGAGGATGAAAGTCCTCCTGGAGGGGGATTGGTGTCCACTCTCGAAGGGTACTGGCACCTCTTTTGAATAAAGGACAGGTCTGGCAGAGTCCGGAGCCAGAGGAAGTGCCAGAGGATGGAAGTCCTCCTGGAGGGGGATTGGTGTCCACCCTCGGAGGATCCTGGCACTCCTTAGAATAGAGGACAGGTCTGGCTGAGTCTGGAGCTAGAGGAAGTGCCAGAGGATGGAAGTCCTCCTGGAGGGGGATTGGTGTCCACCCTCGGAGGATCCTGGAAATCCTGGAACTTCCTTTGAATAGAGGACAGGTATGGCAAAGTCTGGAGGCAGAGGAAGTGCCAAAGGATGGAATTCCTCCTGGAGGGGGATTGGTGTCCACCCTCGGAGGATCCTGGCACTCCTTTAAATAGAGGACAAGTCTGGTGGAGTCTGGAGCACTGTTGCTATTGGAGACCTATACCCTAACTTTCTCTTCCTGTGAGTCGAAGAATTAAAATTGAAAAAAAAAGACTAAAGTTACTGGCTCTCATTATTGTCATGACTATTTCAACTGCAGCAATGGTTCCACACTGGGGTAATGTTAGCCATCTCCCCGGCCAGAAAGGGTGCTATGCTTGTAATTTATTACTGTAATGCAGTCAGGCTGCATATACAGTAATAAAGCTACTGTTGTTTTTAAGCTGCTCTAAGCAGCACTGTCGGGTGAAGCAACAGTTTTGGTGGGGAGGGGGGGGGGGGGCGGTGTTGGACTACTAAAGAGCCAGGCCACTACATACGTAAGAGAGTGCCCTACAAGTCTCCTTCATGCTGCCAGCCCAGGGTAATCTAACACTTATTGCAACACTTACCAGTTTAAAAAAAAAATAAAACAACAGCAAATTTATGACTGTATATGCAACCTGACTGCAGTACAGTAATAAATCACAAGAGTTCAGCTTAGCTTTAATAAAAGATTTAATATGTATATGTATCTTGTCCACGACTGAAGCAGCTGTTTTGCATCAGCCAAGAATAGTCTTTCTGGATCTTCTCTCTTCAGAGCTGGCCATACTGCTCATGAGAACTTATTTTCCATAAAGCAGGTCATACATGGGCCAGTTTGTTCCGTTCAACCAGTGGGTTGAATGAAAAAACTGACCCCATTGCCCCATCCACACATTCAATGTGGATGCAGGAATCCTCCCTGCTGCATCATTGTATTATTACAGTAGGGAGACTCCCCCACCATCAGAATGCACAGATCAGCGCTTCAGTCTATAGCCTGCAGTCCTGATCGAGTGAGAATTTACCAAAATGGCAATGGAACAGAAGTCAATCAATAGTTCAAGCTCTGTTCAACCACAGTGGCCACACATGGCCAGCTTGTAGGTGGGGTGCAGCGTGTGTGGTGGCAGAAACTCACACAGACAAGTGCAATAGAAAACTTGTATTGAAGTAAAGCAACGACATTTCACAACAACCCGGGATGTACCTTAACCAGGTACACTCACAAATTCCAACAATGTGAAGATGACAGGTATCACCCGGGTTGACAGCATCTGTTAAGAGAACTGGCTGTCCAGTGCCCCAAACAGAAAGATGTCCAAAGGAGAACCAAGCCTATGCTTTCGTTAGGAACCTTTCCCTACCACTAGTACTGTCCATAACAGTTGGAATTCCTATCCCTACTCTACCAACTCGCAAAAAGCACGCCAGGCCTGTGAGCCAGGGCCTTAAGGAGGCTTTGCCTAACCCAAGATGCAGTAGTCGCATGGGGCATCAGCATCCAATCGAGTGCTTCCCAGCTACTGTGGAAGATCGCTACCTGCAGTGGAGAGAGTAGACTGCACCTGCCTACAAGCTTAGCTGTCAACCTCCATACACTGTCTTGGGCGGTTCCACCAATTTGGAAGAGGACCAGAGCACCACCAGGTATGGCGTAGGTCACAACTGTTGGACAAGGTCATCCACTGAGCTACTTAAAGTGATTGTAAAGTCTTGTTTTAAAAAAAAAACAAAAACACGTTATACTTACCTGCTTTGTGTAGTGGTTTTGCACAGAGCAGCCCAGGGCCTCCTCTTCTCGGATCCCTCTTCGCTGCTCCTGGCCCTTCCCTCCTGTCGAGTGCCCCCACAGCAAGTAGCTTGCTATGGGGCCACCTGAGCCGAGCTGCAGATCCGTGTGCCCATTCAGACTCGGAACTGCCATTCGGCCCCGCCCTCTCTCTTTCCTGATTGTCTAACTGACTTTGATTGACAGCTATGGGAGCCAATAGCACCACTGCTGTTTCTCAGGAGGGAGAGTCCCGGATGGCAGAAGGACTCGTGGACATCGCTGGACAGAGATGGGGCTCAGGTAAGTATTAGGGGGGCTGAGGGGGGCTGCTGCACACAGAAGGCTTTTTATCTTAATGTATAGAATGCTTTAAGATAAAAAACCTTCAGCCTTTACAACTCCTTTAAGCACAAGGGGGTATAGCTAGAATAATGGGGGCAGGGGGGCTGTTAGGATCAGGTTTTGTTAAAATACACTTAAAGGTTAAGTTTACCTTTTCCAAAAAAATATCATATCCAGTTATAGGGTTAGTTCACCTTTTCAAAAAACATAATAGGAGAACTAAGTCGCTACACCCTCCCCACACCCTCAGTCCCTGCTACACTTACCTCCATAGATTACTTTTTTCTGCTGTCCTTGCCTACAATTGTAGTTATCCAGGCCTTTGAAAAATGCAGTACACAGCCTTAATGCCCCCAATGGTGAGATGGCATTGTTCAGCATGGGACACGTGATCGTTCTGACCAATGAGAATCGCTCTGAGGTGTCCCAGAAGAAGTCCAGTGAAATATTCCCAAAGCAAACTTTCCTGGAAAGGGTTATATGGTAAATGGGTGCTGCAGATCTTTGGTTTGCTGGCAGCATATCCCTTAACCCAGAAGAAAGAAGGCTGCAGAAGAGTGTGGTTTTCAAATGATTGGACTGCTACATCAGCAGGCAAAGGCAGCAAAAGGTAATCATCCAAGGAGGTAAGTGCAATGGAGACCAGGGGTGTGGGAAGGGTGTAGTGAGTTAGTTCTCCTTTTCATGTTTTGTGACAAGGTGAACTAACCCTATAACTCAAGGGTCTTCAAACTACGGCCCTCCAGTTGTTCAGGAACTACAATTCCCATCATGCCTAGTCATGTCTGTGAATGTCAGAGTTTTACAATGCCTCATGGGATGTGTAGTTCCGCAACAGCTGGAGGGCCGTAGTTTGAGAATCCCTGCTATAACTGCATATGCTATTTTTCCACAGTTCCCAGGGAGCTATGCGGCCTGGGAGGAGAATTTAGCAGACTGCTTGGGAAGGATCGGGGCACTTGGCACCAGACCGAGGAAGAAATTGGACTTCCAGGGAGAGTGCTGAGTCCCTGAGCACCGACCCACCAGTTGCGGCTTAGTCCTCTGCATCCACAGCCATACAGAGTGGGTTGGCTGGAGCTCAAGCCACCAATCCATGATGGGCACCTCTGCCACCGGTACCATCACTGAAGTGCAGGATTAGTGAGAGGGTTGCTAATCCACCAGATGTTCTGCATCACAAAATCAATCAAAAATCTAGTTACACAGTTTACCATCTGGTTCTTTAGACAATACGGTGCCTAAGATGCATACCATTGACAAGTGCAATATTACCTGTTTTGCATTATAGTTCAGATACACGTAACTCCTCTCAGCACTTGACGCTGATCTCTTAACTATTGTTAAGCCCTATTCAAATTCCTCCTACCAGAACTCTCCATCAAATGCTAACCTCCCTGAACTGGGGGCATCAGCAAGCTACTTTGCATCATCACTAGTGCACCACGAAAGGACTCCAACTATGCCGGCAAAACTAACTTTTATTTTATTTTCTCTATGGTTGGAGATAATCCCTCAGGACCTCAAAGTCCTGCAGGCAGACTTGAACCTAGTAGAGTCACTCTGGTACCTAAGGCAGCTTAGCCTCTGGTAGTTTATACTTTTTTTTTATCTCTGACTGCCTTTACATTACTCGAGGTGACTCTGTTACAGTTTAAGCTGTTTGATAAAACCTGGGCTCAGTTACTCATTTTGTTGTTTCTTGCATACAACTCTGGTATAGTAATAATCTGTACAGGGGGAGACTGGCAACTTTTGTCCCAGGGGTTAAGTACAACCCAGAGGCCCATGGTGCAGCGACTCGACTCGGCCCCCCTCCTGCTCTCCCTTTTCCCTGCTTCCGACCCCCATCCCAGGCTGAAGCTCTGTTTCAGGTACTCTCTGTTCACTGGGCCGGTCGGGCTGGACAGCACCTGCTGCACTGATCCAGCTCATTTGGGGCTGGCCAGGGGAGGCAAACCTCTGGGGCCGGCCTCTGCTCGGACACGGCGTACACCATCCATGCCGGGGGGCAGCCTGTGCTCTGTCCTCATCCTCATCCTACACTGGGTAGGACACTGGTGGGGACTTTTTACTCCTCTTCACCAGGAAGCCTTAAGGTATTTCTGCAGTGGAAGTGGTGAGGCCTTTTTACGGGGCATCAGAGCAGCCTAGGGGGATTTTGCCCCCTGCCCCTCCGGGCAAGTCTGGCCCTGACTCTGTAGAGGAATTTATGTTACCTTATTTTGGTCACAGTTTGTATTACCCTGTCTCGTTTAATCAATTTGCTATCAATATAGACATGTTTACCTAACCTGGTGCAGTTCATTCAGTAGAGGGGGTGTGTTAGCGTGGTACGGGCTGAGGCCCACAATTTGAAGAAGGGGACTAAAGCCAGCCATAGATGGTTCCTTCTGAACCTGCCAAGAGTCAAACCATCTATGGGCAAGCTGAATGTCCCCAAGTCGATCCATCGATCAACTTGGGTACAACTAGCATGTTGGATCTTTGGCATGCAATTACTGCAGCTATAGCAATAATCGCTGTGTTCTCCCAGCAGGGACAGCTCCTCCATAGGAGGGTTTCAGTCCATGTTGATGGGGGAAAATGGCTGCAGGAAAGAAAATCGCACCATCTACGTTTCAGAGGGCTCATTTAACCCAAGGGTTCCTTAGAGGTGCACTACACTTCTAAATGCCCAGGTTTGTAACAAGTGAACTTTAACTTCAAGATGAAGTATAAGATCACATGTGATGTATTTATGTCTTTCTGAGATGCCAAGATAAACATATACCTTAGGAAACTTTGCTGTCCTCAAACATTTTCTTGAATAGTGTGATCTGTTTTCCTCCCATAGTACATACGCTGCTTTGCCTGAGGTCAGTTGTCTAGGCAGGACGCCAACATAAAGGACACCATGGCCTGCCCACGAGGGAAGCATCTGTCTGGGCTACCAGCCAAAGCAAATGACCTAGGGGCTAATTACGGTAGCAGGGGATGGCAGTGTTGTCCTTAACAGCCAATTATATTCCAGCTCTATGTTTTGTTGAAGTGCTGGTTAAAAATAAAAAAGCAAACAATTGCATTATAGACACTGGAAAAACCCTTTTTCAGTCATAGCTCTGAGGCTTTATGTGTTTGGCTTCTGAATTTGTATTTTATTTTTAATTTGCTGTAATTATGTAGCATGACATATTACAAATTACAATACAAAGAATATTTGCATAACTCATGTGAGGTCACTTAAGACGACAGTAGACAAATCCAAATTTGGCCAGTTCAGCAGAAACTGGCCGAATTTCGATTCCATCTATGGGAAGGCTGGTTGTACTGAAGTCGATCCATTGATTGACTTCAGTACAACCAGCCTGTCAGTTTTTTTTATTGTAGGATTACTGCCACTGGCTATAGCAGGGAGCAATGGGTATTGTACTCTGACGGCAAGGAAACCTCCAGCTGTCAGAATACAATAGTGCAGTCAGAGGGACTCCATCAACACTATGTTGACGTGGGAATCGTGTTTGAAGGATAGAAAATTGCATAATCTAAGGCCAGCCTAACTCACAAGAGCTTACAGTCTAACACAATGTTTGGAACCTTCTTTCAGTCACAGCACCCTTTGAAAGTAGGCAAAATTTCTAGGCGTCCCAGTCTGAAATGGGACCACCCATTAAAACAAAATCTCCCCCTTTTACCATCAGAATTCTCATCCACATCTTTTACACTCAGAGTCCTCAGTCCCTCCTTTCACATCACAGTCCTCATCCCTCCCCTTTTACATCAGAGTCCTCACTTTAAACATTAGTCCATCCCTTTTTACATTAATGTCCTCAGGACCTATTTACATCAGAATCCTCTAAAGCCCCCCCCTCCCCATCGACATCACAGTTCTCAGCCTCCCTTCCTTTCCTATCAAAGTCCTCAGCTTTCTGACGAAGCACGTGATGAGGTGCAAAATGCGTCAACATAGGCTTCTCCAGTGAGAGAGGAGCCAGCAGACTATTCCAGTAGCAGCGTTATGACACGTATGACAAAGTTTTGGTGCTACAGGATTTCCAGCAGTATACACGTCAGAAGCCCTGACTCTCCGGCATTCTTACAAAAACAATAAAGTGATTTAGAAGCTAGCCCACCACATTCCACAACAATGAAACAAAATCTGTATGGACTACACATTGACCAGAATAGACGGAAATGGTGAGAGCCTGTGGGCAGCTTTTCTTATTCATCACACCTAAACTGGACACCAGTACATGCGGGTGGCCCAAGTGACAATCCACCGCATCTGTGGTCACGTCTGGACATATGTCCCTATGCCCAACCTGGGTTTATATCTGTCCAACCCCCTCTGTGGTGCTAGCACCTTTTCACCGCTGTACAAGTCAGGACTATTTTCAACCTCTGTGGAGTCATTCTAGGACATCCTGTCATGACTATGCCATAGTTACTGGTGGGATAGCCTAATTACAATGAGAGTGTTGGATTTCCATAAGTCGAATTATTGCTTTTAATGCTGTTGAAAAGCAAATGATCAGCTGTTACATTTCATCTGGGTGTCTATCACCCATTATTTGTGTTGCTTTCTTCCACTATTCTGGATTTAAACAATCAACAATTTTCACTTCAACCAAACGGGGCCCCACTATCTAGTGTGGTCTCTGAGTCGACTTGACTACCTGGTGTACACTGAAAATTACTTTATGGCTTGTCGGGATCCATCCACTGTTTAGCTGGAGACATCCATACGCATCTGTTGAGCATTGCTTGACAACCGGAGTATGATTGGCTGCTGTCTGCTTGATTCAGAGCTCGAGTTGTGTGTTGTTTTATTGCTGTTACAACGTTGTCTCAATTTTAATTTGTTATTTGGAGGTTTGCTGTGCCATGTCCAGTCAGTTTGATATACATACACTACTATTTTGTACAATAAAGTATCATTCCTTTTCACCATTAGCCATACCACGGCTGGTTCTGAATTTAAATGTCTTTTTGAGTGGTTGAATTGACCCTTGGTTTTAGTAATACATGAATTGTGTTGTTTAAAGGACCCCACCTATTAGGTGAGACGTAATTAACCAGCGTATTGCGGAAAATTGTTTAGGAACCTCTCTTCTTTCTTCTCTTTTTGTTATCTTATTTCCTCAGCTTTCTCCCCTTGCTTTCAATCTATCCCATAGTTTGACGTGATAACTCTCTGCTCACCAGGCGGGTCGATAACTTTTGCGCAAACTAATCAATATACGCCTAGTGCATTTTTTTTTTACCAAAAAATATGTAGAAGAATATATATCGGCCTAAACTGATAAATAAATGTGTTTTTTTATATATATTATTTGGGGATATTTATTATAGCAAAAAGTTTTTAAAAAAATCGTTTTTTTTTTTTCAAAATTGTCGTTCTTTGTTTGTTTATAGTGCAAAAAAAATGCAGAGGTGATTAAATACCACAAAAAGGAAGCTCTATTTGTGGGGGAAAAAAGGACGTCGATTTTGTTTGGGTACAGCGTTGCAGGACCGAGCAATGGTCAGTTAAAACGATGCAGTACCATATCGCAAAAAATGACCTGGTCATTAAGGGGGCAATTCCTTACGGTCCTTAAGTGGTTAAAGTGAATCTGTAAGGAGTTAATAAAAGCACATTAAGGTATTATTCACGCTATGTTGGAAGGATTTTTCAAATTAAAAAAGAAAAGAGACCAGGAGCAACCCACACAGGAAACCCACACAGACTCCATGAAATAATTTCCTGGAGGACACTTGAGCCAAAGAATTCAGAGATGTGGGGCATCTGTGTTAATTACTGCTCGAATTAATGACTTGTTTGTCAAAACTAATGCAGAGGAAATTGAAGGTGTTGCTTTAGCTGCCAAACACATTCAAGAACATACTTGCTCGGTCCCACAAAAAACACTGTGAACTTCATTGTTAAAGTACTGATCTCCACCAGGTCACTATGTACGTTAAGTTTGCATACCCTTCAACTGTCAAGGATCCCGCAGGACTGTCCCAGGATCTGAGAAAAATCCAGGATATGTCTGTAGCACCCTGGAGTTTAGGCAGGGTTGCTCCTCACAAATTTACTTGCCAGGAGTAGTTATCCTGGTTGATTGATAGAGATCTGTTGATTCTACCTAAGTTTGGCCTTGTTGAACTTTTCTCTTCTACCACTAGGTTTCCAGGTACTTGGTGGTACTATATATGAGAAGGGCAAAGCAAGGTCAGGTTATGGGTATATGGGGTGTCTAAGCCAATGGGCCGGGGTTTTCTTGGATCCCTTGGCCTGCTAGGAGAGCCTATATATTCTGGTGGAGTCAGGTGATCGATGTTCTGTGCCACCTGGATGGCTGTCTGGGTGGACGTGTGTCGTATTGCCCGGGCTGCTAGGCCGGAGATGGGGCCTATCCCGTGGACATCTGCCTGCTAGGCTGTCTGAGGGCTTATCCAGAAGCAAGAGAGCAGCGCAGGGTTGGGATTGCGGCTTGCAGTCCAACCAGAAGTGACGGTTCTGCCGGCCGGAGAACCTGTCATGTTGCCAGTAAGGGACTATCCGCCTTATTACCAGGGACCACAGTGAGTAACTGAAGCAAGTACCAGAGCAGTATTCTCACCAACCGGGGACGGTGAAGAATTGGGAAACTTCAGTGGGTATCAAGCCAGGGACCCAACCAGCGGAGGTGACGCTTGCAGAGCAGCCTTGTGTGTCAAGCTAGGGACTGAGCAGGCCAGCGGGGGTGAAGCTTGAGAGGTATCTTGAGTCCCAAGCAAGGGACCCAGCGGGGGTAACGCTTGAGGAAGATACCACCGTGAAGATTGGAGGAGCTCAAGGGATTCAGTGGCAGTGAATCAGCGGGTCTAGTGAGAGACCAGAGTTCAGTGGGCTGAAGAACTACAAGGAGCAATTGTAGTGAAAGTGAAAGAACTGTTAGCTTTGTGTTAGGAACTGTTAGAGACTGTTGCCATAGGAGACAGCATTCCTGCACATGCAGATGTGGCATCTTGCTGGATGCCTTTCCCTGCATGGCTGTCCTCCTATTAAAGTATCGGAGTCTGTCAATTAATCTTGCAACTACCTAAGGGTGTCCTGGCCCTAACCCTCTTTCCCCAAAAAAAAGTTTTTTAAGAGAAATAAACTTTCTTTTGTATTCAAGAAGTGTCTGGCACCCAATAACTTTAACTACTCTGCACCCAGAAGTGGAGGAGAAGCAGGAAGACAATAGCGAATATCAATTTATCTTTTGTCACACAAGTGGGTGGGCTTGGGGCCCTGAGCCCACCCTTTTCGAAGCCAATTAGAGCTGCTGGCTCTAATCATGTGCTTCTAAAAGAAAAAACCCTAACTGGAATCCAATTGTACGGTGCCCTGCATGTATATTAGGGGCCGGACACATGGATTGGGGGGGGTGGCACCCCTGCGCCCTGCATGATGAGCAGCCGACACTGCCTGTAGGTAAATAAGAAAACCAGAACCTTTGCTAAGTTGAAGAGTGTGTTAATAAATTTGGCATTGTCTCCACCCAGGACAGGGCTTCTGTAAACAGAAGGGATTCCCTTCCTGGGAAATTAACCAGAAATCTAATCTGGCCGTCAAATGCCTAACCTGTCAGCAATTTATGGTGATTATTAAGCCATGA
Organism: Aquarana catesbeiana; assembly: GCF_042186555.1. Lineage (NCBI taxonomy): Eukaryota > Metazoa > Chordata > Amphibia > Anura > Ranidae > Aquarana > Aquarana catesbeiana. Next base: position 648,785,731 of record NC_133326.1, read on the forward strand.
GCTAAAACTAGCTATAAAATCCCAGATCAGAAGGGACAGAGTTAACTAAAATAACAGGAGCTGCATATAAACTCTATTGCAATAAACAGGCTTGTAAGCGGGTTGAATTAGTCAATTATTTGCTGTCCCGGCTGGGGAGGTAAGAGTTAATGTCTTTCCCGGTTCTTTGGTCTTTTGGCAGATTCTGCTCTGGGTCCGGCCCACTAATCCTGTGATATATAAATATGGGACAGTGGTCTGGTCGAAGGTTCCCCTTAAGGCCCCTTTCACACATGTTTCATCAATTCAGTCACTTTTTTTCAAGGAAAAAAACGTATGAAGTTGACATCACTTTGTCATTAGTTTTTACATCAGTTTTTTACATCTACCAGCTGGAGTCCTTAACCACTTGAGTCCCAGAGCCATTCTTTCATGCAAAAATGGACCGTTTGCCCGCTTACATCTGTTTTTCGTCAAATCTGTTGTTGGAAGCGGATATAAACAGATGTAAATGGTTTATCATCCATTGTTCCATTGAGGTGCATTGATGTCCACTTTTCACCCGTCAACAGATGGATGAAAAACGGACCAACGGTCCGCATGTTTGAAAGGGGCCTAACAGAGTTCAGCCTCCAGGAGAGTTTAGTCTGAGGGACAAACAGTTCAGGGATTTTCCCTGTGGAGAGCCCAAGAGAGAGAGAGAAACTGTATCCAGGGTCGTAAGAGACTGAAACGGAGAATGATACCTGCGAGGAGCAGCAGAAGACTAACTACCACCATTGGGATGTAAAGTCATTGGAATGGGTTCGCCTCAAAGACATCAGCAGTGGAGTATGACTCTGAGGGCTTACATCTGCATGAGAGTGCCTCTGGAGGGCTGGTATGCCGGGGCAGCACAGGCCTGTAGTTAGGAGTAGGAACGTAGGAATGACCTTGCACTTTTGTGTTGGACTTTAGAATGTTAATTTTGCACTTTTTCTAAGTAAAATATTGAATCGTTGTCCCTGCCTGGTCTGAAGTTAGTAAAAAGGTGTATTGTAAGTAACCACACACATAGTTTGCCGAGTGGGTCTTAACACATTGGGGTATGAAGATATTGGTGTGGAGTGGAGTAGTGTTAAGACAAGTGGTTACCTGGGGCAGCGAAAGTTTAACAAGCAGCCTGTCGATAGTGTTTACCTGGTATAGGTGGCGCAGCCCCTAGCAGTGAGGGGGATGTTGTCAGCAGTCCTTCCCTCAGTGGTCTGTCTCCCATAGTAACGGGAGCAGATTTGAGCTGCAGAGGTTCCCATCCTGTACAGATGTTCAAGAGTTAAGTTAAGTGCATGAGTGGAGCCCACGCAGAGTGCACTGGGGAGTAGTAGTGGCAAATGCTGGACAGGTAAATGTAGACAAAGTTCTGTATGTTTCTCCAAAATGCAGATACAGAGAAGGTGTACATTGTCATGGGAAAAAGAGAGTTAACTGGAATTGTGGTGTCAGTGTGGTGCACGTTCATCTCAAGGTCCGCCTTAAGGTCGAGTATTCCCCACGGCAACCTCAGCCTTGTCCCAGGGCATTGATGAAGACAGCACAAAGCAAAGGTACCCCATGTGTAGTGAAGCGACTCTGTATAAAGTGCCTAGCATAGCCCAGAAGAACCCAACCCGGGTAGGTCTCTCATGTGATCCTTGCTTGGCGCTCCAACGAGGACAGGAAACATGGAGGGCGTGACAAACAACCTGACATGTGCATGTGAGATAATAACTATAGGACAGAGATACGTCTGGCTAAAGGATTCACATCAAGAAGTTATGGGCAACTGCAATTAAAGTGGAGGGCCACCCTGAAAAAAAAAAATCACCAAAAATCCTATAAAAAATGTAAAAAGAAATTTGAAAAAAAAAAAAATTTAAACTTACCTAAACCCTTGTTGCTAGGCAGTCTTCCTAATCCGCCTCTTCCTATTACACGGCGTGTTCTGCTCCTCGGTGAGTGGCCCCGTTGTCTTCTGGGAACTGTGTGTGTTCCCAGAACACCACGGGGCCATTCACAGAGCGCCGCTTGCACGGGCGCAGAAGGAAACTGGCAGTGAAGCCGCAAGGCTCCGCTGTCTGTTTCCCTTACCTAGGATGGCGGTGCCGGGACCCGAGAGCCGAAGGACGTGTCGGCCTCGGGCGGCCAACATCACCCAGGACAGGTAAGTACTTATTTAAAGCCAGCAGCTACAATTTGACCTAATAATCCCTTCTGGTCTGCTTAGCAATACCTCTTCTGTGAGGACATGTGGTCTCAAGAGCTCTCTCTCTCTCTCACTTCCTCTTTCCAGGGTTTTTACACAACAACCTAGAGCCAGGAAGTTACATACACAATTAACTCTGTGATAATTAAAGTGGTACTTCACTGAAAGCAGAAATACGGTCTTCCTCCTCCTTCCCCCTCCTCTTCTACTTTTGGAAAACCTTTTTTTGGGGGGGGAGTGGGTACCTAGTTTTGACAGGTATCTACCCACTCCCCACTTCTGCTGGAATTTTCCATTAGAAGTTCGCCCCCCTTCCTCCCTGCCTGCAACCTTCTGGGACACGTAACAGGTCCCATAAGGTCCCCTCTGGGAAACCTCACAGTTATCATAAAGAATTGCCTTATTTTTAAATACTCTTTTAATTCTTTATTGCTTTTCAGTATTGTCTATTTTTAAATATATATCATATTTGCCACTAGAAGGCCCTAAATATCAGGAGAAATCGTTATGATACTTAGCACCATCTAGTGGCCAAGTACAGTATTTTCAATTTTAAGCCTCCAAACATACCGTGCCTAAACAAGTGTCTTCCTTGCTGGATAACCAGGTATTATTTAAAAAAAAACATTTCAGATTTCAATGTTTAGGTTTTGAAATTACTATAACATGTTAAAAGTTATATAAGCTTTTAGTGGCTAGGTTTAGCTCTATGCTATGATTAAGCAACAATGATGTTGTGAAACGCGTCAGCTGTCTTACCCTGCTTCTGCTGTTACTTTGACTATGTGCTACAATAAAGGCTTATATTGGAGTGCGGCTGTACAGGTTCCTTTTCTTCATTTAGGTTTACCTCTACTTATTGGGCAAAACCTTCAGAAGATGAATTACATGCCCCGTACATTTTCATCATATAGCATTTCCTGTTATTTCTTCCTCTAAAGATTCAATGCTCCCCTAAAGCCATTATCTGGTGCCAGCTCAGGAATGATAAAAGGACACTAGATATGAAAATGGTTCTGTATATTCCGTAAAGCGCTGTGGAATATGTCCATGCTGAATAAAATACTTGATTTTTTAAAGGCAATTTTATTGAATTTTATAAAACATTAACAATGTCTCTACAAACAATTTGTTCCAGTACATAGGTCAAGTGAATCATACAGATTATAAAACATTGGTCTGTAAATTGTGCACAACAAACTAAGAACAGAGGAAAAATACAGATGTTTGTGAGAGATATATTATACCACGCATAAGAAAGACTATCACCTTGTTAGCTTAGAGGTCTATTTATAAAATATTTGCATAGCCATTCACTGGCATTAATAGGCATGTCTGTTCATTCTGTGCGAATTGACCAGCGTTTTATTGTTGGTTTTAGGGATTTTTCTGCGCAATGTATAAAGCTATGGCTGCTGTGGAAATGCCCGAAGATTGAATGAGCTTAACCACATGCGGACCAGCCGCCGCAGTTGTACTGCGGCAGAATGGCACGGCTGGGCGAAACGATGTTATGCAACGTCGCTTCGCCCTGTGGCCACTAGGGCCGATGCGAGTGCCCGGCGGTCTCGACCACCACCAGGCTCCCGCGATCGCTCAGGGCACACGGAGAACCTGGAACTGTGTGTGTAAACACACAGTTTCCCATTTTCTGAGGGGAGAACTGACAGATCGTCTGTTCATACAGAGTATGGACAGCGATCTGTTATCTTCCCTGCACAGTCCACATCCCCCTTCAGTTTGAACACAAACTTGGACACACATTAACCCCTTCACTGCCCCATAGTGTTAACCCCTTCACTGCCAGTGACATTTTTACAGTAATCAATGCATTTTTAATCGCACTGATCGCTGTATTAATACCAAGGGTCCCAAAAATGTGTTAAAATTGTCTGACGTGTCCGCCATAATGTCGCAGTCACGATAAAAATCGCTGATTGCTGCCATTACCAGTAAAAAAAAAATATTAAAAAAAATGATATAAAACTATCCCCTATCTTGTAGACGCTATAACTTTTGTGCAAACCAATCAATATACGCTTATTGCGATTTTTTTTTACCAAAAATATGTAGAAGAATACGTATCGGCCTAAACTGAGGGAAAAAATGTTTTTTTAAATATTTTTGGGGGATATTTATTATAGCAAAAAGTAAAAAATAATGCGTTTTTTCTCAAAATTGTCGCTCCTTTTTTGTTTATAGCACAAAAAATAAAAACCACAGAGGTGATCAAATACCACCAAAAGAAAGCTCTGTTTGTGGGGAAAAAAGAACGTCGATTTTTTTTGGGAGCCACGTCGCACAACCGTGCAATTGTCAGTTAAAGCGACGCAGTGCTGAATCGCAAAAAGTGCTCTGGTCGTTGGCCAGCCAAATGGTCTGGGGCTTAAGTGGTTAATGAGGTTGTAACCCTAAAAAAAAAAAAAAAAAAGATCCTGTTCCTTTAAAGCAGGTTAAACAGCATTGTGCTTGTGCTGTCTAATTTGTCCCTTTCTATGCTGTTAAAACCTGGTTGCTCCTGCCTGTTCCTGTGTCGTTTATGTGAACTGACTACGGTAATCATGGCTGCTGCTCCATGATACCGTGGTCAGTTTACGTGCCTCCATTATCCAGCTGTGTTAGAGTCTCTCCTCTCTTCCCCCTAGAGTTGCCACTTTTTCTTCAAGTCAAACCCAAACACTTTAGCAGCGCCTAGTAATTCTTTTCTTTTAGTACACGCTAAAGGGTTGTTACAGACCTGGGACACCTTTGGGCGCTCCAAAGAGAATAGTAATGTGGGACACATACTGCCCCCTCACCCTCCTGTCAAGCCGTGTTCCGAGTCACATTCCTGTCTGAATAATGTGTCCGGGTTTCAGGTGGACTGAAACCAGAACACATGATTCAAAACCCAGACTGTCAGGGTGACTCCTGGACAGGTGGCAACCCTACCCCCCCCTCTCCCTCCATCCCTGCCTGTCAGTTCCTAGTGTGTGAGCGATCTTCAAACCCGCCCCTCCCCTCCTGCCGTTATTTTTTGTGGCAGTAACGTCAGTGAATAGCACTACTGGCAGCCCCTCTGTTATAACAAGGTATAATACACAGTGTCAATGTTTTTCAAAAATGATGCAACTAAGACTACTTTAACACTGACAGCACTGGCCGTTAGTGCTAAAGCGCCACTCGTTTTTGCAGCACTCTAGCGCTGTTTGAGCTTTTCGGCTGGTAGCGGGGTGGTTTTTAGCCAAAAAAAGGTAGAAACTCCCGTTTTGCGGCGCTTTCAAATCGTTTTTCTGACGCTTTGGAAGCGCTGCCCATTCATTGCAATGGGCAGGGCGTTTTGGGACAGCGCTCTCAAACTGGCCCAAAGATGCTGCTTGCAGGACTTTTTGTAACGTCTCGCAAGCGCACTGCCCCAGTGTGGAAAGATACACTGCAATGAATGGGAGGTTCAATTATCTTAGACTATTTTCTCTTCTGGTTGAACTTTCTTGGGCTATTGTTTTAGGCTGTTTCCTCTTCTGCTCAATTGTTCATGTACTATTGTTTTAGGCTATTTCCTCTTCTGTTTAAGTGTTCTTGGGCTATAGTTTAGGCTATTTCCTCTTCTGCTCAAATGTTCTTGGGCTATTACTGGTCAAATGTTCCTAGACTATTTAAGCCAGTCATACATCGAAATTTAACTTGCCAAATTTCTAAGCATGTTTGGGCACCCTAGTTGTACACAAGCTTATCTATCAATTGACTTCTGTACAATACGCCTGTCAGGTTTTTCTCGAACGATTGGTGCCGCTGGCTATAGCTGGAAACATTAGTCACTGTGTTTTGCTGGCAGGGAAGGCTCCCCACACTCCCTGCAGACAGAACACTAGAGCGCTGCGGAGGGATTCCCCTATCAACATTGACTGTGTTGATGGGGGGGTTCAAACTATTTTCTTTCCTTCCATCTGTGGTGGAAGGAAAGAAAATTGCTTAATCTTTGGCTTGCCTTAAGGCTATTTTTTAAATGTCCTTGGGCTATTTTCTCCTAGAATTGAATGTTTGTAGGGTATTACGTTTGTCCTGTGAAATACAACTTAAATATCAAAAAATTTAATTTTGCGCATATTTAAAACATTTGCAAGGGTATTATTCATGACTTTTGCACAAATGTTCATATGTGCGAACGACATTTTTTTTTTCATAAATGGATCCCCTGGTGTCTTGGGCTTAAATTGATGGACTACACGCACATGTATAATAGTACAATGTATGACTGTTGGTCAATCTCATATAGACAAAAAGCCAGGAAGTGCAGAGCCAGGGACCCTTCACAAAAATATTACAGGGGGAAAAAAAATGAATCCTTGATTGTAATATGAGGGGGGGGGGGGAACACTTTAACCACCTGCCTACCAAAGTACGATTATAAACGGCATGGTAGACAATTGGTTAAATCAAGCTCACAGCTGCTGCCATGAAAGATGGCTGGATAGTTCCTCCTGGAACTGTGGGGGATGTAGTCCACAGGAGACAGCCTCTATTAAGTGAAGAACTGTATGGGACTAAAAGTCCCAGGAGCACAGAGTGATGCAAAAAGGAACAAAAGGAAGGAGAAGCCAGGGCTCTGGGCAGTCTCATGTGGGGAATGAAATGTGACTGTTAGAGGGTGTCCCTGAGTTGGAGACGCTGCCGTTGCCACAGTTAGCCGCAGTGTCAAAGTGAGACTGTGCTGATGCATTCACACAGAGACCACAGCTGTCTGAAAGTTCCAACGAGCTTAAGAAGAACATCATTGGTTTTGTGAGAGATAGCCACTACAGAGTTGCTGCCAACGCCACAGGCTCCAGTCATCAAAGAGCAGGAGGAGGCTACTGCATAGTGGTGAGAGGCCACTAACCACAAACTCCGCAGTTTCACCATAAGGGGATAGCGCCACCCTAACTTGGGACATCATTTGGGGACTAACGCCCTTTACTATGTGATAGAAATAGATCTGAACACTCCAATACAGGACTCTGGGTCCCAGTGTTTAATACCACACTACCCAGTAGGAAGGATTTTAGAGAGACTCAAGTACCCTTTTGCTTCTCGTAGAACATTTAGTTAGGACCCCCCTGGACCTAGGGTTTAGGTACAGACATTTTTTATCCTCTAATGGTTTGTTGCATCATACAGATTTGTTTATGTACCACCCGACTAATTGGGCTGCTAGGTAAATTTTGTTTTTGGCGTCTTCTGTAAACAGAAGGGCAGTTTTTGGTCTGGTCTGTTTAGGGCTTCCCTGGCTGGTAGTTTGATTGCTTCCCCCTGCCTCTAGATGAAGTTTCTGGAGCTTAGGGAGGGAGAAATTAAATTATCAGCCTAAATGTTGAGCAGGGCCTAGCCAATCCCTGAAGGGGGTGGGGGCTACCATTTGGTGGCTGGAATGCTGGTAAATAGTCTGGACTCCTGAGGAGTTTGTCTTTTTCCCTCCTGAGGGAATGGATCTGTGAGCTGTGGGGAGGGGGCTGCTTGCCCCAGAGACCTTTGGAATGAATGCCTGGACTACTCTACAAAAGGCTGCACCTATGGATTGATCTTGTGCCAGGTTCCTGTGAGTATAGCCTCTTTTCCTGTACTGGTGCTACTTAATGGTCCCCAGCCATGAATCTGTAGATGTTCCAGTCTCCTTTTCCTGTGCTAAAGCAACTTCATGGTCCCCAGCCGTCAAACTGTAGACTGTTCCAGTCTGCCTTTACCTGCGCTGAAGCTACTTCATGGTCCCCAGCCGTGAACCTGTACACTGTTCCAATGTACCTAGACTGGTGGTACTGTTACTGAGTGAGAAGTGTCCTCTGCTAGCTATTTCTACCCATTTTGGAGTGTACCAGATTACCCCAAATCACATCCTGCTACCTCTTTGACAATAAAATCAACTTCAAAAAAGACGTCCTGTAGACGGTTCAATGAGACAGAGTGAATAGATTGTTGCTGTGTGCCTGGCTGCCTCAGCACTGCGTTGGGAAAGAACCTGTTGAGTTTACTGTGGCTCCTACGGGGTAATGCTACACTTATTTCACTATTGTTTATTGCTGTTGCCATTTTTCTTTATTGCCTTGTTGAATGTGTAGCCCAAATAAATCCTCCTTTTCCAGCCTTGGTGTGACATTGCCAGAGGGATCGTTATCATCTGGAATCAGGGGACCCATACATCAGCAGCTCCTTTTACAAGTAAGTGCCACATACCTTTCACCTTTTCACCACGTTCAGACTGACTTTTGATGTGAAAGGGGGGAGGGGAGGGGACGGTGGGACTGAGTACTCTAATGTGAAAGGGAGGAAACTGAGTATTCTGACATAAAAGTTTGATGGGGGGGGGGGGTGACTGAGGGTTCTGATGTAAAAGGGGGTTGACTGAGAAAAGAGGGTGTAACTGAGTACTCTAATGTTAAGGGGAAGCGGGAGCTGGGGACTCTGATGTGAAAAGGAAGCAGTTACTGAGCACTCTGATGTGAAAGGGTAAGGGGGACTGAGGACTCTAATGTGAAAGGGAAAGAGGGACTGAGGACTCTAATGTAAGAGGAGGGGGGAACTTGGAACTCTGATTTGAAAGGGAAGGGGGGCTGAGAAAAGGTGGGGTAACTGAGTACTCTGATGTGAAAGGGAAGGGGTAACTGAGTACTCTGATGTGAAAGGGAAGGGGTAACTGAGTACTCTGATGTGAAAGGGAAAGGGGGACTGAGGACTCTAATGTAAGAGGAGGAGGGAACTCGGAATTCTGATTTGAAATGGAAGGGGGACTGAGAAAAGATGGGGTAACTGAGTACTCTGATGTGAAAGGGAAAGGGGGACTGAGGACTCTGATTTAAGAGGAGGGGGGAACTGGGAACTCTGATTTGAAAGGGAAGGGGGACTGAGAAAAGATGGGGTAACTGAGTACTCTGTGAAAGGGAAGGGGTAACTGAGTACTCCGATGTGAAAGGGAAGGGGGGGGGGCTGAGTACTCTGATGTAAAATGGAAGGGGGGACTGAGGACTCTGATGTGAAAGGGAGAGGGAACTGAGGACTCTGATGTAAAAGGATGTTGACGGAAGACTCTGATGTAAAAGGGAAGGGTAAACTGAGGACTCTAATCTGAAAGAGGGGAAAGAACTGGGGACCTTTATATGAAAGAGAAGGGGGGACTGAGGACTTTGATGTGAAATGGAGGGGGGGCTTCTGTTGTGATGGGATGGATGACCTCATTTTAGATTGGGGTGCCTTGAGATTTTGCACTTTCAGAGGGTTCCGTGACTGACGAAAGTCTGAAAATCACTGCTCTATACAACCATAAAAGAAAATAAACACCTTTAAAAAAATATAAGGCGTCTGCAATGTTTTCCTTCTCATAAACAGAAAGTCTCTGTGGAATAAGCCCTCAGCTCTTGAGAGATAATTACTGCCTCAATTAAATTATACTAATTAATCCCTTAAAGCAGATCTCCACAACCCTTGGAGCTCTCATTGTTGTAGAAATAATGACAAACCAATCCTTCAGCTTATAGTGTATTGAAAGCCAAAACATTTTTTTTAGTTTTGGATAAAGTAGTGCAGGGTTAAAACCCTTTTTAGATTTTTATTGCCGTCTGTGTCCCGACTAGAGAGATCCGTCTTCTATTTGCCCTGGTGACTATTATCACCTGGTCTGAAAGTAAAGGTAATCCAAAACTTTGAGCTGTCACTCGAACAAGAATAGAGGCAAAATGTTCCAATGGGGACACTTACTTACAGTATTTAGGACATGATTCCCTCACAGTGGATAAAGGAAACACCAGGGGGCGCCAACAGAGTGCAGTGTATAAAAAAAGACTTTATTAAAAATCACAAGTGGCAACTCATGAGCTACATAAGGATAAGAAAATTTAATCCACCCAGTGCGGTTTGTTGAGAGATTCTGCTGTGTCTACTGGGAAGAAAAGCAAGGGGAAGTCTCCTCAATGGGACAAAGATGGAAAAAAAATTGAGAGAGGTTTTAACAATTCTATACTATCCAATATCCCTGCCCAATAAAAAAAAAAAAGTTTGGGGTTTTAGATATATTTTAGAACTGTAATTTAATCTTCCTATATTTTGCCTTCCCTAGCTCCTCTCTTCCCTCTCATCGGCATATTAAAGCGGAGCTTCTGTCCCCCTACAAAAAAATATAATATTTTAGCTCCTGACTTTTAATTTTCAGACACTTACCTGTCCAGGGATCCTGCGATGCCGACACCCCAGCCGATTTTTCAATAGGCTCTCGGGTGCTGCCACCACCATTCCTTGTAAGGGAAACCGCCAGTAAAGCCTTGCGGCTTAAGCAGTAGGAAACCGGCTGTTATACGCAAAGCGGAAGGAGGTGGGGGGCCGAACTTCCGGGGCACCTGGAAGTGGGGACGAGTACCTGTCAAAAACTGGTACATATATTCAGAAATTATCGTCCTGCGCCTCCGCGGGCGTGCTGACGTCACCGCTATGTCCTCCAACCCGACATACGTTTCGTCTCAATAGACTTAGTCACAGGGGCAATGGATCATCTCAATTGCCCCTGTGACAAAGTCTATTGAGATGAAACGTACGTCAGGTTGGAGGACATAGTGATGAGGTCAGCATGCCCGCCAGGGCACAGAGCGTTAATTTCTGAATACCTGATGTATTCATTTTACATGTGAGTAGAATACTGTTCGTTTAATACATTTCTTATGCTTGGAAATTGCGCAATGAGTGATTGTGTTCTTTTTTTTATACATATGCCTGGTTAATGAATGATGACAACTAACCGGCCACATTATCAGGTAATCTTTTTGATGACACATCTAACATATGGGTCCTGTGAAGGGAGTGTTACCTGCATACCCACAGTGGGGGGGGGAGGGTGTTGCCCACAAATGCGTGGCTAGACCTCGTTTGGGGTCTCCTCATCTGGTAAGCGTCCATTCATTATTATATATGTTGAAGCATGGACAAGGGATCACTTTTAGACTGTAATTAAAGAGGATTTTTTTTTTTAAGTCAGCAGCTACAAATACTGCAGCTGCTGACTTTTAAAATATGGACACTTACCTGTCCAGGGCGCCCGCGATGTCATCACCCGAAGCCGATCTGTCCCTCGGCTCTCGGGTGGAGGCGCCGCCATCTTTGGTAAGGGAATCAGGAAGTGAAGCCTTGCGGCTTCACAGCCTGGTTCCCTACTGCCCATGCGCCAGTCGCACTGCGCAATCCCACCGGTCCCTGCTGCCTTTTGGAACCTGTGTGTCTCCCAGAAGACAGCGGGGGGGACGGAGGAGGCGCCGGACATGGCGTAGATATCCGCGGATACTGCAGCGATCTATGCAAATACCTAAATTTGACAGGTATCTGCTCCCCCCTGAAAGGTGCCAAATGTGACACCGGAGGGGGGGGAATCCGAAAAGCGGAAGTTACATTTTTGGGTGGAACTCCGCTTTAAACATGTGTGGAGCACCTGTGTCACTACTAGTATTTGGAATTGGGATTCCTCTGTCTATATCATTCACCAATTTTATGCCACATTTGAAGATTTGGCATTTTGCATGAACATTATTTGAGGTTTTTTTATGCTTTGCACAGAATAATTGTCAGTTTAATTGAAAATATTCAGTCTGTATACCTCACCTGGCACTTTATTGAATAATATAATTTATGAATACACATGTTTACATATACATATATATATATATATATATATATGGACGATTTTCCTTGTTTGCACTTATAGCACTTTATTCTCATCAGTGTATTATTTACTAGTTTTAAACTTTTTTTACATTTCTTTAATTACTTCCTCATAGTTGCCAACAGGCACGGATTAGCCGGGGCACTCACGGATTTTAGTCATATGTCGCAGCATGTCCTTGTCCCAGCCAGAGTCCTGGAAATCAGGTCACAACTCTCCCCAGACATCAGAGCATTTCATTGCTGCCACAGCTGGGTCCCTGCACAGTACCCGCAAATTGAGCCTGTGCTGCCCGCAAATTGGGAGTGAGAAAGAAGCGGGCGGGGCCATGAACTTCACTGATGCTCTGACCCCATGCCATGCTGCCTGTACATGGGTACTCAGGAGGCTGTGGGGTAGGAGCCGATGTCGGAGTGGGAGCCAGCAGCACTGGTGAGCTTGCGAATGGTGAGCGAAGCTCGGCTGGCCAGGACCTGGTAGGTCCTTCTTCTCACTATAGGCAGTAGACTTCCAGGGTAGTAGAGAAATCCTGACCTGAGCACTGATGAGACTGCTCTGATGAAACTGCACCGATGAGGCTGCACTGATGAGGCTGCAATGATGGGCACTGATGAGACTGTACTGATGGGCACTGATGAGACTGCACTGATGAGGCTGTACTGATGGGCACTGATGAGACTGCACTGATGAGGCTGTACTGATGGGCACTGATGAGACTGCACTGATGAGGCTGTACTGATGGGCACTGATGAGGCTGTACTGATGGGCACTAATGAGACTGCACTGATGAGGCTGTACTTGTGGGCACTGATGAGACTGCACTGATGAGGCTGTACTGATGGGTACTGATGAGGCTGCACTGATGAGGCTGTACTGATGGGCACTGATGAGACTGCACTGATGAGGCTGTACTGATGGGCACTGATGAGGCTGTACTGATGGGCACTAATGAGACTGCACTGATGAGACTGTACTGATGGGCACTGATGAGACTGCACTGATGAGGCTGTACTGATGGGCACTGATGAGGCTGCACTGATGAGGCTGTACTGATGGGCACTGATGAGGCTGCACTGATGAGGCTGTACTGATGGGCACTGATGAGACTGCACTGATAAGGCTGTACAGATGGGCACTGATGAGACTGTGCTGATGGTAAAAGAAGGCCTCTGATGGTAAAGGAGGGCTCTGATAGTAAAGGGGAGCTCTGATGGTAAAGGAGGGCTCTGATGTTACAGGGGGACTTTAAAGGTAAAGGGTTTTTTTTATCCAGCAGTCACTGGACTGAGAAATCAGGTTTAAAGCTGCACTGGCCAATTTCTCACAGTCAGGAGAGTGCTACAAGTCAGCTAACAGCACTCTTTTACTTCTATCGTTTAGCCTTTACAGATAGAAGTAAAAAAATGCTGTTGGCTGACAAAGATGGTATCTCCTTTTTTCATGTAGCACTGTCCTGACTGTGAGAAATTGGGCAGTCCAGTTTTAAACCCAAATTTCTCACCTCCCCCACACAGTTAGCAAGCACTCACAGGGAACACATTACTGTATTAGTGTCACTGGTCCCCAAAAAGTGTCAGATTTGTCCACCGCAATGTCGCAGTCTGGCTAAAAATCGCTGATTACCGCCACTACTAGTAAAAAAAAAAAAAAAATTTAAATTAAAATTCCATAAATATAATCCATAGTTTGTAGATGCTATAGCTTTTGTGCAAACCAATCAACATATGCTTACTGGGATTTTTTTTTTTTATTTAAAACATGTAGCAGAATACATATTGGCCTAAATTGAAGAAATTTGATTTTTTTACATTTTTGTATTGGAAATGTTCTATAGCAGAAAGTAAAAAAATATTGTTTTTTTTTTCATTTTTTTAAAAATTGTCTCTCTTTTTTTTGTTTATAGCGCAAAAAATAAAACCTGCAGTGGTGATCAAATACCACCAAAAGAAAGCTCTATTTGTCTGAAAAAAAAGAACATCAGTTTTATTTGGGTACAGCGTCGCACGACCACGCAATTGCCAGTTATATTAACGCAGTGCTGCGTTGCAAAAAATGGCCTGGTCATAAATGGGGGGTAAACCTTCAGGAGCTCAAGTGGTTAAAGCACGCCCATACTCCCTTCGCGTGCCGCAATTTTTTTCTACATCGGCCAAACCCACAAAATAGATGCCCTGTCCCTAATTAATATACTGCTCTGCATAAACTGTCTTTCTGCAAAAAAGTGTCCCCGAGGCTAGGTTCACACTGTCCTACAGAGCGGCTCACAGCAGGGGTGTATCCCTGTTCACCTTTCCAGATCCGATTTCGGTCCGAATTTTTGGCTAAATTCGGACCTGAAACGGAAGAGAAGACGCACAGGACCCAGCCTAAAACTTTTTTGGAAAGTTGGCAACTACAGTCAGGTCCATAAATATTGGGACATGGACACAATTCTAATCTTTTTGGCTCTATACACCACCACAATGGATTTGAAATGAAACGAACAAGATGTGCTTTAACTGCAGACTTTCAGCTTTAATTTGAGGGTATTTACATCCAAATCAGGTGAATGGTGTAGGAATTACAACAGTTTGTATATGTGCCTCCCACTTTTTAAGGGACCAAAAGTAATGGGACAGATTAACAATCATCCATCAAACTTTCACTTTTTAATACTTTTAATACAATTACAGCCTGAAGTCTGGAACACATAGACATCACCAGACGCTGGGTTTCATCCCTGGTGGTGCTCTGCCAGGCCTCTACTGCAACTGTCTTCAGTTCATGCTTGTTCTTGGGGCATTTTCCCTTCAGTTTTGTCTTCAGCAAGTGAAATGCATGCTCAATCGGATTCAGGTCAGGTGATTGACTTGGCCATTGCATAACATTCCACTTCTTTCCCCTTAAAAAACTCTTTGGTTGCTTTCGCAGTATGCTTTGGGTCATTGTCCATCTGCACTGTGAAGCGCCGTCCAATGAGTTCTGAAGCATTTTGCTGAATATGAGCCGATACTATTGCCCGAAACACTTCAGAATTCATCCTGCTGCTTTTGTCAGCAGTCACATCATCAATAAATACAAGAGAACCAGTTCCATTGGCAGCCATACATGCCCACACCATGACACTACCACCACCATGCTTCACTGATGAGGTGGTATGCTTTGGATCATGAGCAGTTCCTTTCCTTCTCTATACTCTTCTCTTCCCATCACTCTGGTACAAGTTGATCTTGGTCTCATTTGTCCATAGGATGTTGTTCCAGAACTGTAAAGGCTTTTTTAGATGTTGTTTGGCAAACTCTAATCTGGCCTTCCTGTTTTTGAGGCTCACCAATGGTTTACATCTTGTGGTGAACCCTCTGTATTCACTCTGGTGAAGTCTTCTCTTGATTGTTGGCTTTGACACACATACACCTACCTCCTGGAGAGTGTTCTTGATCTGGCCAACTGTTATGAAGGGTGTTTTCTTCACCAGGGAAAGAATTCTTCGGTCATCCACCACAGTTGTTTTCTGTCCTCTTCCGTGTCTTTTGGTGTTGCTCAGCTCACCGGTGAGTTCTTTCTTTTTAAGGATGTTCCAAACAGTTGATTTGGCCACACCTAATGTTTTTGCTATCTCTCCGATGGGTTTGTTTTGTTTTTTCAGCCTAATGATGGCTTGCTTCACTGATAGTGACAACTCTTTGGATCTCATATTGAGAGCTGACAGCAACAGATTCCATTTGCAAATAGCACACTTGAAATGAACTCTGGACCTTTTATCTGCTCCTTGTAAATGGGATAATGAGGGAATAACACACACCTGGCCATGGAACAGCTGAGCAGCCAATTGGACAATTGTCCCATTACTTTTGGTCCCTTAAAAAGTGGGAGGCCCATATACAAACTGTTGTAATTCCTACACCGTTTACCTGATTTGGATGTAAATACCCTCAAATTAAAGCTGAAAGTCTGCAGTTAAATCCTGTTTGTTTCATTTCAAATCCACTGTGGTGGTGTATAGAGCCAAAAAGATTAGAATTGTGTCGATGTCCCAATATTTATGGACCTGACTGTATGCTTCCTGGTTTCCAGGCCTAGGCAAATGATGTCATACATCCCAGGAGTCTTCTGGAGGGTAGGAGGGGTTTTCTCGGCTAAGCGCGCCCTCCTTTCTGCATCCCTGAGCTAAGTTAAGTAAGGGCAGATGGATTCCAGGAAGTAAATGCTACATGAATCATCTACCCTTACTCAAGATGGCTCCGGAGAGAAATGGGTTGTTTTTCTAAGTGAATTCTCAGTAAAATAAAGCATGAAGACATGGATGGATGGGGCAGTTTGCTCTGAATATTAAAAATGAATTGAATAGCCTTTTTGGTTTGTGGTGCTCAGATGCAGTGTAATTCTGCTTTAAGGCTAGAACTTATACAGAGTTCTTATGGACCCAGTGCAGTTCTATGCACCATCCAAAATATGCCACCTCAATTCACTGTGATTATTGGGATGTAATGGGATAATGAGGTAAAACAGCTTAGCACTTGTGATGTCACAATTTTAAAGAAGACCTGTCATGAGAGAACATATAAACTACCATTGCTGACCTCTTACCTATAGTATATAGATGGGTGGGCTCGGGAGCAGAGCCCACCCTTTTTGAAGCCAAGTAGAGCCTCAGGCTCTAATCATGCGCTTAAAAGAAAAAAAAACCCATTGAAATCCATGCATCTGGCGCCCTGCATGGAGATTAGGGGTTGGACGCATGGATTAGGGGGGCAGAGCCCCCGTGCCTCTTATGAGCGGCCGCCACTGGCTCACTCATTGGTTTTAGTGAGAGGAATAGTATTCTATTGTTGGTTGGTTAGTTGCAGGAATAATTCCCCATTGTTGGTATCAGTTGGAAAAATAATGCCCCATTGTTGGAATTAGTTACTGGAATAGTATCCCATTGCTGGTATCAGTGGGAGGAATAGTGCCCTATTGTTTATATTCAAAGTAGGAATAGTGCCCATTCATTGGTGTCTGTGGAAGGAATGGTAACCCATCATTGGTATCAGTGGGAGGAATAGTGCCCCATTGTTGGTATTAGGGTTGCACCGATACCACTTTTTTAAGACTTTTTTAAGTATAAGTACCGATACTTTTTTCATGTACTCGCCGATACCGATTACCGATCCTTTTTTTAATGTCATGTGACAGTGGCACTAATATGCAACACTGATGACACGTGGACTGTGTTAGTAGTTTTTTATATTTTTTTTTTTTTTACAATTTTTTTTTTTTTTATTACAGTTTCTTTTTTTTTACTACTTTTTTACAATTTATTTATTTTTTGTTATTTTGAGTTTGCAATGCTCTGTTATGAATGGACAGAGTCAGTGATCACTGACTCTGTTTATTTGGAAAAGGAAGGGGGCGGTAAATGACAGAACTCCCCCACCAAGTACTAGTATCGGTATCGGTGCAACCCTAGTTGGTATTAATGGAAGGAATAGTGCCCAATCATTGGTGTCTGTGGAAGTAATGGTGCCCAATCATTGGTGTGAGTGGGAGGAACAGTGCCCCATTGTTGGTATTAATGGGAGGAAGTGTGCCCAATCATTGGTGTCTGTGGAAGGACTGGTGCCCAATCATTGGTGTCTGTGGAAGGTTTGGTGCCCAATCATTGGTGTCAGTGGGAGCAATAGTGCCCCATTGTTGGTATTAATGGGAGGAAGAGTGGCCAATCATTGGTGTCTATGGAAGAAATGGTGCCCAATCATTGGTGTCTGTGCAAGGTTTGGTGCCCAATCATTGGTGTCAGTGGGAGGAATAGTGCCCCATTGTTGGTATTAATGGGAGGAAGAGTGGCCAATCATTGGTGTCTGTGGAAGGAATTGTGCCCAATCATTGGTGTCTGTGGAAGGTTTGGTGCCCAATCATTGGTGTCAGTGGGAGGAATAGTGCCCTACCGTTGTTACTAATGGAAGGAATGATACCCCATTGTTGGTATTAATTGGAGGAATGGTGCCCCATTGTTGATAATCAAGGGGGAATAGTGTCCCATCACTGATGTCAGTGGGAGGAGTGGTGCCCCATTGTTGGTGTCAGTGGATGGAATGGTGCTGTCCCAAGGGCCACATAAAGGCAAGTAAAGATCCACACACATCCTGCAGGCTGCAGTTTGGAGACCACAGCTTTAGTTTTATATAAGCAAGTCTCTCAGTCATAGCACAGCAATTATCTAGTATAATGTGGGTACAAAAACTGCAGATTGTGTACAGTGTATGCTATATGCAGATTTAGATTCTAATTTTGACCCTGCCGCAGCATGCAGAACACACTACATATCTTCCTGGTCCTGTTTTATTGCTTTTCGTGTAGGGGGATTAGATAATAAGTGAAAGAAAATCCCACATTTTTGGTTGTCCCCAGAACAGTAATAGAGGAAAAGTTTCTGGTGAACCTGGGGATAACCAGGGATTCTCCCCACTTTGGAGGGATTTCCTCTCACTTCCTGTTTGGCTATGGGACAGGAAGTGAATGGAAATCTCCACAATGGGACAGAGATAGCAACAAAAAAAAACTGATAGGGGTTATAATCCTCTCTTACTTTATCCAAAATGAAAAAAATATGTTTTAATTTTAGTTGGTATGTATTCATACAAGACATTCAAACTTTGGCTACACGAACACTGGGCATTTTATAGGCCACTTCTATAAGTGTCTTACATTTTTTTTCTGCGTTTAAACACTACTCAAACTTCAACATGCAATTAGGGCCCAATAGGGGGTTGATCAATGAGTATTAGCGTCTACCCCCATCTTTAATTATATGTTTGAGATCAACGCATATAAATGATTTATATCAGGCAGCTATGCTATGTTACTTAATCTCTTCCTTCAAGATTCATCCCTTAAAGTAGCACCCCAATGGGAATGGGATGTTGGAGCCTTTGAAGAGGAACAATGGGGGGACGCTCTATTGTCGGTTACACAATGCTCCTAAAATGTTGCTCAACATCTTTCACAATTAAATATATACTCTTGAGGGTACATTATACACAAGCCAGATTAGTTCGTATGGGAGTACGGACGGATCCTGCCTGCAATCGATGTAGCAGGGATCATAGTGATCTGATCCACCTGCTATGGAGGTGCCCAATGTTACATCTATATTGGAAGAAGCTTATAGGCACTCTTAACCGGGTCTGCCAGGTTCAGTTTTCTGAGAACCCTAAACAATGCCTACTGGGTATATTAGATGACATTCCAGTTGAGGATACCTCCAGACAGGCTATTGCTAGAGCCCTTTTTCAGGCCCGCAAACTAATTCTGAGGCACTGGAAGCCTACAGACCCTCCCACAGTGCAGGAATGGATTACCCAAATGGGTGATACCATCCGACTTGAAAACTTTATTTGCCAACACAGTGGATGTAAAGGAAAAAAATATGGTCCCCTAGTTAGATGTTCTAGGTTTAGCGCCAATTGACCTTGTTTTGGACCGTATACTGTTACAGCTGTGAGGTTGCTGTATTATGTATTAAGCGGTTCCATAGTAATAGCTTTGGAGTGATACTTGTATTTTTATTAATCAGAGATTATTTGTATTTACATGTATGATGAATACAATTATATGAAGACTGGTGCCCATTACCTTAAAATGGGATATGGATGTTGCCATTTGCAGTCTCTGAATACCGCTTTTGCTCTGGACTTTGTATGTTTTATTTCTTCTGCTCAATAACATTATTTTTTTGAGACAAAAAAAAAAAAAACACTCAATGTTAGCCTATATGTCCATGCATACATAAGCGTTTGCAGGCATTCAGAGTCATGATTGGGGTATTGCCCACATTATTGGCTGTATGCCATCACCCAATACCCAATTACCACCTTACCAAATTACAATAATTAAGCCAGACAACTTGTTTTTGGGTTAAAATGGCCATAGCAGAATCTTTATTACACAAAAAATAAACCATAACAAAACTTTAATAAAAGAAATAACTGACTTGAAAAAACTGCATAGGATTATTGAAGGCACCCTTGACTGCTCAAATTTCTGTATCTGGCACTACCTCGCCTATTACGGCCACCAGCCATGCTTTACGCCAGCTCTGGGACAAATTTAGGCAAATTCACCAGCCAATACAGCAAACTATTACTTCCGCCCTTATTAGGGCAGGTACACCCCTACCATAGATGGGCCCAACCCATCTTTTTCCAAAGAAATTCACTATCCCCGCCTTCAAAAACCCTACGACCTCTGCCAAGGTCGTGAAACCTTACGCCTGGGCGGCCCGCCACACCCACAGAGCTCTTTGAATGCCGTCTTGCAAGCCCAGGAACCAAAGATCAATCCCTACTGCATTCAAATGAACCCCGTCCCCTCTCAAATACAACCATGGACCCTGCTCCAATTCCCTGTGACGAACCGACGTTGCGGACAAAAAATTTTGCTACAGTCTTATTGATCTTGATCCTGGCTCTATTAATCTGCTCCACAGATACAGCCAAACGCCAGGAGGCCCTGGCCACCATGTCCGACCGCACTACAATTGTGTCCGGGAACAGGGTACGCAATCTTAAGAGATCATATTTAATGACCCTGCATAATTCCCTGGACGCCCGGAGCCCCAAATCATTTCCTCCCACATGAAGTAGAAGCACGTCAGGGGGCCTGTCAAGCCTGGTGTAATGGTGCACTTCTGGAAGAACCCTCGACCACATCATGCCCCTGACCCCGATCCACCTGATCCTGACCTATTCTCTGGAGAATCCCAACTGACGACCATCCTGCCTAACCTCAGCCCTCTTAGCCCCCCAGAAAACGTAAGAATGGCCCAGGATCCACACCACACATTCCGAACCTGTAAAGTAACACAAAACATAAACAACACAAATTCCCAGCACCAAAACACACGACAAGAAACCAACAATTGAACACCCACAACATGTAAGAAAAACACAAGAAACAGAAACACACGTAAAACATGATCACCTTCCCCCACTTAACCGTGCTTACCTACGACCTATCCAATCTCACAATAGATGAGGCCGCACATACAGTAGAAAACGTTGTGACTCCCATCTACCAAGCTGACGCACTAGCTTGTCTTCCAGGCCCCATCGGGCTGCTTCAGTGGCCGCTCTAATTCTGAAAGAATGGGAGGAGTAATTCTGTGTCGAAAAACCCGCAGCCAGGAGACACTTCTTGAAAACAGCCCCAAACTGAAACCTAGACAATGCAAACCCATTACTATGTTGGAGCAAAGGACCGCGGTCCGTGCCCCTGACCTCCAACTATTCCCGAACTGCCGAACAGGGCACAAGGGCGAGCCCCTTACCTCCCCCAAAGTAACCCATGCACCTTTACCACCTTGGTCAGTTTTGGACCTGCGAATTAAAAGAGACACCACTTCACCCCTAAGCACCACATCAGCCCAGTCCAAACCACCACCACCCTGTTTTGACTTGCACACCAATTCTCCAATTCTGAACGCCCCAAAAAACGCCAAAATAAATGCCGTTCTAAAAAGCGCAGCCTCGTAAGGCGAGGAACAAACCTCACCCATGACACCTATGATAGCCCCTAGCATGCTGAATGAAACCGGGCGACGGGAATCCCTTGCGTTCTTACCCCGCCTGTAGCCCTGCAAAACCTGTTTTACCAAAGCATGCTTGGTAACATCCCCAACCCCAGACAATTGAAACCAAACCGCCAAGCCCGACATTTTCTGACCCAATTTGGATGCAGAAACTCCACCTTCCACATTCCTGCCAATGAATTCTAGCACCAAGCACAAATAGTCACCCTCGCTAGCACATCCAACTACCTCCCGTTCGAGTGCAAGCCACTCCCCCTAAACCTTCTCATATGCGGTCCACGTAGCAGTGCACACCGAATCCTTGATGAGCCTTGTTACCATTCGAATGTGATGTCCCATAAGTGGTCTGGGCAAGGCCTGCTATGTCGCTCCGCTCCCTGGGCCAACATTCTGAATCTGTCCCACTGTAAGCGAGACAAAGCATCAGCCACATTATTGGTGACACCCGGCACATGAACAGCACGAACGTAACAATTCAGACACAAACATAACAGCACTAAATGCCTCAGAAAACGCACCACCGGTGGGGAAGAAGCAGAAATTTTGTTAATAGCCTGTACAACCCCCAGATTGTCACCGTGAAAAAGAACCCGTTTGTTCCTAAATTCCTGCTGCCAAATTTCCACCGCCATCACAATGGGAAATAGCTCCAACAGCACCAGATTACCCAGTAAGTCCGCCTTGCGCCATGAGTCCGGCCATTCACCAGCACTCCACTGACTCCCTAAGATTGCTCCATAACCGACTGCCCCGGCCGCATCCGTATAAAGGTCCAAGTCGCACGCAGAAACCATCTCATCCATCCACAATGACCTACCATTGAACTGTGCCAGGAACAACTGCCATACCCGCAAATCGTCTCTGTGTGCCTTAGACAAACGCACAAAATGGTGCGATGCCTTGACCCCCGACATGGCCGAAGCCTGCATGTCCTCCACCTTATCAAAGGGGAGTCGGCACTCCATGCGCACCGTGTCAATCACAATCCCCAGAAATTTCAGCGTGGTGACTGGCCCTTCAGTTTTTCCTTGACCAAAGGTACACCGAATAACTCAAAAAGGTATTGCAACGTGGCCAACAGAATATGGCACCCCCTGCCCGTCGAAGGGCCAATCACCAAGAAATCGTCCAGGTAGTGAATTATGGAATGCAAACCGGACACATCCCTCACCACCCATTCCAAAAAGGAGCTGAATGTTTCGAAAAGTGAACAAGATATGACACAACCCATAGGCAGGCAGAGATCGACAAAATAATGACCCTCCCACATGCAGCCCAACAAACGGAAGCTGTCGGGATGCACCAGAAGAAGGCGGAAAGCCGATTCTATATCCGTCTTCGCCAAAAGAGCCCCCTTGCCGAACTTCCGAACCCAACTAACCGCCTTGTCAAAAGATGCGTAAGAGACCGTACAAAACTCACGGTCAATGGCATCATTACCCGACAAACCATGCGGATATGAAAGGTGGTGGATCAACTGGAAAGAATTGGGTTCCTTCTTGGGAACCACTCCCAACGGAGAGACAACCAACTCCGCTACAGGGGGCTTTTCGAAAGGGCCTGCCATCCTACCCAAAGCCACTTCCTTAGCCAATTTCTCCGACACCACCGAAGGGTGTTGTCATGCCAACAACAAATTAGCAGTTACAGGAGGCAGGAGGAACACCGGATAAAGTGCAAGGGATCCTAAAACCTACATAAAAACCATGTAAAAGAAGCCGTGCCGCCGTTTGATCAGGATACCTACTTAGGAATGGAGCCAGTTTTTCCACCTTCACCGGCGTCCTCCCTCTTGCCAGCTTCACCAGACTTACCTTTGTTTTGTTTGAAGCATTTCGCAAGTGGATGAGATCCCCCGCAGCCTGAGCATTCATGTCTAAACTGGCATGATCCCCCGAATCTACAGTTCCCTTCATTGAACTGCCAACAGAAACCTTTCCGCTTTCCGGCCGATGGCGACGCGGTTCCTGCTCCTCCACCAGCCCCCCCTGAAAAGGGGGTGTTTGTCGCCCTCACCTGGGTCATCAGCTTCATCCACAAGCTGATATCTTTGTGGTCCCACCTAATTGATGGCCTGAGCGCCTTGCGTTGATGGAATTGTTCATGGTAACGCAACCAGGACACTCCCCCGTACACCCTCTGCGCCTCACCAATAGCATACACGTAACAAAACAGCGCGGAGCACTGATCTGGAGACTTCACTGGCAAGAATATTGAACGCTTGTAGCCAATTCCCAAGAGTCCTGGGAATAAGCCGGTACCGCCTCTTCTTCTCTTCCTCCTTCTTACTCTCATCCGGCTTGACCTTGTCCAGGTTAAACTTTTCTAGGGGTAACAGGGAGAATATCTCCACGTACTCACCTTTCCAAATCCTGTCATGCACTTCCTGTTTTAAGTGAGATCCCAGCGGTCCCTCGAATCATACATATACTTCGCATTTAGCCGCGTCCGCTAAACGCACACCCTCGGTGTCCCCCGTGGACTTCTTACCCTCCTCAGCCGCCTTGACTGAGCTCTGCGATAATGCCTCTGCGGATGACGTAGCCACCACCGCCTGCCCTGCCCCCCCTGGGGGGACGTCACCGATACCCCTCCCGCTAGCCCCCCAGGCGAGCCCTGGCTGGCCACATCCCCTGATGAAATTATCGGAGATTGCGCAGCTGCCCATGCCGACACCGGGAAAACAACCCCAGTCGCATTAGACGCAGTGGAAACAACCCCAGTCGCACTTGTCCCCGTGTCGCACCTGGCTAGCACCTCACTGAAACCTGCCATGAACGCTTGTAGCAGTCCAGCCACACCAGTCATCCTGGCTGCCGTTGCCGGCACCACCGACCCCTAGCAAGGACCCCCCCCTCACAGCCGTGTCCTGCAAAGCTATCTCCCAAACAGCAAACTCTTGCCTTATGCCCATCACAGCATCCCCCCCATAGTTCGCTGTCCTTCCTCAGCCACAGAGCCCCCCTTCTCCTGTACCTGTCCCTGTGACAACATTCCTGCACTGACATCTGACACAGACGACATAACAGCAGACACATAAGACACACATGGATGATACTCACCAGGCTGCCCAGACCGCTCAGCCGTCACTTCGGATCCCTGCAGCTGATCATCCTCTCTTCTCCTTGGGCCGGCATCCGCCCCCTCCTCTCCTTCCTCAGACGCTGACAGTTCTCCCTCCAACCGCTCTGCCTCTTCATGTATTACGCCCGTACTGCGCTCTGGCCGATGACGTCACTGGAGGCAGCCGCTCCGTTCTCCCTCGAGTTCCTCCTCCCCCGCTGCGCTCTCTGCCTAGGGCTTGTGACAGAAGCTGTGCGCAGGTCCCGCTGAGCTGTAGTCTCGGCGCCGGTTCCCCTCTGGTAACCTCCGCTTCTCCTGTTAACAGTCCCAGCTGTCCCAGGCATCAGGCCGGCACTGGGTGAACGCACTCTCCCCCGCAGGGCTGCTCTAATGGCGGGCGTAGCACCCGCAGAGGCAGCCGTATGGTCCTGTAAAGTTGTAGAAGGGGGGTGGGATCGTGTGGCTGACCCACTTCTTGCCCCCGGGGGACGCCTGTGATGAAGATTCCTCCCAGCTCCTTTAGCCTGCTGAGAAGGCATTCTCTTGGCTGCGGAAGCTGAAGGGTCCATTACTGGGCTCCCAGCGACACCCCCTCGGAGTCATTTTAGGGCTCAAACGCTCAGGAGGCCTTGACCTCCTAGCGCGTGTAATAGAAGGGGCAGGTGTAGCAATTACCTGCCCCTACTCCGGCAACAGTCCAGACAATTGATCACGTAGCCATTGCGGTCCATTGGCAACCACCGCCGCGCGAATCCTGGCCAGCATATTGTCAAGATCCTCCATCTTAATTCAGTTAACTGCCAGACACAGCTAAACACTCAGAGAATCTCCTCAGTTGCTGTCCAAATTCCAAGTGATACTGACAGACCAGCACCCACCTAGCCACCCATTAGGACCACCCAGCCACACCCTGCCCCACCCTATGATCCTCCAATGGGTACCTCTTATCATATCTCTCCTGATACTTGACCCTCCTACCAACTCTATCACTTTCTTAACAACCCCCACCTTGCTATAGCCTTATAGGAAAAACCCCATCATGCTGGCCCTACTCTAATGCCCCGTACACACGGTCGGATTTTCCGATGGAAAATGTCCGATCGGAGCGTGTTGTCGGAAATTCCGACTGTGTGTGGGCTCCATCGGACATTTTCCATCGGATTTTCCGACACACAAAGTTGGAGAGCAGGAGATAAAATTTTCCGACAACAAAATCCGTTGTCGGAAATTCCGATCGTGTGTACACAAATCCGATGGACAAAGTGCCACGCATGCTCAGAATAAATAAAGAGATGAAAGCTATTGGCCACTGCCCCATTTATAGTCCCGACGTACGTGTTTTACGTCACCGCGTTTAGAACGATCGGATTTTCTGACAACTTTGTGTGACCGTGTGTATGCAAGACAAGTTTGAGCCAACATCCGTCGGAAAAAATCCTAGGATTTTGTTGTCGGAATGTCCGAACAAAGTCCGACCGTGTGTACGGGGCATTATGCTGCGCTTCAGCTCCAGGCCTATACTGAAAATAAAAACCACTGCCAGCATGTTCAGGGGCAGCAGCATTTTGGCTGAAAAGATGCCTGACATGCTTAAACGCATGTAATGTGCTGGGCGCATCAAGTGCTTTCATTCATTTCAATGGCTAGAATAAATGAATATTCTGGCCAATTAAATGAATAAACGCTCAAGCGCTTGATGCGTTTAAACAGGCCTAAACGCGTTTGCAGAAAGAGTGGCTTTAGGTGTGTTTTTTAAGCTTTTTTTCTCCTGCCAAGAGGCCATACACTGTTAGTGTTTTTGTTCAGGAAAAAAAAAGTAACAGATTTCTCTATCCACACAAAGCAAGAATGGCCAAACACTGATGGAAATTTGGCCAGTTCAGCAAAGACCAGTGTATGGCCAGCTTTTCTTTCCCATCACCTTATATTAAATGAACCATTTCTGAACAAAAAGAAGGACATGAATAATCCTGTAAATTGCAGAGCCATGGCAATCAAGCTAGCGTTGCCATATTGTGAGAATTTCTGGAGGTAATCTAAATCGGGGTAGGATCCCAATGATTTTCTTTATAAGTGTCGACTCCTAGGAGGCTGATTATCCTTCTAGTGAAACGCGAAGAGTTTCTGTACATAAAGGAGAATCAATCGGAAAATTACCCTGGTCTGTGTACTGGAAACAAAATAGTTTATGGCACCAAGAAAGAATATTTCTGGTTGAAGTGAAGCGGAAAATTGAAAGTTGTCACTATGAAAAACATGTATCCCTGAGCAGTATTGCCTGATGTTAGCACATGTTCAAAACGTATGGAAATGAGTGGCCAGAGAGTCAGCATGCTTCCCATATACATCACGTACAGGAAATACACCCCCTAAGGCCAGGCCTTGGATTACAGTGCATCCCGAAAGGATTTACAGCATTTCACTTTTTCCACATTTTGTTATGTTACAGCCTTATTCCAAAATGGATTAAATTCATTATTTTTCTCAAAATTCTAAAAACATTACCCTTTAATGACAACGTGAAAGAGGTTTGTTTGAAATCTTTGCAAATTTATTAAAAACAAAAACGAAAATATTCCCATGTACATAAGTATTCACAGCCTTTGCGCAATACTTTGTTGAAGCACCTTTGGCACCAATTACAGCCTCAAGTCTTTTTGAGTATGATGCTACAAGCTTGGATATTTTTGGGCAGTTTCTCCCATTCTTCTTTGCAGGACCTTTCAAGCTCCATTAGGTTGGATGGGGTGTGTCGGTGCACAGCCATTTTCAGATCTCTCCAGAGATATTCAATTGGGTTCAAGTCTGGGCTCTGGCTGGGCCACTCAAGGACATTTACAGAGTTGTCCCGTGGCCACTCCTTTGTTATCCTGGCTGTGTGCTTAGGGTCATTGTCCTGTTGGAAGATTAATCTTCGTCCCAATCTGAGGTCCAGAGCGCTCTGGAGCAGGTTTTCATCAAGGATGTCTCTGTACATTGCTGCATTCATCTTTCTCTCAATCCTGACTAGTCACCCAGTTCCTGTTGCTGAAAAACATCCCCACAGCATGATGGTGCCACCAATATGCTTCACTGTAGGGATGGTATTGGACAGGTGATGAGCAGTGTCTGGTTTCCTCCAGACATGACGCTTGTCATTCAGGCCAAAGAGTTTAATCTTAGTTTCATCAGACCAGAGAATTTTGTTTCTTATGGTCTGAGAGTCCTTCAGGTGCCTTTTGGCAAACTCCAGGCGGGCTGTCATGTGCCTTTTACTGAGGAATGGCTTCCGTCTGGCTATTCTACCATACAGGTGGAGTGCTGCAGAGATGGTTGTTCTTCTGCAAGATTTTCCTCTCTCCACAGAGAAACGCTGGAAATCTGTCAGAATGGCCATCGTTTTTTGGTCCTCTCCCTGACTAAGACTCTTCTCCCCCGATCGCTCAATTTGGCCGGGCGACCCGCTCTAGGAAGAGTCCTGGTGGTTCCAAACTTCTTCTATTTACTGATGATGGAGGCCACTGTGCTCATTGGAACCTTCAATGCTGCAGAAATTTTTCTGTACCCTTCCCCAGATCTGTGGTTCGATACAATCCTGTCGCGGAGGTCTACAGACAATTCCTTGGACTTCAGGGCTTGGTTTGTGCTCTGGCATGCACTGTTAACTGTGGGACCTTATATAGACAGGTGTGTGCCTTTTCAAATCATGTCCAATCAGCTAAATTTACCACAGGTGGACTCCAATCAAGCTGTAGAAACATCTCAAGGATGATCAGTAGAAACAGGATGCACCTGAGCTCAATTTTGAATATAATGGGAAAGGCTGTGAATACTTATGTACATGTGATTTTTTTTCGTTTTTTATTTTTAATAAATTTGTAAAGAACAAACTTTTTTCACATTCTCATTGAGGGATATTGTTTGTAAAATTTTGAGGAAAATAATGAATTTAATCAATTTTGGAATAAGGCTGTAACATAATAAAATGTGGAAAAATCAAAGCGCTGTGAATACTTTCAGGATGCACTGTTAATAGTACTGATGATGAGGCAATTAGTATGCTCCAGGTGGGCAGCACCCATCAGTCGGCCTGAGTTTGCCATATAGCATGGCGCCTACCATGCGATCCCCCCCCCCCCCCCCCCGTGAGAGATCACATGGCATCCCAGTCCTGGGGCTTTATTTCATGTAGGCTGTGATGTATATGGGAAACATGCTGTCCGATCCGTTCCTTGTGAGTATGAATGGCTTTCTTAGACGGTGGATAAAAATATACAAAATCTATAGCCATTTAAACCTCTATAAGTGAAAAGGAGGGATCCTTATTTATACATTGATTTGTTATAGGCCTGAGGACTTGTGTGGGGCAATTTGTGGTTATATGGAGCCATAACAGCCCATCAAGCATGACAGTCTAATACTTATGGTTATAAGTAGGGATGAGCTTTCTGTTTGGGTCAAACATGAGTTCCACTCGAACACTGGCATTTCGCCCGTTTGTCGAAAACCGAACATTATGGGCCGTTCGCACCAAATTCGAGCGGCACGTACCGGCCCATAATTGACTGCGGGAGCGCAGTGCATTGCTGTATGATGATTGCCAAAGCATGCACCATGACCTGCATGCTTTGGCCAATCCCAACGTCCTCAACTAAGAGAGCCATAATTGGCCAAAGGCAGGGTGCCTTTTGCAAATCATGGCTTAGTCCACGCCCCACACTACATAAGGCTGCCTGCATATCGGCCCCATGTAGTGTGTTGTTGGCGTGGACGGAGAGAGAGTGCCATTTAGATTGAGCAGGCAGGCAGGTTATTAAGTTAGCTGCAGTGTATTTAATATATACATACAGACAGTCTCGTGTGTGTGTGTATATATATATATATATATATATATATATATATATATATATATATATATATATATATCCACTGTATCCAGTTTAGCTATAACTGACTGCAGGCCGTTCCTGGTGTACTTTTTCTAATATACTTCAGGCGGTGTAAACAGTACTGTGCACCCATAGTGCAGTTGCTACTACTTTTCTGGTAGTGTACACAATACATACAGTGCAGTCATGGTTGTTATTACACTTCTGTTGGTGTACACAGTACCGTGCACCCCTAGTGCAGTTGCTACTACTTTTCTGGTGGTGTACACAGTACACAATACATACAGTACACCCATAGTTGTTATTACACTTCTGTTGGTGTACACAGTACTGTGCATACGTAGTGCAGTTGCTAGTGCTACTACTTTTCTGGTGGTGTACACAGTACACAATACATACAGTGCACCCATAGTTGTTATTAAACTTCTGTTGGTGTACACAGTACCGTGCACCCCTAGTGCAGTTGCTACTACTTTTCTGGTGGTGTACACAGTACACAATACATACAGTACACCCATAGTTGTTATTAAACTTCTGTTGGTGTACACAGTACTGTGCATACGTAGTGCAGTTGCTAGTGCTACTACTTTTCTGGTGGTGTACACAGTACACAATACATACAGTGCACCCATAGTTGTTATTAAACTTCTGTTGGTGTACACAGTACCGTGCACCCCTAGTGCAGTTGCCACTACTTTCCTGGTGGTGTACACAATACATATAGTGCACCCATAGTTGTTATTACACTTCTGTTGGTGTACACAGTACCGTGCACCCCTAGTGCAGTTGCTACTTCTTTTCTGGTGGTGTACACAGTACACAATACATACAGTGAACCCATAGTTGTTGTTAGACTTCTGGTGGTGTACACAATACCGTTCACCCCCAGTGCAGTTGCTACTACTTTTCTGGTGGTGTACACAATACAGTACACCCATAGTTGTTATTACACTTCTGTTGGTGCACACTGTACCGTGCACCCCTAGTGCAGTTGCTACTACTTTTCTGGTAGTGTACACAATACATACAGTGCATTCATGGTTGTTATTACACTTCTGTTGGTGTACACAGTACCGTGCACCCCTAGTGCAGTTGCTACAACTTTTCTGGTGGTGTACACAGTACACAATACATACAGTACACCCATAGTTGTTATTACACTTCTGTTGGTGTACACAGTACCGTGCACCCCTAGTGCAGTGGCTACTACTTTCCTGGTAGTGTACACAATACATACAGTGCACCCATAGTTGTTATTATACTTCTGTTGGTGTACACAGTACCGTGTACCCCTAGTGCAGTTGCTACTACTTTTCTGGTGGTGTACACAGTACACAATACATACAGTACACCCATAGTTGTTATTACACTTCTGTTGGTGTGCACAGTACCATGAACCCCTAGTGCAGTTGCTACTACTACTGCTACTGCCAAGTTTGCTCCAGTGACGAGGAGGGAGGGGATGATGAGTTTACCGACTCTACTTGGGTACCTGATAGAAGAGAGGAGGAGGCACATCTCCAATGAGGCAGGATGCCCTCCAGGGGGCAGCTTAAGGGCAGCCACCCTATTGCATCACACCGCAGAGCTAAGCAGGTGCAGGGCGCTGCTGGCTCCCCACATATTTTGAAAAGTTCTTTGGTGTGGGCCTTTTTTGACACGTGTGCAGCAGATCACACCATTGCTGTTTGAAACATATGTCTGAAGCGTATCAAGCATGGCCAAAACAGCAGCTGCTTGGGCACCACATGCTTGACCAGACATATGACGACCTCCCATGCAGTTTGTTGGCAACAGCACTTAAAAGACCCACGTCAAAGAGCAAGGCGGACCTCTCCTTGCTCCTCATGAGCTGGGATCTCCAACCCCACTATACCTCCAGTCCTCTCAGAAACCTGCACTGAGAGGAATGAAGGTATAAAAATAGTTGTCCCAAGTACTTGCGGCCAATCTGCTAGCAGTACACCAACATCAGATTTTAGCAGGCAAATTTCCCTACCTCAGTTGCTAAACCGTCAAAAGAAATTCGGTCCCAGCCATGCACATGCTCAGCATCTGAATGCTAGCTTGGCCAAATTGCTAGCACTGCAACTGCTGCCTTTTCAGCTGGTAGACTCTGCCCCCTTTCCTGAATTTGTAGAATGTGCGGTACCTCAGTGGCAGTTTTCCAAACGCCATTTCTTTTCATGGAAGGCCATTCCGGCTCTCTAGCAGCATGTGTAAGGCAATGTCTTGGCCTCGTTGGACAGGGTGGTCAGCAGTAAGGTGCATATTACTGCTGACTCATGGTCCAGAAGGCATGGACAGGAACGTTAACTTTCTTTCACGGCGCACTGGGTAACTCTGCTGGCAGCTGGGAAGGATGCAGGACAGGGTTCAGTATTGTTGGAGCTTGTTCCGCCACCACAATTCCAAAATGCTAGTGGTGATTCTGCCACAGCTCTCTCCTCCACCCCCTCCTCTTCTTCTTCCTCTATGGCCTCTTCCTCTGCAGATTTCTCCTCTGAACCAGCGGTGCTCCGTAGGCATTCAAGGGGCTACGCAAGCACTCAGGCAAAAAGATGCCATACGATGCGATGCTGGAGTTGGTCTGCTTAGGGGACAGGAGCCACACTGGGGCAGAGATTCTGTCAGCTCTGCAGGGGCAGGCTCAGAGGTGG
The DNA here is from genome assembly GCF_042186555.1 of Aquarana catesbeiana. Lineage (NCBI taxonomy): Eukaryota > Metazoa > Chordata > Amphibia > Anura > Ranidae > Aquarana > Aquarana catesbeiana. The sequence goes on from NC_133326.1 coordinate 648,817,718, forward strand.
TTGACACCAGCTTCAGCCAGGAATGGTTGTATGCGACAATAGCACCAACCTCCTCTCCGCCCTCCGACAGTGACACTTGACCCATGTTCCCTGTTTGGCTCGTGTCCTGAATTTCGTGGTGGTTTTTTTTTTTTTTTTTTTTCCTCCCCGGTTTATCTCTCTGCTGTCACTTCTCCATTCACTGTTACTTCCTTCTTTACACCCTTTTCTGCATGTCTGTGTCCCCTATTTCTTGTTTTCCTTTCTTCTCCTCTTCCCCCTCAGCCAATCACATTCACTCCTTTCCCTTCCATTCATCCAGGTCGTGGGCTGTGTTGTTGGCTCACTCAGCGCACCCGGGGGAGACCGAGGAGCGTTCCCTTCAGAGCGCTCCCGGACCCCCCCTCTCTCTGGCAGTCTGTGTCATGGATCTCCATGACAACGGGCATGCCAGCTCTGCGCTGCGGGACTTCGAGACGCATGGGGGAATCCTCCACGTCGCGCTGGCTCCGCCCCCCTGTATGACAGCACAGCGCTGTCATACAGGTCCATCCCCTCCCTGTTGTGGATGCTTTCACTCCAGGGAGTGCTTCGTGGGGATAACGCTGTGCGTCGCTCTTGCCGGGGGATATCCATGACAGACATCTCACGCCCTCCCTGCCTGTGACCGCCGCATACTCATGGCTTAGCCAATCAGGCTGCTGATTGGACATCTCCACCCACTGCAATTAAACACACATTTAAACTCCTCCAGCACTGCATTAATCAGCTGCTACTGACACCACACAGACGTGCTTGGAGGAAGCTGAGACAGGCAGGTAAATGCATGGACCCCCTCTGGTTGGGATGTTTGGAAATTTTACAGACGGTTAATCGCTTACTTACCTATAATATTTCCCTGATGTGTTTTATAATCTGCAGACTTATGCGGACTCACACCTAACCAGGGAACCTGCATACTTTCTTGGACCCCTGCCCATTTTTGATTCTGGGGTATTATTCAAATACCTCCTGTTGCTGAAATTGGGACCCATGATCTGGTTCCTTTTATCCCCAGCTTCTAGGTACGTGTCATATATGTTCTATATTTACCATCTCGGATAAATCTGCTAACCCCAATATTCCTTACAATTCTGAGAATAGTATTATATTTATACTAGGCTCTGTTTTTGAAGACTCTCATTGAAATATTTTTATTGCAGCAGGATTGTACCCCCCCACCCTCTAACTCCATCAAACAGGCTGTCTTAAGCCTTCGCAGTGAGGGGAGGACTGTGTCTGTTCTTATATTGGGAATATCCTTTGTGAAGCAACCTCAGTCCACCCTGGTTCTTTTTCCGGTGATTCACCTGGTATCTTCCCCATCTCCTTGAGCCTCGGTTCTGTGATCCCTGTGTGGCCGTGACGGGCGGCAAATTCTTGATTCGCATTGGATGCTGATAATGTCCTTGGGAGTGTTTATATGAATCTTAAGGGGTCAGTATGAAATCTCTGCATGTATATGCCTGGAACTTACTAAAGATATAACATATGTTAATGTCCATTGACCTGTATAATATAAACTAGATGCTCTCTACTGCCTCCTGCTGTGAATGCCTGAGATATTCATCCATTTATGTTTGCTCTGCTTTTTGTTAATTTTCTAGATGAAATATCCATTTTGACCAATTGTCGTTACCCCTGAAGAAGAGGTCAACCCCTTTTGCTTACCTCGAAACGTCGGGTTCTATGATCATTGGTTCTTTATTACCTGTATCATTGCATTTGGTCATTTATTTGTAGAATTACTTCTTCCCATTTACATGCATCCATTTTATTGTATATATATATATGGTTAGGTCATGTGTAATGATTTTTAGATGTTAAATTAATAAACTACAGTATTTTTATACAAAAACTATAAACTTCTACTACTTTCTACTTTATTAGAGGTAACCCCGTGAAAAAAGTCTCGATAGAGGAATTGCACTTCTTCAGGGGGTGCTTAGGTTTGGCTAAAAAATTGGGATGGGGGCTCACCTCTAGAAAAAATATACAGTGCCTATTGGGATGACACCTCCCTTCTTTCTGAATTTCGTGGTGCAGCGGTTCTTGAGCAGGTACCCTGGCTTACAGGATCTCCTGAGACAGGCCAGGAAAGTCTGTGGTCATTTCCACCGGTCATATAATGCCAGTGCTCGGCTGGCTGACATTCAAAGAGAATGCAACAATTCTTCAGACAATTTGAGGAGGCCACGAGGATGGTGAGCAGTGTCAGTGCATGCATCAGTGATACTGTCCCTCTTGTCTTCCTGTTGGAGCACACGCTTCGTGGAATAATGGACAAGGCACTTGAGGAAGAACAGCAGGAGGAAGAGGAGGACTTCCTTACCTCTCAAGGCCCCCTTTATCCAGATACTAGTATTCCTGCAGGGCCGCTGATCACACAGGAAGAAGAAGAGGAGGAGCAGGATTGTGACAGCATGGAGGTGGAGGATAACACTCAGCATCAGCAGCAGTCTTCAAGGGATCGTTTTCAGTCCCCTAAAACCCATGGAGTTGTACGTGGCTGGGAGGAGGTGGTTGAGGATCATGTGATCCTTAGTGACCCAGAGGTCTCAGGATTGAATGCCTCTGCAAACTTACGCTGCATGGCCTCCCTGATCCAGCAAAGCCTGTGAAAGGACCCTAGGATTCATGGTATCAAGGAGAGGGATCATTACTGGCTGGCAACCCTTCTTGATCCATGTTACAAGGGTAAGGTTGCAGAACTTATCCAGCCTTCGCAGAAGGAGCAGAGGATGAAACATCTTCGGAAGACCTTGCAGAAAGGTTTGTGCAATGCGTTTCCAGAGCCTGGGGTTTTACAATTTCCTGGTTCTGGACAACGTGTTGCTGAGGCTTCGTTCAGTCACAGAAAGAGCGGTGAAGAAGGTGGCCAGCTGACCGATGCCTTCAGACAATTCTTCAGTCCTCAGCATCCAGGTTTGATCAGTTCCAGCAACCATCGCCAGCATCTGAATTACATGGTGCAGGAATATCTAGGGGCAAGATCAGACTTGAAGATCTTTCCACCAGAGCATCCACTGGGTTACTGGGTCTTGAGGATGGACCACTGGCCAGAGCTTGCTCAATATGCAATTGAGCTACTGGCCTGTCCTGCATCCAGCCTTCTTTCTCAACACACATTCAGTGCTGCTGGAGGCTTTGTAACCGATCACAGAGTGCGCCTGTCCACAGACTCTGTTGATCGGCTCACATTCATAAAAATTAATCAGTCTTGGATCACCAGCTACCATGCACCTGATGCTGATCTAACCGATTGATTTTTCTATGGATGTGGGATCCCTTGAAGACTGCTCCTCCTCAAGCTTCATGATGATAGCTTCTGAGAATATTTTCGGTTCAGGGCACCACCACCACTGCCTAAGGCCCAATTTTTATGCCCCTGTTTAACAGAAGCGCGTAATTACAATTTTTGATCTAATATTTCACAGCAGGGCCTGTTCCTGCACTCAACAAAAGTATCTGTGAGGCTTTACAGTGTTGTGCCACCACCACCACCACCACCAACACCGCCTAAGGCCCAATTTTTATGCCCCTGTTTAACAGGGGCGCGTAATGACAATTTTTGATCTGATATTTCACAGCAGGGCCTGTTCCTGCGCTCAACAAAAGTATCTGTGAGGCTTTACAGTGTTGTGCCACCACCACCACCGCCTAAGGTCCAATTTTTATGCCCCTGTTTAACAGGAGCTCGTAATTACAATTCTTGATATAATATTTCACAGCAGGGCCCGTTCCAGTGCCCACCAAGAGTAACTGTGAGGGCTTACAGTGTTCTGGTACCACCAACACCTAAGGCCCAATTTTCTGCAGAGTGTATAGGGGAGGCCGTATAGTATAGACAGGCGGCCCCCTATTTTCAAACATCCGACTTACAAACGACTCCTACTTACAAACAGAGGGAGATAACAGGAAGTGAGAGGAAATCTACCCCTAGGAAGGGAAATTCTCTTCTGTAAGAGGTAATATGGGAAAAAAGTGTATACTCCACTGATGCTTTATCACCAATCCTTGTTTCCATAATAACCCAACATTTTTTAAATCCAATTGTCATTGGGACAGAAAGTGAGGTGAAATATTCTGAACAGGGGCACAGACAGCAAAACAAATGCTACAGGGGTGATGATAACCCTTCCCTATGTTATTCAAAAAGCTTAAAAATAGATTTTTTTGGCTGGAGCTACACTTATAAAATGTACCTATTCCAAATTACAAACAGATTCAACTTAAGAACAAACCTACAGTCCCTATCTTGTTTGTAACCCGGGGACCGTCTGTATACTGCTGCTGTTCAGAGTATATAGGGCCTGGGGGCCCCACGCCTTTTTTTTTTTTTTTTTTTAATTTGGGTACGGGGTTCCTCTTAATATCCATACCAGACCCAGAGGGCTTGGGGGGGGCAACATTACATTACAGCCGCAAGCAGTTTTTTTTTTTAAAGCAGTTCCTTTAGAAATGTAATTTTGTGCAGGGACTGTTCTAAACACGGAAAAAATGCGCCACTTTACAGGCATACTATAGTCACCCCCCAGGCACGATATTTAAAGGAATATTTCACTTTTATTGTTTCACTTTACGCATTATTAAAATCACTGCTCCGGAAAAAACTGCAGTTTTTAAAACTTTTTTTTTGCATTGATACATGTCCCCTGGGACAGGACCCGGGTCCCCAAACACTTTTTATGACAATAACTTGCATATAAGCCTTTAAAATTAGCACTTTTGATTTTTCACGTTTGAGTCCCATAGACTTTAACGGTGTTTGCACAAATTTTTTGTCTGTTCGCATGTTCTGCCGCGAACCGAACCAGGGGGTGTTTGGCTCATCCCTAGTTATAAGCTTCATTTACTCTTTTATTTTATTTTTTAATACATGTATCAACCATTAGGTTTGTATCATACTTATGTTATTGGCAATTTTCCTGGTTGGTGGTTCCTTTCATAAGGTCCTGTTGTCCTTGCAATCCCTTGTTGTGTTTCTTCTGGGGGGCGCTGCTGGCTTTCTTGGTGCTTTTAGGTCTGGGGTAATGGTATGCCATTTTATCATGCCCTGATTACATTTGATGGTGATAGATTAAAGATGTTTATCCTTATGTAAAAGATTTTTATGTATCATGTGTGGTTGTTATATTGATTTAACACATTTACTGGCCTTTGACCTACAACAGATACCATTTGGTCCCCTAATGAAGATTATGAACGATAATTGAAACACTTTGGGGAGTCCTCGGCAGGGCACATTTGTTGAAGAATGTCTGTTTATAAATATGCCTGTATAATTACCCTGGCTATAAGGGTATCACAATGTATCATGGTTATTTTTGTTATATGTGTGTTTTGATTCGTTCCGAACTGAGATTGACAAATTTTTCCTAATTACAATAGTAACAAATTTAAATTAATCCGAAATAAGTCAAAATTTCAGAGGAAATTCGAATTTGAATCGTTTTCAAATCAAATTTGAATCGTTTTCAAATCAAATTTGAATTTCTGAAGAGAATAAAATATAATAGAAAATTAAAGGGATAGAATAGAAAAGAATATAATGGAAAATAAAAGAATAGAATTGAATAGAGTAAAACAGAAGAGAATAGAAATTAAAAGATTAGATAAAAATAGAATAGAAAAAAAGGGGACATAATAGAAAATCATATATAACCAAGTGTAGCGCTAAAAAATGAGAAAGAAAATATTGCTATACCACATATAATAGCAAAATGAATTGTGAAAAGATAGTGTTTTGTATACTTTGTGAACATTCATACATATAGAACACTTATGTTATAAAGCCTTAGGGTCACCAAAAGTGATAACAGGATGTAAAAATGGCAATAAAGTCCAAAACTGAATGTGCAGATACGGTGAACATAAATTTTGCAATGGTGATAAATTCCAAAACATATACTCGTGAGAGATTTCTGTATGTAATCCAACATGTGCTGACAGACCCTTGTGCGAAACCGCCACCTAGGATGACTGGAGGCTTACCAGAAAGTTGGGACCCACCTAGCATACGCTATATGGGTCAAACAGGCTTGGATTGCTCACTGGCAATGAAGGTAGGGAACCAAGGGCTGGTGAATGGTAAAGTTGTAATGTTGCTATCCCAAAGAGGTCTTCTTCATATGGAAGCTCGGACACCAACGGACATTACCCACATGTAATGAAGAAGGGGCTCATAGCGTAATTCCGTAAACCATAAAAAATGTATTAAAAGGAAAAACACTTACATTTCAGAATAAAAAGCGCTTGCAAGTAAAATGGCGGCAGTGGAGTCCTTCCGACGCGTTTCGTCATACAAGACTTCGTCTGGGGTACTTGCCCACTGCAGCCAGACTCCTTTATATAGGGACAAAGACCCCTCTGATGAGAATCCAGCTCCCAGGCTTGTTTGCATTGGCACTTCCGGGGTCATCCAAAATGGCGGACCCGAGTGCTATCCAAGCCTCTCTTTCATGTAATTCAATTCCCATAGGTCTAATGGTGTTATGTGTTTCAAGAGAAAACGTGGTGCTGAGTGCCTTCCAAGCCTCTCTTTCACATGATTCCATTCCCATAGGTCTAATGGTGTCATGTGCTTCAGGAGGAGACATGATGCTGAATGCCTTCCAAACCTCTCTTTCAAATAATTCCATTCCCATAGGTCTAATGGTGTCATGTGCTTCAGGAGGAGACATGATGCTGAATACCTTCCAAACCTCTCTTTCAAATGATTCCATTCCCATAGGTCTAATGGTGTCATGTGCTTCAGGAGGAGACATGATGCAAAGTCCATTCCCATAGGTCTAATGGTGTCATGTGCTTCAGGAGAAGACATGATGCTGAGTGCCTTCCAAGTCTCTCTTTCAAATGATTCCATTCCCATAGGTCTAATGGTGTCATGTGCTTCAGGAGGAGACATGATGCTGAGTGCCCTCCAAGCCTCTCTTTCAAATGATTCCATTCCCATAGGTCTAATGGTGTCATGTGTTTCAAGAGAAGACGTGGTGCTGAGTGCCTTCCAAGCCTCTCTTTCACATGATTCCATTCCCATAGGTCTAATGGTGTCATGTGCTTCAGGAGGAGACATGATGCTGAATGCCTTCCAAACCTCTCTTTCAAATGATTCCATTCCCATAGGTCTAATGGTGTCATGTGCTTCAGGAGGAGACATGATGCTGAATGCCTTCCAAACCTCTCTTTCAAATGATTCCATTCCCATAGGTCTAATGGTGTCATGTGCTTCAGGAGGAGACATGATGCAAAGTCCATTCCCATAGGTCTAATGGTGTCATGTGCTTCAGGAGAAGACATGATGCTGAGTGCCTTCCAAGTCTCTCTTTCAAATGATTCCATTCCCATAGGTCTAATGGTGTCATGTGCTTCAGGAGGAGACATGATGCAAAGTCCATTCCCATAGGTCTAATGGTGTCATGTGCTTCAGGAGAAGACATGATGCTGAGTGCCTTCCAAGTCTCTCTTTCAAATGATTCCATTCCCATAGGTCTAATGGTGTCATGTGCTTCAGGAGGAGACATGATGCAGAGTCCCGGCATCCAGAACCTCCCACTTCCACTTGTTACTACCCCTTATGACCTCTTAGTGGGTGTATGGAGGGGGAGGCCGTGACTCTGCATCACCACATCAGTGACATCCCCCCTAACGTATATTACGATAAAAAACCACGCTCGCGCATGCGCGCGGCGTAGTTCAGCGCGGTGACATCAATGAAGGGCGAGGCCGCAACTGTGCGTCTCAACCTCAATCACATCCCCCATAGTCTAATAGAGACCGTGCTCGCGCATGCGCGCGGCGTGGTCCAGCGCGGTAACGTCATCAAAAAACGACGCATGCGTACATCACCTCCGGTCTCCGTTTGATCACACCAGGAAGTGACCTGCAGAGAGGGGAAAAGGGCCGGAAATGATGTTATAATCCCCAGACCGGCCTTCAAAGTGTACGCAATGAGTGTGCATTAATGGGTGACCTAAACACGATCAGGACTTCATTCAAAGATGATAGATGAGTCCATGAAAACAAAAAAAAATGAAAAAAATATGAAGAAGATGGATTCTCAGCAGGAGAGAGAAGAGATGGACAATTAATTATTCCATCTCTTGACTCACTCTATGTCCCCATATAGCTCATATTGTATTACTTCAAAAACGACAATACTTTAATAATAACTACCCAATTGTCAAAATAAAGTAAATATAATCATAATAATAATAAAATAATGTGTAACAGATGGAAAGGCACATGCATGTAAAAAGTATCAGACATAATATACACCCTAGGTATTAGTACTCCTAAACGGAAGTTGATGTTTCTTATCTCATGATAAATCTGTCAAGACTCGTTTATAAAGGCATTAACATCTACTTCCACGTTCATGCCTTGAGGAAAAAAGGTCTGTAGTTCATACGCCCAGAACATTTCAAGGCGAGAGACCCCTCTGATTTTGGCCCCTCCCCTCCACGGCGGGACGTATTTGTCTATAATGACAAATTGTGAACCAGTGGGGTTACTATTATGATATTGCTTGTAATGTCTGGGTACCGTATGCTTAGAGTCCCTGCCTTTGATTAGAGCAATATGTTCCCCTACCCTTGTTGTAAACGTTCTGGTGGTACGACCAATGTATTGTCTACGACAAGGGCATGTGATAAGATATACTATGTATTTGGTACTACACGTGCAAAAAGATTTCACTGTATATCTTTTCCCCGTGACTGTAGATGTAAATTCTGTGACTTTACGTCCTTCCAGGTTATTGTGCAAACATACCACACATTTTCTACACGGGTAAAAGCCTGTCATGTTATGGAAAAAAGAAGGCCGGGATGGTGGATTTATAACATTGGGGGCTATCTGACCCTGTAGAGATGGTGCTCCCCTAAATATAATCTTGGCCTCTTCTGGCAATGACCCGCCCAGAATGTTATCATGTCTCAAGACATCCCAGTGTTTTTTTACAATGCTTTTAATTTGTTTGTGCTGGGTTGAGAAAGATGTTATCATTGCCCATTTAAACTTTTCATCCGGTTCTTTTTTTGGCTTTACCTCGAGTAAAGTTTTTCTTTCAATATTCATGGCTCTCTGGATCTCAAAATCCAGGTTGGCGTTGTCATACCCTTTGTCTATAAATTTTTGTTTAAGGACACCTGCTTGTGTGATAAATAATTCCGTGTCCGTGCAGTCTCCTCCTGAAGCACATGACACCATTAGACCTATGGGAATGGAATCATGTGAAAGAGAGGCTTGGAAGGCACTCAGCACCACGTCTTCTCTTGAAACACATGACACCATTAGACCTATGGGAATGGAATCATTTGAAAGAGAGGCTTGGAAGGCACTCAGCATCATGTCTCCTCCTGAAGCACATGACACCATTAGACCTATGGGAATGGAATCATTTGAAAGAGAGACTTGGAAGGCACTCAGCATCATGTCTTCTCCTGAAGCACATGACACCATTAGACCTATGGGAATGGACTTTGCATCATGTCTCCTCCTGAAGCACATGACACCATTAGACCTATGGGAATGGAATCATTTGAAAGAGAGGTTTGGAAGGCATTCAGCATCATGTCTCCTCCTGAAGCACATGACACCATTAGACCTATGGGAATGGAATTATTTGAAAGAGAGGTTTGGAAGGCATTCAGCATCATGTCTCCTCCTGAAGCACATGACACCATTAGACCTATGGGAATGGAATCATGTGAAAGAGAGGCTTGGAAGGCACTCAGCACCACGTCTTCTCTTGAAACACATGACACCATTAGACCTATGGGAATTGAATTACATGAAAGAGAGGCTTGGATAGCACTCGGGTCCGCCATTTTGGATGACCCCGGAAGTGCCAATGCAAACAAGCCTGGGAGCTAGATTCTCATCAGAGGGGTCTTTGTCCCTATATAAAGGAGTCTGGCTGCAGTGGGCAAGTACCCCAGACGAAGTCTTGTATGACGAAACGCGTCGGGAGGACTCCACTGCCACCATTTTACTTGCAAGCGCTTTTTATTCTGAAATGTAAGTGTTTTTCCTTTTAATAAATTTTTTATGGTTTACGGAATTACGCTATGAGCCCCTTCTTCATTACATGTGGGTAATGTCCGTTGGTGTCCGAGCTTCCATATGAAGAAGACCTCTTTGGGATAGCAACGTTACAACTTTACCATTCACCAGCCCTTGGTTCCCTACCTTCATTGCCAGTGAGCAATCCAAGCCTGTTTGACCCATATAGCGTATGCTAGGTGGGTCCCAACTTTCTGGTAAGCCTCCAGTCATCCTAGGTGGCGGTTTCGCACAAGGGTCTGTCAGCACATGTTGGATTACATACAGAAATCTCTCACGAGTATATGTTTTGGAATTTATCACCATTGCAAAATTTATGTTCACCGTATCTGCACATTCATTTTTGGACTTTATTGCCATTTTTACATCCTGTTATCACTTTTGGTGACCCTAAGGCTTTATAACATAAGTGTTCTATATGTATGAATGTTCACAAAGTATACAAAACACTATCTTTTCACAATTCATTTTGCTATTATATGTGGTATAGCAATATTTTCTTTCTCATTTTTTAGCGCTACACTTGGTTATATATGATTTATTACAAATTTTCTATTTGTTGTGTTAGCTGCTTACATCTATGATTTTTTTGGAGTAAGCGCATGGTTTATAGGTTTTTTTATGCACATTGTTTAGAAGTTACACTATTGCTGCTGCTCACAAAATCCTAATTATGGATATATTTGATTATCGTGCCTCCCATACAGTTAATACTGAAGGAGTGTTCGTTGCCTCAGGGAGTGATACTGAAATTGGGGGATTATTTCTTAGATTAAAGAATGTTATGACCACCGAACTTCATTTACGGTGGGATCTAGCCTTCCTACAACAATACATCATAGAGAAAATGGTTCCCAGAAGCCTCCGCTGGGAAGTACAACCACAACAGGGAGAAACAGACCTGGAGTCGTGGTTTAATTATTTTAATGAAACAGGTATCAGTTTTTTAAATTTACTTATTTCCAAGAAAAACAATAAACTTCTCGGTCTTGATAGAGAAATCAAAGAGTTAAAGGATAAACTGCCTGCCCATAAGAACACTATGGAGTATAATACCCTGTCCTCCAATCTCCAGAGCGATCTGGAGAAGGAAGATCGGGACCAAAAACATAAAAAGCAGAGGAAATACTCCAGGGATGTGGGTGATTATAGAGCAAACACTGTATTTGGGTGGCAAAAACTTCTGAGTACCAGTTCACCTATGGAAGGCGTTATAAATACAGCCGAAGGTAACATACTAATGGGTGCCCCATCAAATGGTAACATACCAATAGGTGCTTCATCAGTGATAACCACTATATCACAACCCAACCCTAAAACAAGCGCCCCTTGTGGTCGCAATACCCTCAGAGGGAGAGATAGACATGATGACGTTCCTCATCTTTCCCAACAGAGGGTATATTATGACAATCCACAGACCCCTAGAAAACCCCAGAGAGGGAGAGGTAATCAAAGGGGCAATATGCGGGGTAGGGGCAACCCCAGAAGCAATACACACCCCCAAAACTATAATTACAACAATCAGTCCTATCAGTCTCCAGCAAGGAGACAAGAGACACGCTCTGATTTTTATCACAGGGATAACTTACATTATCGCTACCCCTCTCCAGTCCCCACATACAATCGTTATACACCCTTGAGAGATGAGTACAGCCCTGAACGTAGGAGGGAGAACTTGGATCACCCTGTATATACACATACTACTAATCATTACAACAATCAGGGTTTTCACGAGGACCGACGCGCAAGGAAACGAGGTCCAGACCAAAGAGAGGCTGCAGAGGGGGGAGGAAATTACAAAGAAGAAAAGAGAAAGAGAACCTGAGTGGCCAGGGTGTCTTTAATCTAAGTTCTCACATCCTAACGAAAGCTGAATTATCTGTACTTGACAAAGGCCTCAAATTCGCCCCAATGAAAAAACTAGATAAATTTCACACATTTATCGATGTGCATAAGTACATACGAAAAATCAACATTCAAAGGTACTTGATTTCTAACCCTGTACGTACAGATTTTCCGGCTGCCACATCTGGAACGGTACATTCAGGACTATCGAATCCTTCTCTTTTCTCCCCTCCTGTACCCACCGCACCGGCAGTAAAAATGTTCAGGGATCTCGTTCTCAGTGATTTATCCAAACTGCCTGTTAAGCGTATTCGAAACTCTCCATTGTCGAAAGAGGGATTGGAATCATTATGCGCACAAAAAAGTTTGGTTGTCCGTCCTGCGGACAAAGGAGGGGGCATAGTGGTTCTTGATAAGAGCCAATATGAGGAGGAGATGTTTAGAATTTTGAATGAACCTGGTACTTATCAAACACTCCCCAATAACCCCACCAATGCATACAAAAAACAACTTCAACAGCTTATTACCAAGGGTTATGATTTAAAGATTTTGAATAAAAAAGAAAGGGCATTTCTGGTCCCCACATCTCCCAGGATCCCTACCATATACTATTTACCCAAAATACATAAAAACCCTACATGTCCACCCGGTAGACCTATTGTCAGTGGTATCAATTCCATTACGGCAAGAATTGGGAAGTACATTGACTTTTACCTTCAACCGCTAGTGAAACGTACACCCTCCTACCTTAAAGACACCGGTTCCACTATCAGACTCCTAGGAGGTCAATATACAGGAAGGATTCATTATGGCCACTGCTGACGTGGCATCCTTGTACACGTGTATAGCCCATGAGAAGGGTATAGATGCAGTCAAACATTTTCTCCATCGTGAACAGTCCCTTGCAACTTTTCAATGTGATTATATAATCGAATTGTTGGACTTCGCAACCAGACATAACTACTTCTGGTTTAACCAGAACTACTACCTGCAACAACGGGGAGTGGCAATGGGTGCCAAGTTCGCACCTAGCCTTGCGAACTTGTTTATGGCCAAGTGGGAGGAGGATGTCGTCTATGCCCACGGGACCACTTCGTTGGTTCTGTGGGCTAGGTACATAGACGACATCCTCCTCCTGTGGAATGGCTCTTTTGAGACACTCGAACAATTTTTCGAGTGTCTGAATTCTAATGACAGGGGCATCTCCCTTTCATATGAGGCCAGCAGGACCAAGATACATTTCCTGGACTTGGAGATAGAAATAGTAGACAGAAAATTTAAATTTAACACCTACTTTAAGCCCACTGACCGTAATGGTTTTATTCCCACCACCAGTTGCCATCATAGATCCTGGTTAAGTGCTGTTCCTCGCAGCCAATTTCTCAGGCTCCGTAGGAACTGCACGGACACGGAATTATTTATCACACAAGCAGGTGTCCTTAAACAAAAATTTATAGACAAAGGGTATGACAACGCCAACCTGGATTTTGAGATCCAGAGAGCCATGAATATTGAAAGGAAAACTTTACTCGAGGTAAAGCCAAAAAAAGAACCGGATGAAAAGTTTAAATGGGCAATGATAACATCTTTCTCAACCCAGCACAAACAAATTAAAAGCATTGTAAAAAAACACTGGGATGTCTTGAGACATGATAACATTCTGGGCGGGTCATTGCCAGAAGAGGCCAAGATTATATTTAGGGGAGCACCATCTCTACAGGGTCAGATAGCCCCCAATGTTATAAATCCACCATCCCGGCCTTCTTTTTTCCATAACATGACAGGCTTTTACCCGTGTAGAAAATGTGTGGTATGTTTGCACAATAACCTGGAAGGACGTAAAGTCACAGAATTCACATCTACAGTCACGGGGAAAAGATATACAGTGAAATCTTTTTGCACGTGTAGTACCAAATACATAGTATATCTTATCACATGCCCTTGTCGTAGACAATACATTGGTCGTACCACCAGAACGTTTACAACAAGGGTAGGGGAACATATTGCTCTAATCAAAGGCAGGGACTCTAAGCATACGGTACCCAGACATTACAAGCAATATCATAATAGTAACCCCACTGGTTCACAATTTGTCATTATAGACAAATACGTCCCGCCGTGGAGGGGAGGGGCCAAAATCAGAGGGGTCTCTCGCCTTGAAATGTTCTGGGCGTATGAACTACAGACCTTTTTTCCTCAAGGCATGAACGTGGAAGTAGATGTTAATGCCTTTATAAATGAGTCTTGACAAATTTATCATGAGATAAGAAACATCAACTTCCGTTTAGGAGTACTAATACCTAGGGTGTATATTATGTCTGATACTTTTTACATGCATGTGCCTTTCCATCTGTTACACATTATTTTATTATTATTATGATTATATTTACTTTATTTTGACAATTGGGTAGTTATTATTAAAGTATTGTCGTTTTTGAAGTAATACAATATGAGCTATATGGGGACATAGAGTGAGTCAAGAGATGGAATAATTAATTGTCCATCTCTTCTCTCTCCTGCTGAGAATCCATCTTCTTCATATTTTTTTTCATTTTTTTTTTTGTTTTCATGGACTCATCTATCATCTTTGAATGAAGTCCTGATCGTGTTTAGGTCACCCATTAATGCACACTCATTGCGTACACTTTGAAGGCCGGTCTGGGGATTATAACATCATTTCCGGCCCTTTTCCCCTCTCTGCAGGTCACTTCCTGGTGTGATCAAATGGAGACCGGAGGTGATGTACGCATGCGTCGTTTTTTGATGACGTTACCGCGCTGGACCACGCCGCGCGCATGCGCGAGCGCGGTCTCTATTAGACTATGGGGGATGTGATTGAGGTTGAGACGCACAGTTGCGGCCTCGCCCTTCATTGATGTCACCGCGCTGAACTACGCCGCGCGCATGCGCGAGCGTGGTTTTTTATCGTAATATACGTTAGGGGGGATGTCACTGATGTGGTGATGCAGAGTCACGGCCTCCCCCTCCATACACCCACTAAGAGGTCATAAGGGGTAGTAACAAGTGGAAGTGGGAGGTTCTGGATGCCGGGACTCTGCATCATGTCTCCTCCTGAAGCACATGACACCATTAGACCTATGGGAATGGAATCATTTGAAAGAGAGGTTTGGAAGGCATTCAGCATCATGTCTCCTCCTGAAGCACATGACACCATTAGACCTATGGGAATGGAATCATGTGAAAGAGAGGCTTGGAAGGCACTCAGCACCACGTCTTCTCTTGAAACACATGACACCATTAGACCTATGGGAATGGAATCATTTGAAAGAGAAGCTTGGAGGGCACTCAGCATCATGTCTCCTCCTGAAGCACATGACACCATTAGACCTATGGGAATGGAATCATTTGAAAGAGAGACTTGGAAGGCACTCAGCATCATGTCTTCTCCTGAAGCACATGACACCATTAGACCTATGGGAATGGACTTTGCATCATGTCTCCTCCTGAAGCACATGACACCATTAGACCTATGGGAATGGAATCATTTGAAAGAGAGGTTTGGAAGGCATTCAGCATCATGTCTCCTCCTGAAGCACATGACACCATTAGACCTATGGGAATGGAATTATTTGAAAGAGAGGTTTGGAAGGCATTCAGCATCATGTCTCCTCCTGAAGCTCATGACACCATTAGACCTATGGGAATGGAATCATGTGAAAGAGAGGCTTGGAAGGCACTCAGCACCACGTCTTCTCTTGAAACACATGACACCATTAGACCTATGGGAATTGAATTACATGAAAGAGAGGCTTGGATAGCACTCGGGTCCGCCATTTTGGATGACCCCGGAAGTGCCAATGCAAACAAGCCTGGGAGCTGGATTCTCATCAGAGGGGTCTTTGTCCCTATATCAAGGAGTCTGGCTGCAGTGGGCAAGTACCCCAGACGAAGTCTTGTATGACGAAACGCATCGGGAGGACTCCACTGCCACCATTTTACTTGCAAGCGCTTTTTATTCTGAAATGTAAGTGTTTTTCCTTTTAATAAATTTTTTATGGTTTACGGAATTACGCTATGAGCCCCTTCTTCATTACATGTGGGTAATGTCCGTTGGTGTCCGAGCTTCCATATGAAGAAGACCTCTTTGGGATAGCAACGTTACAACTTTACCATTCACCAGCCCTTGGTTCCCTACCTTCATTGCCAGTGAGCAATCCAAGCCTGTTTGACCCATATAGCGTATGCTAGGTGGGTCCCAACTTTCTGGTAAGCCTCCAGTCATCCTAGGTGGCGGTTTCGCACAAGGGTCTGTCAGCACATGTTGGATTACATACAGAAATCTCTCACGAGTATATGTTTTGGAATTTATCACCATTGCAAAATTTATGTTCACCGTATCTGCACATTCAGTTTTGGACTTTATTGCCATTTTTACATCCTGTTATCACTTTTGGTGACCCTAAGGCTTTATAACATAAGTGTTCTATATGTATGAATGTTCACAAAGTATACAAAACACTATCTTTTCACAATTCATTTTGCTATTATATGTGGTATAGCAATATTTTCTTTCTCATTTTTTAGCGCTACACTTGGTTATATATGATTTATTACAAATTTTCTATTTGTTGTGTTAGCTGCTTACATCTATGATTTTTTTGGAGTAAGCGCATGGTTTATAGGTTTTTTATGGACATAATAGAAAATAAAAGAATAGAGTAAAACAGAACAAAATAGTACATAATAAAATAAAATGGAATAAAAAATAAAGGAATGGAATAAAAAATAAAAAGCATATAACCATCTTCTGAAATTCAAATTTTGAACAGAATAAATTCAAACTCGAATAGAATAGAAAATAATAGAAAAGAATAAAATGAAATTTGAATTTAGAATAGAATAAATTTGAATTTGAATAGAATAGAAAAAATATAACATAATAGAAAAGAAAAGAACAGAATAGAAAATAAAAAAATACAGCAGAAAAAACAATGGAATAGAATGGAAAAGAAAGAATATAACCAGCTTCCAAAATTCTAAATTCTAATAGAATAAATTTGATTTAGAATGGAATTCAATTCAAATTCGAATGGAATTCAATAAATTTAAATCGATTAGAATTCTAATAAACGAAACGAATTCCAAAAATGAATTAAACTAATTTAACTAAACAAATTTATGTAAATAACGAATCAAAACAAAAAAAAAATCTTGTTCTGCACATGTCTAGTTATTTTTGAATAACTGCATAAGACCCTTTTCACACTAGGGCGGTTTTCAGGTGATTTAGCGCTAGAAATAGCCTCTGCTAAGCTTCTGAAAACTGTCTCTCATTCATTTCAGTGTGCCTTTTCAAGTAAAAATACATGAATAAATAAAAAAAAATATAACAAGATGTATTATAAAAAATGTTGTCAAATCGCCATAACCCCCGTTGCCCTGCACACATGCGCAAACGCGCACCCAGGGTACAAGCGATTGTAAACCACGTGTGATGTATTGTCGTGAACGTCAGAATGAGAGCAAGAACTCCTGATAAACTCCAAACTGATGAGCTCTAAAGGCTTTCAAAGCGTAACCTATACAGATTTTTGAGTACCATGGTTTTTTCCACTATCATGGGCGCATGCCATTTCAAGACTTGGCATGTTTGGTATTTATTTACTTGATTCAACCTCATCTTTTATATTTTACCAAACAAATGGGTATTATATTGTGTGTGTTTGCACTAAAAATAATTTTGTAATATTTTTTTCCTGAAAATTTGCATAATAAGCAGTTGCGTAAATATCATGTGAAATAAAAATTGCAACTATCTTTTTATTCTACAGGGCCTCTGCTTTCAGAAAATATATAATGTTCTGGGGGTTTAAGTAATTTTATTGCAAAAAATGAAGATTTTTACATGTGGGCAAAAAAATAAAAAAAATTGCTCTGAAGCAAAATTGGTTAAATAACTGCCATAATCTCTCTTTTCCTGACAGACTCCATGTCAGCCTACGTGTGGGTTAACCCCGTCTCCTCTCCAATGCTATAGGACCCTTTACCCATAAATTTTAACTCAGCACTAGCGACTGCATTCCTTTTTTGTCCTCCTCCAATGGACCTACATTTCGTTTGTTCCTACCTGGCGTCCAGTTGAATATTTCCTCCAGATCTCGGCATACCTGCTGTGTGGTGCCAACCCAGAGCCTAGAGCCCATCCATGGGCAGGCGAGTGGGTGTTTCTTCCCAGGCGCAAGATGCCCCAGTGGTGGAGGGGGGGCTGCCTTGTATGCCCAGGATGGACGTCCGTCAAGCTCGGCTGGCAAGGTCTGATGTGTTTGCCATTTTTTGTCCATGGTAGCCGTTTGTGGTCATCTGTGTTGTGTCTATTTGCAAGCCCTTTTCACCCTTGTATTTGCACCTTTTTTTTCTTGTTTGAAATTTCTCATGGCGCCTTTCACGTTTCAGAACACCACAGCACTTCCGGGTTGTGGCCGCTGAGATGTTCCACGCATGTTGAGGCCTGGCTCGCACATGCGTAGAGTGGCGGAGCACTTGGCGGTCGCATTTGCGCCGTCTGGTAGGTCCACACTGTGCAGGCGCCAGCGGGTGACGTCATCCGAGCAGGGGTTTTTAAAAGAGCCGTCAGCCTCTGCCTAGTGAGGATTCCTACAGGCAGTGAGCAGCAGCACCCCCCGAAGCCTGGTTTGCACAGGGCAGGTAAGCTCCTGTGGAGCAATAGTTTTTTTCTTAAAATGTACAGTGGAACCTCGGTTTGCGAGTAAAGCGGTTAACGAGCATTTCGCAAAACGAGCACTGTATTTCTAAAAATCCTAACTCGGTTTGTGAGTGTTGCCTGGCAAAATGAGCAGGATTCAGGCTAAAAGCATTGTGCAGTACCACTTTTGGCCTGAGGTGGGGGGCGCCGGAGGCGAACAGCGCCGACGTCGGCGCTCGGAAATGCACGGAAAGGCCCGAGGACAGTTCAGCTGACCTCGGCAAACCTCGGAAAGTCTCGTGAACGTAGTCTTTCTGAGGTTTGCAGAGGTCAGCCAAAGTGTGCTCGGGCCTTTTTGCCCGTTTCCAAGGCTCTCCAACGCCCCCACCTCTGGCCACATGCGGTATTGCATCCCATTGAAGTCAATGGGGAAAGAATTATTTTCGTTTCCATTGACTTCAATGGGAAAACTCGCTTAGAACGGATTATGCTCGTAATCTGAGGTTCCACTGTATATATTTATATATTAAAATATATATGCAGAAATAGTCATTTTAGGATATATTTAATAAAAAATTTAAAAAAAGAAAGGGGGAAAACATATTATGTTTTTTATTTTCATTACTTTTTTTTAATTAACTCCGCAGTTTGTCCTAAGCAATATCTGCATATTGCCGCAATCCCGTGCGTTTACTCCTGTAAGTTTTTCGACGTCCCATCCAGAAGTCATGGACAGGTCACCGCCACAAGGTATGTGCAGATGAGGTGGTGGGGCTGAGATACTTTCCTGTTGGTTGAAAATGCGTTTAACAAATCTCGTTACACCCCCCCCCTTTTTGTTTTTTATCTCTTCAGCCCTTCCAGATCAGACTGCCAAATCACGGTTCAGGACGACAAAGACCTTGCCAGGCCGCAACATCACCATTCATCTTCCAGGTCTCCGTCTAGGACCCATCAGCAGAGGAGATATTCCCATTCCTCCTCCAATCAGAGGAGATGTTCCCATTCCTCCTCCAGTCACTGCACCCACCACCATGACAGCCGTTCTGATCGCAGAGCCTGCTGCTGATGTGGAACACGAGTTCCGGGGGGCAAGTCACTATGTGACCCATGTTTGGCCCAGGCGGTTGGAGAAAAAGAGATGGAAAACCAACAGATGGAGTCTCTTGTCAAGCGCGTGGTCCAACAGTCCCTAAAAGAGTGGGGTACAACTCACACGCGGAGCCAGTCCACCACACTATCTGGCTCTCTGGCTGACGAGGCCCAGGAGGATCCAGGCCCATCCCAGCCCTACGATGCTTCTCCTGGATCTTCGGACAGTGAGTTTGAAGAAGAGGAGTTTGCCGGGGGTTTCGACTTTGCTCTCGTTCCTTCGCTAGTCAAAGCGGTCAAAGAAGCCCTGAAGTGGGAAGACCCTTCTACTCCACCGGCTAAACAAAGGAAATTTTTTAAACACTTGGGGAAGGAACGTTCTAACTTTAAGGATGTCATTGACGAACAATGGAGCAAAATAGACAAGAAAGCTTCTATGTCACGCAAAACCTCCAGATTATATCCCTTCAAGGCAGAGGAAGTGAAACATCTGGAAAACACTCCCCTCGTGGATGCAGCACTAATGCGTCTAGCAAAACACATCACTCTTCCTCTAGAGGATGCTGTGTCCTTTAAAGACGGTCTTGAGAGAAGGCTAGACCAAGACCTCAAGAGAATCTATGGGCTAGCCGGTATGGCTTGCAAGCCCGCCCTGGCCCTAGCAGCTATGTCCAAGGCTATGGAATCCTGGACAGAGAATGTGGACTCCGTACTCAGAGGGGTTTCATGCTGTCTTCGGTCATGGCTAAGCGGGCTCTGTGGTTATGGCCTTGGGTCGCGGATCCAGTGTCTAAACAAGCCTGGTGTAGGATCCCATTTGAAGGCTCCTCGCTATTTTGGTAACAGGATGGACAGCGCTATAGCCCAGGCCACCGGTGGGAAGTCGGGCTTCCTGCCTCAGGATAGGAGTCTGTTCAGTCAGAAGAGACCTCAATTTAGAAGACATAGTACCGAGCGTTCAAGGGAAACATGCTCTTACAGGTCCGGAAGGGACAAGCTCCGCTAAAAGCCAGGTGTCCAGTGGACATGAGCCGGCTAAGTCATTTTGAGATTAGGCCCGAGATTCGGGTTGGAGCTCGTTTGCTTCTTTTCCAGCACATGTGGGTGGCCTCAATCTTGGATTATTGGAACATCAAGTCGGTAGCCTCAGGCCACACATGGTCCTTCACCAGTATTTACCTCCCCCCAGATTTATTTCCACCCTGCTTCCACGGTCAGAAGAAAAGAAGCAGGTGCTACTTTCCTATGTGGATTTGCTGAAAACACAGGAAGCGGTGGTGCCTGGTCCCAAAGGACGAAAAGCTCCAGGGGGTGTACTTGGGTGTCCAGTTTGACACAGTGGAAGGCACCATCTCTCTTCCTTTGGAGAAAATTCCAGTTATCCAAGAGAAAATCTCTCGGGCTTTGAACTCCTCACACCTGAAGGCCACACAGTGCCTAAGGATTATCGGTACAGTGGTCTCCACAACCCCCATGGTCAAGTGGTCTCTGTGGAGGTTACGCCCTTTTCAGACAGGGTTTCTTCGGCAATGGAATTCGAGGGACATGAATCAGTCCATTTGTATAACATCAATGATGAGGAACGACCCCCGGAGCCCAGAACATCCAGGCGGACTTCCTGTCCCACATACAGTTGGACAACAATGAGTGGTCTCTTCATGTGCAAACGTTCGAGTGGATCCTGTCCCTGGGAGTCAACCCCGAAGTGGATCTATTTGCGTCCCCCTGCAACTTCAAGGCCGAGAAGTACTACACTCGAGTTCGTTGCAGTCAGGCCTTCGGAATAGATGCCTTGACAGATCAGTGGAATTTCAACAGGGCATACGCCTTTCCCCTGCACCAGATCATCCTTAAGTTCTTACAGAGACTCCAAGCGGAAGGTCGAGGTGGCAGTAATTGCGCCTTACTGGCCGAACAGGCCATGGTTCCCCTCCTGACCCAGCTCAGTTTCCGGGACCCAGTGCCTCTCCTTCTCAGGCCGGACCTTCTTTCTCAAGGGGCAGTCCTGCACCCGTGTCCGGAATTACTGAAACTAATGCTCTGGTTCTTGAGAGGGAGAGGCTAGAATCTCTCGGGTGTGCTTCAAGAGTGATTTCTACCCTCATGAGCACAAGAAGGGCAAACACGAATAAAGTATACAAGAGAATATGGGCCAAGTTTGTCTAATTTTTATCCTCTACGGGCAGATCATTTAGGGATCCAGAGATCCAAGATATCCTCAGTTTTCTTTAATCTGGCCTAGAACTATCCCTGTCCATCAGCTCTCTTAGAGTCCAAGTCTCAGTTTTATCGGCCTTCTCCGGAACATCATGGGCTGTTCACTCACTAATCTGACAGTTCTTTCGTGGGGCATCAAGACTCAGGCCCCAAAGGAGGCCAAGATTCCCCAAATGGGATATTCCCCTTGTTCTTCACTCATTGTCTGGACTCAGTGTCACGGGGTCTACCCCGCTTTCTATCAGAGACCTTTCTGCAAAAGTCGCCTTCTTGGTCGCTATCACTTCGGCCAAGAGGGTCTCGAAGATTGGTTCCTTGGGTTATAAGGAACCATTCCTGACTTTTTTCCCGGACCAGGAAAGCGGCCTCTTGGGCCTCCATTAATACTTTTATGTCACATTACTGCATAGAGCCTGCTTCTCTATCTTCTGTGAACTTTGATTTGAGAAGCCCATCAGTTGATGGGGCAAATTAAATCTTTTTTGTTCAGCATACCCACCCCGTGTGGTCTGGCTAGTTATTTCCCACACGTAGGCTGCCATGGAGTCTGTCAGGAAAACGAAAAATGTATTATCAAATACTTACTGTAATTTTCCTTTCCTGATGGACTCCATGGCAGACGGAGTTCCCACCCATTCGGTCAAAGAGTTGGCTAGTTACGGAACACAGTCGCTAGTGGTGTGTTTAAATTTATGGGTATAGGGTCCTATAGCATTGGAGAGGAGGCGGGGTTAACCCACACGTAGGCTGCCATGGAGTCCATCAGGAAAGGAAAATTACAGTAAGTGTTTGATAATAAATTTTCCGTTCTTTCCCATCCTCTGCAAGCTAATATGAACACAAAACTTTGTTCAAGCAGAACATCTCTTTTCATGGACCACCCTTGAAGGTCTATGATTGGTCTGGACAATGAGACCATGAGTTACACCGAACGCTTACAGCTCTCAATAATCTTAAATGATTGCTATTGCAAACAGCACATTTTCTCTTTGCTGCAGAGAGTATAAATGCTTCCCCTGTTTATTATTATCATTTTTATTAATATTATACAGAATACACCTCCCCAGCTGCAAATGCAATTTATTTTTCCATTGAAGGAAAAACAAGCCGATAATTGGTATAGCATATACAATATACACTTGACCTTCACCAGCAAAGTGTCATTTGTCGCACATACAATACAAAACATGTTCCTATACACTGCACAATTGTGTTCAAGGCCACGGCGTGCTGGGTAATCGCAGCTGGAACTGTAAACATAACATGTGCTCCACGTGTATCACATAATTGCAGCCCAGAGGGACCTTTTCCACAGAAAAATCAATACATTTCTTCTGTTTACCAAAAATGAGAAATGGAAAGAAGAATGTGGGATTCAATTTTCTATGTTTATACATTTTTATTTTCTTGCTGTGTCATATTTTCATTATTACGGTTCATGTGAATTCTCCCACTGGAGTATAAAGCAGGGCGATTTAAAGTTATATACGTATGTGAATATGATGTAACCAAATGAGAGAAGCGATCTGGATACATATCATTTTTTCAATGGAGCTCTTTGGCTTACTGATGGGGTTTATAAAGAAACAGTCACTTTTCCCATTCAGGCCCATAATATGTACCTTTCCAGCAATTCCCCATCATTGCATCCTCTATCACAGCTGCCAGCAAAATATCCACTGTTCGTTGGTGTGGGAGACCAGAGGGAGCGGTGATGTCTTCCCACTCGCCATGTGATAATGTTTGGGTTTTCATCATGGGAGGTGGTCACATGCGCTCCAATAACATGGAAACAATATTTTGCTGGCTGCAAAAATAGGAGCAGCGAGGGATCGCTGGAGAGGTGACTATCAGACAATGAACTATTAGAAGTAGCTGAAATTGTTTTAAAGGAGCCATGTATAGTAATACAGAGACTGGGAGAGGGGCTCTGAACCAACCAGGACCCTAGTACGTTGCACAGTGATGTCAATCCAAACTTGTGAACCAGTTTAAAGGAGGAGACATCACAAGAATGAACCCATCAGCATGCTGCTGCTCCTATAGTGTCCAATAACAAGCAGGGGTGTACCCTGGACCAAGCTGTGCACATAATTGCAGCGACCATCTCACCCTTGTTATTGGTTCCTTAGGCCTGCCTATTGAATCTCAGGAGGAAGAAATGAAGGCCCCTAAGTATTTTGGAGGGCTCAATGTAGGAAGGCTTGGGGTAGCACAGCAAAGGTGAATATCAGCGGGTGGCGGGTGCTAGTGGCGGCCCGTATGCAGGGTGCAGGGGCACCGCCCCCCATCCAAGTGTCTGGCCCCTTAATCTATATGCCGAATGCATGGATTCCAATGGGGTTTTTTTTTTTTTTTTTTTTAAGCACGTGATCAGAGCCAGAGGCTCTAATAGGCTTCAGAAAAGGGTGGGCTCTGGGCGGCAAGCGCTGAGCCCCGAGTCCAAAATACCACCAGCCGCCACTGGTTGGTGCCCTATCAAGTGCCAAAGTGATGAATTGTCTTTCAAACATCACACTGCTCTTAAACTAGAACATTGCACCCTGTACAGAAATGATTCAGCCTACTAGGTCTAAGCAGGGACCCAGTATGAAAGCGAACCATCTACTGGAGTAAAACATACTGGTAAGAAAAAATTAGACAATGGGCACTTAAAAACACATGCAAATAACACTCTCCAAAAGGAGAAAATTTCCTAAGAGAATATTATTTTTGAATGGTAGGCATTTAAGCCCCACCTACCAAGATAAATGGCTCATTATTCTTTGATATCTCTCTATGCACTACATGGACAAAAGTTTGTGGACTGTTACATCTACCATATGGACTAAATCTCGAGGCACTTCAGTCTAAAATGGGGTCACCCATGACATCAAAATCTCCCACACATTCACAGCCCCTCCCCCTTCGCATCAGAGTTCCCAGTCCCTTCCTGCCATCCTTTTGCATCAGAATCCTCAATTTTCTCTCCCCTTATACATCAGTTCCTAGTTACTCCCATCCTTTCACACTAGAATCTTCAGTCCCCTCACCCCATCCTTTTTCATCAGTTCCTGTTCCCCTTTTACATCTTAGTCCTCAATTGTCAAGGACCCTTCCCAGGCACAGAATCGTCACCCCCGCCCCAGTTGAGAAACGCTGGCCTAGATGATAGAATTTGGGTACTTTCAGCGAAGGAAATGAAAAACTTTCAGTCCATTTTGGCTTATTTCATTTTGGAGTAGAACCAGATCACCCTGAAGATCCAGACACTGCTGATATGCTTGTATATCTATTATGAAATGTAATGTTTGGGAAAGGCTCTTCATGACTGTACCCCTATGCACAAAACCAGGTCTTTAAAGACATGAATTAATGAGTTTGATGTAGGAACTCAAGTAGCCTGCATAGAACTCTGACCTCAATCATATTCAACACCTTTGGGATAAACTGAAACACCAACTGTAAGTCAAGTCATCCGATATCAGTATCTGATCTCACAACTACTCTTTAGGCTGAATCCCACAAGCACACTCTAAAGTATTGTAAAAAGCCTTCCCAGAAGAGTGGAGACTGGTATGACCACAAAGGAGGGGAGAGGCAAAACCAAATCATTGGCCATTGATTTGGAATAGAATATCCAACAAGCTCATATAGGTGGAGCCGGGATAGTTAGGAGCGTGCAAACGTTTGGCATATAGTGTATGTTGGTGCAAATAAGTACAATAATACAGATTTGTAAGTGTGCTTTCTAGGTATTTTTTGAAGAGAGGAATAATTATGTTATTAGAGTGACTACCATATAAAAACCAACTGCTGGGCAAACTGAAGAATGTAATGTATTCAATATTTTGTGTAACCTGAGCGGCAAAGATGCTTGACAAAATGTCAAGTCTACAAATGTAGAAAAAAATAAAATATGATAAAGTCAAAAGTATTATAATTTTCTTTTAGAATCCCTTCAACTATTCAAAATCCCATGCTAGATGTAGCAGTCTTAATTTAATTGGGCTTTTCCGAGTTCACCGAAGGCAGTTCATTTTGCAGAGAACTCTAGAGTTCAAAAAACAAGGTGGCCACAAAGCTCAATAGCTGGGATTCACCAAGTATAATACAGAAAAAATATCAAATCTTGCAAACATTATAAAGAACTACCATATACTCAATAAAACAAAAAAAAAATCAAAAGTATATAAACCAGGGCTTTTTTCTTCAGCTGGAACTTGGTGGAACTCGGTTCCACCACCTCTGGCTAAGGCGCTCTGTCCCCTGCTCACCACTATCACTTGTAAACACAGAAGTTCAGCTTCTGTGTTTACAAAGGCCAGGTTGTCTCCCAGCAGCTCCCACTAAGTTCGGGATCAGGACAAGGGAGATGCAGGTTCCCAGGGTGGAGTGCGGATGCCGACATCCCCACGGGATGATCTCCCTGCAAGTGAGAGAGGTGGAGCCACCTACAGTGTGCAGGGAGGTACTAGAGCTGGCTGGGGGCTTCAGCTAAAAGGTTGCATGAAAAGGTCAGAGCTGAAGAAGGGTGAAAGTGAGATGTGGATGCAGAGGTAGGCAGCTGTTGAAGGCTGAGCTCTGCCCTCTATTTGAAGCACACCCTTAAACTATACACTCTGTGTGTAACACCCCCCCCCCCCCCCGAACTCTACACTATGTATGTAGTGCACTCCTGGTGTTGCCCCTGTAAGACCCTCTCACTGTTAGTGAAATTTGACCAGACCCACTATTTGAAGCGGTTTGAAGGGTGTGTGTATATGAGGGGCTGTGGTTGAGTTCCTGCACCTATCTTCTGAGAAAAAAAAGCCCTGATAAAAAAAAAATGTGCAAACTTCAAAAGGAACCCTGATATTAAGATCCCTTTTTTATGAATGAAAAAAATCACAAGCTACAATTTTGTATAGAATACCCACTTGGATTATACCTTACAGATGTTTTGGATCTGACTTGTTACAAATCAAGTTTGGAGAATATATATAAAAGCTCTATCAATTATGTTTGCCAGATTCCTTTCCACGCAAAAGAACATTAAGTCCTAGAGGAAGGAACGCCTGCTGTACAGTGCACTTCCTATTCAGTCTAGATACACCTTGCATATACCAGCTGTATTCAGATGTGGTCTGTCCACATTAACAAAACGCTAATTGTCTGTCTCCAAAGCATACAAAGCACCCTTAATTATCCTGGTCTGTTCTTCTAGGTTCATTGAAATATTATTAACCCTATGATTCACTTATCCCCTGGCTAGAACGATTAGCATCAATACAGTGACATAAGGATTTGATCTTCCTAGAATAACACACTTAAAGGCTTTTTTTTTTTTTTTTTTTTATTCCAGCCCCCCTATGTACCAAAATAGCATTATTTACCGTGCCTGTAAGAACTTTTGGGATTATTGACACATTATTATTAAAAAAAAATCACTGTGCAAATGCCTCATTCCCACAGCCCTGTAAAGTGTCTAATATGTTTATTTGCTATGATTGTCAGCTCCATCAAGTGGTCATAATGTGGTATTTTGCTGAAATACCCCAATCAGGAAAATACAGCATTATGGCCACTAGAGCTGACAATTGTAGGAAATACATTTATTAACCCCTTCACACCGACCGTACGCAAATATGCGGCCCCACCGGACTGGCCATTTTTCCGTGTTGCTGCATGTTTGCGTATATTCTTTTGTGCTGGGAGCGTGCCACGCGGCGCACTACCAGCACAGAGATCAGGGTCTCACCGAGAGCCCTGGGCCCTGTTCTAACGATCGGGACCCAAAAGGGCCGGTTCCGGGTAACCTGATCACTGTGATAGCCTCTAATTGGCTACCCCAATGATCAGTCACCGTGAAGCCCGCCCTCGTGTTTTCTGTCTCTGTAAATGGACAACAGAGATACATTGTATCTTTCTCTGTCCTTGCAAAGATAGGAAAAAAAGTGCGAAGAAGAAAAAAAATGAAAAAAATGAAATGAAATTATGAAAAAATGTTTGAAAAATACCTGTATCAAGTTTTGATCTAAGTCAGTGCCAGGGTTAGTGTTTGGGTCGAGGTCAGGGTCAAAGGTCAGGGTCAGTTTTTTTTGGACAGGATTTTTTTCTTATTGGTAATAATGTCAGTTAGTGTCAGTGTGTTATAGGTAGGATTAAATAAAAAGCAAAATGCACACTATTGTTTCTGGGCTGTACTACAGGTACAAACAACTAACATACACATAAGTGGTATCGCTGCATACGTCAGGAGCAGGAAAATTTATTTTGGGTTGTTCTTTGTTGGTAGGTTATGGTAGTAGCAAGAAATCTACAGTTAAATGTTAAAAAAAAAGAATTTATTTTGGTTTGTTCTTTGTTGGTAGGTTATGGTAGTAGCAAGAAATCTACAGTTAAATGTTAAAAAAAAGAATTTATTTTGGGTTGTTCTTTGTTGGTAGGTTATGGTAGTAGCAAGAAATCTACAGTTAAATGTAAAAAAAAAAAAAATCTTTTTTTTTTTACTATTTTGGGCCAGTATTCATTTGATAAAAAAAAAAACAGGAGATATCCATTACCATTTACCACCAAATTAAATTTGTCCTGAAAAAACATAGTATAATCCACCTGGATGCACAAAGTAGCTGTGATGATATGAACAGTTTTACAAACACATGTCAAAATTGCAAAATTGGGCTTAGGCATTTAGATATGTTTTACCTTTAGGCACTCCAAACCTAAAAAGGAGCTCCAATCTCTTAAGTGAAAAGTAAAAGTCAGCAGCTACAAAAACTGTAGCTGCTGTCTTTTAGTAAACAGCCACTCACCTGTCCCACGATCCAGTGGTGTGCTCACCCCAGCCATTTTCTCCCTGTGTCCTCTCTTGCCAGCACCGGCATCTTTACTATGGGCACCCAGCTATGATACCTTGCAGCTTCACAGCCGGGTGCCCACTGCGCTTGCCCGAGCAGCAATCCGCTCTGTAATTGGTCCTGCAGTCTTCTGGGACCTGTCATTTATCCGAGAACTTGGGATAGTAAAACATTTTTTTTCTGCCAGTAAATACCTTATACAGCCCACTTCCTGTTTCTTGTCTGGTAAAAAGCCTAGGCTTATGGCATCATGCACAGCCCTCTCTCACTCTCGTGAGAGTTTGCCAGGAAGGGAGGGGAGATGAGTCATAAGAGGGCCAATGAGAGCTGCAGAGCTGGAGGTGTGCCTCTGTGTGTCTGTGTAAATCCAGGAAGTGAACAGGCAGCAGCTTCAGCTGCCCGCAGCTAAAATGGATGCAGCCAGACTCAGTGGAGGGAGATTTCTGCAGCATATTTGGCAGGTACAGAATAACAGTATATCTAAAATGGTGTTTTTTATTACAAATTATGTGAGCAGACTGCAGTTCCTCTTTAAAAAGACTCTGTCCCATTCATGACAAAAATGACAGAGTCTTTGTAAGGCATGCATTCTTGCTTTTGCAATAAGAACAAAACTCAAGTGTTCGTTAACCATAAAAATTAAAATGCTGCTCCTGTCCCTTTAATGTGCAATTAGCAGCCTGGTGCTTTTGCTTTTTAAATTATCCCTCTGTATCTCATACAATACCTGTTTGACAATGCCAGACTACCTGACTACCCCCCCCCCGAGTGCAGACTCCGATTATCGTGTCTGCTGAGCCGAGAGATCGTTGTCAGTGCGTGTCTGCATCACACGCAGCCGTCCTGTCCTCCTATGTGCCCGTCTTCATCTCCCCCTTCCTCCCCCTCCCTCTCCCTGTCAACACGTAGTCATGAGCTAGAAAAACGATCTCCTACCCGCCTCACCCCACCCCTATCCACTCCTCTCCCCTCCCCTCACACTTCATTGATTACAATTACAATTATTTATTTTTGTCACAGTCATGTGACCAGCGCAGCGCCAACCGGTGCTGCACGGCCACAGGGTGGAAGATCACAGATTCCTCTTCTGACGTATTTTGCATACTTCATTGGTTCTCAACTCCCGTCCTCAGGACCCACCAACAGGCCAGATTTTAGGCAATACCTTGGGCGAGATGCAGACTAGAATACTGCATTCACTGAGCAGCAAATTATATCACCTGTGATGTATTTCAGTTATCTTGCAAACCTGGCCTGTTAGTGGGTCCTGAGGACTGGAGTTGAGAACCACTGGCATACTTTGATATAAAAAGTACCATTAAAGTGCACAGAAAACCATTAGAGTTGTTGTTAAAATATCCCTGCTATATCTTAGCAATGGGCCAGCGTGTACTATAGGAACTCCACTTATGAGCTCCACACCCTATGTCCCTTGCTATTGTATAGCCAAAGTAACCCCTGATGCCATATAAAGCTGTATGTGGCTCCCCCTAGTAGCAGTTGATAAGCCAGCTCCCACGCTAGGGGCCTATGTGAATTTAAATGCAGCAAAGCTGGTTAGAAACCAAAGGCCCATGCTCCAGCTCAAACTGTGCAACCTGCTAGGCCTATGTAAGGGGGCTTACACTTTCCTTTCACAACTGAATTGTAGGGGCCTCATTGCAATGATTCGAGGCTGGGTCTGTCGGGAGGGCCATGCCACACACAGCCCAAGTACATAAGAGATACAGATTTCCTGGCACGTGATCCAAACAAGCGACCTGTCACCCAACCACCACCAGTCCCCTGACCAAGCCAGTCTGTACATTTACTCTATGTTCCACAGGTAAAGACTAAAGCTGGACATAGACAGTTTGAATCTTGGCTGGTTCAGCAGAAACTGGCCATGATTTGAACCATGTATGGGAAGGCTGAATGTACCAAGTCGATTGATCGATCAACTTGGGTACAACCAGACTGCTGGATTTTACATGCGATTATTGCTAGTGGCTGGTATAGCTGCTAGCAATAATCATGGTCTTCTCCCGGCAGGTACAGTTTCCCATGCCTCCCTGCCGGCAGAATACAATGGCTCCGCGGGAGGAATTCCCCTGTCAATACTGTGTTGCAGGAAAGAAATTTGCTCCGTGTATGGCCTGCATTACCCTCTAGCTCTAGATCAGGGGTCTCTAAACTCTCTGAACAAAGAGCTAGTTTACTGTCCTTCAGACTTTAGTGGGGCCAGACTGTGGCCATTGGGGGGGTAGAAAAGGTCCTGAAAGTGGGAAAAAAACAATGCCCCATCTTTGGTGTCAGTGGGAGCAATTATGTCCCATGATTGGTGTCATTGGGCCACATTGTTGGTTGTTATCGGGAGGAATTGTGTCCCATCATTGGTGTCATTGGGCAACATTGTTGGTGTTATCGGGAGGAATTGTGTCCCATCATTGGTGTCATTGGGCAACATTGTTGGTGTTATCGGGAGGAATTGTGTCCCATCATTGGTGTCACTGGGCAACATTGTTGGTGTTATTGGGAGGAACTGTGCCCTTTAACTAGTGTCAGTGGGGGGCAATTATACCCTATTGTTGGTATCAGTGGATGAAATAGTGCCGCATTTGGCTCCCGGGACGCAGTTCAAAGACCACTGCTCTAGATGAATAAAGAAGAGACTCAGTCCGATACTGCCTGTTTTTCATTGTGTTTTATTAGTAAATTTGTAACAATAGGTTTCTTCTTTACAGAGGTTCTCCAGCAAGATGGCTTAAGTACAGTTCCAACACAAAACAGCATGTGTCCACTCTGCTGGCTCTGTAAACAGAGCAATCATCAGGAGAGAGCTCCACTTGACATTGCTCTGCAGCGCAGCTCAAGGAAGCAGGTGTAGTGCTAGCAGGAACGGCTTAGTTGATTGTGTTCTTTGCCTCGACTCTGAACAACCTCAGCCCCGCTGGCACACCTGGTTAAATAAAAATTGCTGCAAGCACTCATAGGAGCACAAGTATATATAACTTTAATTTGGCTCTGAATTAGTACCAGGAAATGGATACAAGACCGTTTAGTGGTAAATTAACTCAATGTATTGGTATGGGTTAGTGAAAAGAGTGGTATAAACATAAATTAGCAAATAAAGAGTAGATTCAGACAGTCTGCTTGACAGTATAATCACTAAGCCAAAGCAACTTAGAAAAGGAGTTCTGTACCACTAGATCAGTGTTTATTAACCTTTTTACCTTAATGGAACCCTTGGCAAAAGGTTTGAGATCTTGGGGAACCCCTGAAAAAACTTTTCAGATCTACAATTCACAGAACAATGGATCTGATCAGTGAGCTGTAGATATAACAACAATTAACAAACCTGTGCAGAGCAGCGCAGGGAAGCTGCTGTTGTAACATGCCTTTTCCTCTTGATTATAGCTAGCCCTCCTCTTGTCCATCTCAGGTGATATCACATAAAAGAGCCTGGGACAGACAGAAGAGGAGAACCTGTGGGGAACAGTGCAGTAATCAGGGCTGGACTGGGACAAAAATGTGGCCTTGGACTTCATCCAGACCGGCCCAGACCACAACACATCATGGTACGGTACATCAGGGCACAGCACATCAGGCCACATCAGGGCACAAGGCACATCAGGGCATAAGGCACATCAGGATACAAGGCACATCAGGATACAAGGCACATCAGTGCACAGCATATCAGGGTACAGCACACCAGGCCACATCAGTGTACAGGGCACAACACATCAGGGTACAGAGCCATGCACATCAGCATATAGGGCACATCAGGGCACAACACATCACGGTACAGAGCCCAGCACATCAGCGTACAGGGTACAGCACATCAGGGCATAGCACATCAGGGCACAGGTCACAGTACATCAGGGCACACGACATTGAGGTACAGGACACTGGGGCACATCAGGGCACGGGGCACCAGGCCACAAGGCACATCGGGTCACGGGGCACATCAGGGCATAGGAGATCGGGGCACGGCACATCAGGGCATATAGCACATCAGGGCATGGGGCACATCAGGGCACATCAGGGCATATCAGGGCACATCAGGGCATATAACACATCAGGGCACGGGGCACATCAGGGCACATAGCACATCAGGGCACATGGCACATAGCACATCAGGGCATATAGCACATCAGGGCACGGGGCACATCGGGGCATGGGGCACATGGCACATTATGGGGCACATCAGGGCATGGGGCACATCAGGGCACATTATGGCACATCAGGGCACATGGCACATTATGGGGTACATCAGGGCACATGGCACATCAGGGCACATAGCACATCAGGGCACGGGGCACATCAGGGCACATTATGGCACATCAGGGAACATTATGGCACATCAGGGCACAGGGCACGTCAGGGCACATAGCACGACAGGGCACATAGCACATCAGGGCACATTATGGCACATCAGGGCACATTATGGCACATCAAGGCACATGGCACATTAGGGCACATCAGGGCACAGGGCACGTCAGGGCACATCAGGGCACGGGGCACATCAGGACACATTATGGCACATCAGGGCACATTATGGCACATCAAGGCACATCAGGGCATATAACACATCAGGGCACGGGGCACATCAGGGCACATCAGGGCATATCAGGGCACATCAGGGCATATAACACATCAGGGCACGGGGCACATCAGGGCACATAGCACATCAGGGCACATGGCACATAGCACATCAGGGCATATAGCACATCAGGGCACGGGGCACATCGGGGCATGGGGCACATGGCACATTATGGGGCACATCAGGGCATGGGGCACATCAGGGCACATTATGGCACATCAGGGCACATGGCACATTATGGGGTACATCAGGGCACATGGCACATCAGGGCACATAGCACATCAGGGCACGGGGCACATCAGGGCACATTATGGCACATCAGGGAACATTATGGCACATCAGGGCACAGGGCACGTCAGGGCACATAGCACGACAGGGCACATAGCACATCAGGGCACATTATGGCACATCAGGGCACATTATGGCACATCAAGGCACATGGCACATTAGGGCACATCAGGGCACAGGGCACGTCAGGGCACATCAGGGCACGGGGCACATCAGGACACATTATGGCACATCAGGGCACATTATGGCACATCAAGGCACATGGCACATTAGGGCACATCAGGGTATATAGCACATCAGGGCACAGGGCACGTCAGGGCACATAGCACGTCAGGGCACATAGCACATCAGGGCACACAGCACGTCAGGGCACATAGCACATCAGGGCACGGGGCACATGGCACATTATGGGGCACATCAGGGCACATTATGGGGCACATCAGGGCATAGCATATCAGGGCATGGGGCATGTCAGGGCACGTAGCACATCAGGGCACATGGCACATTATGGGGCTCATAGCACATCAGGGCACATAGCACATGGCACATTATGGGGCTCATCGGGGCACATAGCACATCAGGGCACATAGCACATGGCACATTAGGGCACATCAGGGCACATCAGGGCACATAGCACATCAGGGCACAGGGCACATTAGGGCACATAGCACATCAGGGCATGGGGTACCTCAGGGGGCACATTATAGGGCACATCAGGGACACATCACCAGCATCTTACTAGCCAGTATGCAGAGTAGCGCAGGAAGCGTGTGTAGTAATTTCTCTCTCTCATGTCACGCATCGCTGTTCGCTCCCCGGCAGCCCCTCCTCTCTTCTCGTCTATCCCAGATGATCTTACAAGCCAATGGGGATAGACGAGAAGAGAGGAGGGGTCGCCGGGGAGCGAACAGCGCTGCGTGACATGAGAGAGAGAACTTACTACACACGCTTCCTGCGCTACTCTGCATACTGGCTTACGATCTACCCGTCAGGCGACAGCTGTCGGCGGTTGACGGGTAGATCGCCGCGCACCGCAGATGCGGCAGAAACTGGTCCACATTGAGCCATCGGCCCACCGGGAATCTCCCGGTAATCCCGATGGCCAGTCCATCCCTGGCAGTAATTAACAGCGTGTTTCCCTGCACCGCTTTGCAAATCCATAACACAGGTTTTCTCGAATGGGGTTCCACCGCAAATCAATATTGTGGCAGATGTACAGTATCTCACAAAAGTGAGTACACCCCTCACATTTTTGTAAATAATTTATTAAATCTTTTCACGTGACAACACTGAAGAAATGACACTTTGCTACAATGTAAAGTAGTGAGTGTACAGCTTGTATAACAGTGTACATTTTATGTCCCCTCAAAATAACTCAACACACAGCCATTAATGTCTAAACCGCTGGCAAAAGTTAGTACACCCCTACGTGAAAATGTTCAAATTGGGCCCAATTAGCCATTTTCCCTCCCCAGTGTCATGTGACTCGTTAGTGTTACCAGGTCTGAGGTGTGAATGGGGAGCAGGTGTGTTAAATTTGTTATCATCGCTCTCACTCTCTCATACTAGTCACTGGAAGTTCAACATGGCACCTCATGGCAAAGAACTCTCTGAGGATCTATAAAAAGAATTGTTGCTCTACATAAAGATGGCCTAGGCTATAAGAAGATTGTCAAGACCCTGAAACTGAGCTGCAGCATGTTGGCCAAGACCATACAGCGGTTTAACAGGACAGGTTCCACTCAGAACCATGCCTTGCCATGGTCAACCAAAGAAGTTGAGTGCACATGCTCAGTGTCATATCCAGAGGTTGTCTTTGGGAAATAGACATATGAGTGCCGCCAGCATTGCTGCAGAGGTTGAAGGGGTGGGGGGTCAGCCTGTATGCTCAGACCATACGCCGCACACCACATCAAATTGGTCTGCGTGACTGTTGTCCCAGAAGGAAGCCTCTTCTAAAGATGATGCACAAGAAAGCCTGCAAACAGTTTGCTAAAGACAAGCAGACTAAGGACATGGATTACTGGAACATGTCCTGTGGTTTGATGAGACCAAGATAAACTTATTTGGTTCAGATGGTGTCTGTGGGGTATTCTCAAACAGAAGGTGGAGGAGCACAAGGTCTCTAACATCCACCAGCTCCGTGATGTCGTCATGGAGGAGTGGAAGAGGACTCCACTGGAAACCTGTGAAGTTCTGGTGAACTCCATGCCTAAGAGGGTTAAAGCAGTGCTGGAAAATAAAAGGTGGCACACAAAATATTGAAGCTTTGGGCCCAATTTGGACATTTTCATTTAGGGGTGTACTTACTTTTGTTGCCAGCGGTTTAGACATTATTGGCTGTGTGTTGAGTTATTTTGAGGGGACATAAAATGTACACTGTTATACAAGCTGTACACTCACTACTTTAAATTGTAGCAAAGTGTCATTTCTTCAGTGTTGTCACATGAGAAGATATAATAAAATATTTACAAAAATGTGAGGGGTGTACTCACTTTTGTGAGATACTGTACATCCGCCACAATATTGATTTGCGGTGGAACCCCATTCGAGAAAACCTGTGTTATAGATTTGCAAAGCGGTGCAGGGAAGCACGCTGTTAAATACTGCACTGTTCCCCACAGGTCCTCCTCTTCTGTCTGTCCCAGGCTCTTGTATGTGATATCACCTGAGATGGATAAGAGGAGGGCTAGCTGTAATCAAGAGGAAAAGGCATGTTACAACAGCAGCTTCCCTGCGCTGCTCTGCACATGTTTGTTAATTGTTGTTATAGCTACAGCTCACTGATCAGATCCATTGTTCTGTGAGTTGTAGATCAGAAAAGTTTTTTCAGGGCTTCCCCGAGATCTCAAACCTTTTTCCAAGGGTTCTATTAAGGTAAAAAGGTTAATAAACAGATATAAAGATATAATAAAATATTTACAAAAACGTGAGGGGTGTAATCACTTCAGTGAGATACTGTATATGTATTTGCGCAATAACAAGAATCCACTTATAGAATTCAAAGTAAAAATGGGCATAAAACAATCACGAGGCTCTTCTGGGTTTCGCCCCTCCTCCAGGGCATCATCAAGACATCCATGTGAAAAGGCATCATCAAGGACATTCCAGGGGTGAAACGCGTTGACATATTTCTGATTCCGCAACCAACTATGTCACTTCCGCCCTCCGTGGAACATTCGCCGAGCCGCAGAGTACCCGGAAGATCCTCACCATTGTTTTATGCCCACTTTTACTTGGAATTCTGTACGCGGATTCTTGTTATTGCGCAAATAAATGGTTTTTATAGTACTTTACTATGAGTACCATGTTGTTTTATTGAGTATGGTGGATAGCGGCCCCAAGATCAACTGTTCTGAGATCCTATTGAAGATGCTAAGAGGCATAATAATCTCATCACCAGTTACAAGCGTGTTTGACCCCCAGACTGAAAAGCTGAGAGTCCATTTTCTCTGGTGAGTGGGGAAACGAGAGGGAAACGTGGCACATTGCACAGCATGTTTATATGAAGGACTTCAGCAATGGTAATTGCTAACTAACTGGTAATTGCGCGGTCATGCAATGTTGTACCCAAACAAAATTTGCGTCCTTTTTTTCCCACACAATAGAGCTTTGTTTTGATGGTATTTGATTGCCTCTGCTATTTTCATTTTTTGCGATATAAACAGAAAAAGACCGAAAATTTTGAAAAAAAAAATGATATTTTCCAATTTTTTATAACAAAAATCCAATAAACTCAATTTTAGTCATATATTTAGGCCAAAATGTATTCAGCCACATGTCTTTGGTAAAAAAAAAAAGTCAAAAAGCGTATATGTATTGGTTTGCGCAAAATTTATAGCATCTACAAACTTCGGTACATTTTCTGTCATTTACACAGCTTTTAGTTTATGACTGCCTATCTCATTTCTTGAGGTGCTAAAATGGCATGGCAGTACAAAACCCTCCCAAATGACCCCATTTTGGAAAGTAGGCACCCCAAGGAAATTTCTGAGAGGCATGTTGAGGCCATTGAATATTTAATTTTTTTTGTCCCAAGTGATTTAATAATGACAAAAAAAAAAAAACTAAATGATATATTGCTCACACATGCCATGGTTATATGTGGTATTGCACCCCAAAATACATTTAGCTGCTTCTCCTGAGTACAGGACAGTTCAACCCCCCCCCCCCCCCCCCCCCAATGACCCCATTTTGGATAGTATGCGGGAAAATGACAAATATTTTTTTTTTTTTGCACAAAGTTGTCACTAAATGATATATTGCTCCAACATGCCATGGGCATATGTGGAATTACACCCCAAAATACATTCTGCTGCTTCTCCTGAGTACGGGGATACCACATGTGTGGGACTTTTTGGGAGCCTAGCAGCGTACGGGGCCCCAAAAACCAATCACCGCCTTCAGGATTTCTAAGGGCGTAAATTTTTGATTTCACTCCCCACTACCTATCACAGTTTTTAAGGCCATAAAAAGCCCAGATGGCACAAAACCCCCCAAATGACCCCATTTTGGAAAGTAGACACCCCAAGCTATTTGCTGAGAGGCAATGGTGAGTATTTTGCAGCTCTCATTTGTTTTTGAAAATGAAGAAAGAAAAGAAAAGTGTATTTTTTTTTTTTTCCTTTTTTAAATTTTCCAAGCTTTGTGACAAAAGGCGAGATCTGCAAAATAC
Source organism: Aquarana catesbeiana (assembly GCF_042186555.1). Classification (NCBI taxonomy): domain Eukaryota; kingdom Metazoa; phylum Chordata; class Amphibia; order Anura; family Ranidae; genus Aquarana; species Aquarana catesbeiana. The sequence goes on from NC_133326.1 coordinate 648,855,982, forward strand.
TCACCATGTCTCTCAGCAAATATCTTGGGGTGTCTACTTTCCAAAATGGGATCATTTGGGGGGGGGGGGGGGGGGCTTGCGCCATCTGGGCATTACATGGCCTCCGAAACTGTGATAGGCAGTGAGGAGTGAAATACAAAATTTACAGTGACAAGTCTGTGCAAAAAAAAATAAAAATTTGTCTTTTTCCTGCAACTTGTGTCAAAATATAAAATATTTCATGGACTCGACATGCCTCTCAGCAAATAGCTTGGGGTGTCTACTTTCCAAAATGGGGTCATTTGGGGGGGGGGGTTTGAACTGTCCTGGCAATTTTATGCACAACATTTAGAAGCTTATGTCACACATCAAGAATTTGCAAGAAAATTACTTTGAACCCCCAAACATTATATATTTTTTTAAAGTAGCAAAGATTAAAATGGTGGGTGTTTCATTTTTTTTTTCACATAGTATTTGCGCAGCGATTTTTCAAACGCATTTTTTTTTTTTTTGGAAAAAACACACTTTTTTTAATTTTAATTCACTAAAACACACTTTATTGCCCAAATGTTTGATGAAATAAAAAAGATGATCTTGGGCCCAGTACATGAATACCAAACACGACATGCTTTAAAATAGCGCACAAACGTGCAGCGGCGACAAACTACATACATTTTTAAAAGCCTTTAAAAGCCCTTACAGGTTACTACTTTAGATTTACAGAGGAGGTCTACTGCTAAAATTACTGCCCTCAATCTGACCTTTGTGGTGATACCTCACATGCATGGTGCAATTGCTGTTTACATATGACGCCAGATCGATGCTTGCGTTCGCCTTTGCGCAAGAGCAGGGGGGGACAGGGGTGCTTTTTTTTTTTAATGATTTATTTTGCTTTTTTATTTTATTTTTAAACTGTTCCTTTCATTTTTTTTTTTTTTTTTATAATTTTTATTGTTATCTCAGGGAATGTAAATATCCCCTATGATAGCAATAGGTAGTGACAGGTACTCTTTTTTGAAAAAAATGGGGTCTATTAGACCCTAGATCTCTCCTCTGCCCTCAAAACATCTGACCACACCAAAAGCGGTGTGATAAAATGCTTTCCCAATGGCGCTGTTTATATCCGGCGACATCTAAGTCATGAAATGCTCGTAGCTTCCGGTTTCTTAGGTCATAGAGATGATTGGAGCCATTCTGGTCTCTGATCAGCTCTCTGGTCAGCTGGCGGAACCACCGGCTGCATTCTCAGGTTCCCTGTTGGGACAGGAGAGCCAGAGAAAACCATGGAAGACGATGGGGGGGACATTCCCTCCCATTGCTTGTAAAAGCAGTCTAGAGGCTAATTTGCCGCTAGGATTGCTTTTACATGAAAGCCGACTGGCTGAGAAGAATGACACCAAGATGATACCTAAACCCGCAGGCATCTTTCTGGTATAACCACTCAAAGTCCAGCAACATACCAGTACTTTGCTGGTCCTTGTTGGGCATATATTGTAATCTTTTTTTTCATGCAGCCTGTGGGCTGAGTGAAAAAAAGAGATTGATCGGTGGGTATGCCCACCATTAGAATACCTCCCTTCATCCACCCACTTCTAATGATGGGCATACATTCACCATTTTGTTTTTAACTGTGGTGGTGAAATCACCTCCTACAGCGCTGGAGTCACGGCTTTATGTATAGTGGGAGCAAACGCTTTTGCTGTCAAGATAAATAAATCTGCGCTGCAGCTGAATGGCGTACCTGCTAAGCAAATGATGGTTAACAATAAAACAAAGTAACATTACAGTATAACAGTAAGACATACCATACCTGCAAAGCAAATACAAAAAAAAAATGGTAAAAAAATAAAACATTTTTTAACGCAACCTGTGCCTAAAATATATATATGCCGAAGCATGGGGCATCTTCCCCAAAAGTTAGGAGCACATCGCTCCTCCACCCCTGCTGCCCCCATGCTTCGGCATATATGCTCTTTTTTTTAACTGTGGTGGTGAAATCACCTCCTACAGCACTGAAGTCACGGCTTTATGTATTGTGGGAGCAAACACTGTTGCTGTCAAGAAAACAAAAAAATGGTTAACAATAAAACACAATAAAATATTGCAGAATAGAATACCATAAAAAAAGAGTAGAACAATAGTGAAAGAGAGAACAATAAAACGACAACTTTTTTTTTTTTTTTTTTTTACTTTAAAAAAAATTTTTTTACACTTTTATTTGTAACTGTAACGGTTCGGTTCCAGGTTCGGGTCTCTCAAAATGCGATGGCATCTTGGGAGACCCTGTGAAAGTTTGTCCTAGTCTGTGCAGTGCTGTAACCTACGCTAAAACTCCACTAGTGTATGGTAGCGTTCAAAACATTCACCAATGCAAAGACCAGGATTGTCAGGACCGGAGGGATAACAATAGCGGGTGTCACGCCTATATACGCGCTTTCTACAGACACATTTTCTTTGGGGGGCTCGTTGGGTAGGGGTACTCGGGAGGACAAACGGAAGATGCCTCTCATGGACCCGGCTTACTGCATTTGGATTGGGAAGGGAGGTGGAGCACCGTCTGGAAACAGAAGTGCTCTGGCGATCTCTTCCTGGAATTTAAGGAAGGATTCAGTCCGTCCTGAAGCTCTGTATAGCACATGAGCGTTCAGCAAACCCAATTGAAATAAGTATACAGACACTTTTTTGTACCAGCATCTGGCCTTACGGGCAATTAGGTATGGCATCAACAACTGGTCGTTGAGGTCCACCCCTCCCATATTTTGGTTATATTCATGGACACAGAGGGGTTTCTCCACAACACCAGTCGCCGTAGAAATTTGGACCGTTGTGTCTGCATGAAGGGAGGACAGAACGAAAACATTCTTATTATCCCTTCACTTCACAGCGAGCAAATTATTACATTTGAAGCAGGCTCTCTCCGCCAGCCTAAGACGGGAATCTACAAGCTTCTGGGGTAAGCCCCGGCGATTAGGTCGCACGGTGCCACATGCGCGAATCTGATGATCAAACAAGTGACTAAAAAGTGGCATGCTCATGTAATAAGTGTCCACATATAAATGGTACCCCTTTCCGATTAAGGGTGACACCAAGTCCCACACAATCTTGCCAGCGCTCCCTATGTAATCTTGGCAGTTCTTTGGCTCTACGTGACTATCTCTTCCCTCGTAAAACTTAAAACTGTATGTATAGCCTGTGGCCCTGTCACAGAGTTTCTACATCTTGACCCCATATCTGGCACGCTTGCTGGGAAGATACTGTTTGAAAGACAAGCGGCCAGAAAATTTAATTAGGGACTCATCAACGCAGACAACTTGATGGGGAGTAAACAAGGCTGCAAAATGTTCGCTGAAGTGGTTTACGAGGGGGCGAATTTTGTAGAGCCAATCGTATCCAGGGTCTCCACGAGCATGACAGAGTTCATTGTCAATGAAGTGCATGAACCACAAGATCTGCTCATATGATGCCCTGGTCATGGAGACAGAGAACAGGGTCATATGGTAAATTGGGTCAGTGGACCAATATGACCACAATGTACTAATTTTAACTATGCCCATGTCGAGAGATAGGCCCAGAAAGGTCTTAAATTCAGAAACCGTAATTGGTTTCCAATCTCTGGCAAGGGACAACTGGGGATTAGCGGCGATGGATTGACCAGCATATAAATTGCTTTGGTCCACAATAGAACTATAGAGATCTTCGTTGAAAAACAGCAAATAAAAATCAAGTGACGTAAAATCAACTGTTTCCACCTGAATTCCGGGTTGGCCAGTGAATGGGGGAAGTACGGGTGCTGCAGAAGTGGTGGGTTCCCAATTAGGATCGGCGAATTCTGCAGGAAGGGCACTATGGGCACGATGGGCCTCTCTTTGTCTTCTTGGTGGCAGCGGGACACTACTTGTGCTTACCACCTCGCCAGCTTGAACTGCACTTATGGGACTCTCCATGTCACCATGTGATACGGCAGTGCTGGATGTTTGACCAGGGTGTACTAGGCCACTGGTGCTTGCCAGTTCACCAGAACGATGAGCGGCACTAGTACTTCTCTGCTCCATACGAGAGCCCTGCGGTTCTTGCACCTCAACAACAGCAGAAGAAGATCGGTGTCTGGTACGCCTGACCTTGACAACTCTGTCGTCAGAGATATCTGTCATGGAGCCGCTGTGGTCTACAGGATCATATTCTGAGTCTGAATCTGACAGATGAGTGACTTACTCTTCACTATCTGTCATGCTCAGAATCGTGTAGGCCTCTTCACTAGTGTTACCTTCAATTTGCCATTTTAGGCTCTAAATTTACTGGTACACTAGTGAGACTCACAGGAAAAAAAGCTTCTAGGCTGTCAGCAACTGTATCAAACGCTACCAAAAAAACTGTTAGCAATCGCAGGGATCAGGCCTGACTCTGCAAACGCTGCGGTTATGTGTTTAGTGTTTTGTAAGTGACAGTGATCATTCGATACTGCACTTGGGTGGCCTGGGCTTGGCAGAGGGGCAAAATGCAGGTGCTAGCAAGTATCTGGGCTGATCCCGCTAACACTGCATTTTTGGGAACCCTAAATTGCTGGGGACGCTAGTATAGATCTGATTGGATCAGATATCGATCCGTTCAGATACTATACCACTAAGGGAGGTGTATGCTGCATACATGGATGTTAGCGCTACTGGCACTAATCTGACGCTGCCTGGGGCGACACAGACCCTGACTGACCCTAAAACCTAACTGATATCACCCACCGGGCGATCAGGGGGTTAAACCTTTATTGGGTAATAAACGGCGGGTGCCCTGATGCTATAAAAAACAAACTAACTAACCAGAGTCACCTGTAACACTTATACGCTGATCACTGGTGACAGGGAGTGAAAAGGTTAACTAGGGGGCAACCAGGGGGTTAAAACCTTTATTAGGTAATATATGGGGGTACCTGATGCTATAAAAAGTTGACGGTGAACCTAAATAACTAACTGGCTACCTAGCGTCACCTGTGACACTTATACAAGGATCACTGATGACAGGGGTGAAAGGGTTAACTAGGGGGCAATCGGTGGTTAAAACCTTTATTAGGTAGTATATGGGGGGTAGCTGATGCTATAAAAAGCTGGCGGTGAACCTAAATAACTGACTGGCTACCTAGCGTCACCCATGACACTAATACGGCAATCAGAAAAAAAAACGCTTAGTTATACTGGCGACAGGGGGTGAAAGGGTTAACTGGGGGGCGATCAAGGGGTTAAACCTTTATTAGGGGGTTAGGGGGGGGTACCCTAGACCTAAAGGGGTCTACCACTAACTGCCCTAACACTTTTTACAGTCACAAATGACACCAAATGCAGTGATCAGTAAAAAAAATTAACACTGCAATCGGTGACACTGTGACTGGGGTTGCAGGGGGTGATCGGCGGGTAATTTGTGTGCCTATGTGTACTGGTGTTAGTGTGCTGTTGGTGCAACTCACTTTTCTCGTCCTCTCTCCACGGCTCCCGAACGAAAAAGGAAGCGCGAGGAGAGATGACATCATTTCCTCTGACCTGTGTTTACAGTTCACAGGCAGAGGAAGAAGCCCATTCATCAGGAGCGATCGCGAGGGGGTGGCCATGAATCGGTGGCCTCCCCCTCAGCACGGATCGCTCCTGGAACAAAGCCAACCGCCGCAGGCACTAGGGGGGGCATATCGGGCCCCCCGCCCGCTGGGGGGCAGGGAAGTACAGGTACGCCCATATGCCTGCCCGTGCCATTCTGTCGACATATATCATCATGCGGCGGTCGGCAGGTGGTTGAACCTCATGGACAGCCTTCCCAGAAGAGTTGAAGCTGTTATAGCTGCAAAGGGTGGGCCAACTCAATAATGAACCCTACGGACTAAGACTGGGATGCCATTAAAGTGGTTGTACACCCTGTACAACCACTTTTACCTACATGTAAGCTTATATTAAGGCTTACCTGTAGGTGCTTGAAATATCTCCTAAACCTCCACGGTTTAGGAGCTATTTACTAAAAAGCTGAGCGCCGATGACTACAGCGCATGCGCACTTTAGAAAAGGCACATCGTGCCGTTTCTAATAGGGGTCGTGCCTTGACTGGCTGCTCCCGTACGCATGCGGGGGAGTGACGTCACGCGACTCTGGCCAGTCACAGAGCCGGAGTTCGCGGCCTCGGAAGGAAGAGGAGTGAAGATTGACGCTCCCTGCTATGGGGACAACTGAGACATCGCGGGCTTCGGTTTCAGGTAAGTGACACATAATGGGCTACTATGCTTTGCAGGGAAATAAAGAGGAAGTAAAACCCACTAGGGTTTACTTCCTCTTTAAAGTTCATGTGTGTGTAAAGGCAGGCGTCACAATACTTTTGGTAATATAGTGTATGTCCTTATGTACTGATATTATTGGCATACATCTGGTATATAGCTCCTCCTGGTGTTTGAATGTTAATACAGCCGTATCCATTCAATGAAGATTTTTGATTCTACACCATAAATCACTCACTAAAGAGGCCGCTTGGGCTTGTTTCTGCCTATATGCCATCTTTGTTGTTTATGAATTTAGCCTGTGTCTGCCCCACAGACATTACAATACATTTGATGTCTCACCATGCGATACCAATATGATACCTTAATGAACGGGTCTTGAGGAAGCTAGGCAGTTAGCGAAATGCGTTGACCCTTGGATAATCAAACAACTCATACAACTCCAGCTTATTGCTCTGCAAAATAAGTATATTTGTAGAAGATGTTATGCGATTATCTGTATCATATTTAGACATTCTATGATGTTTTTTATATTACTGTGCACTTTGCATTTTTTGAATTTTATTATGTTGTAAATAAAATTAAATTTATTATGGAATTTGTTTCCGTCTCTTGCAATGCCAATAAAGTCCATTACAAGCAGGGTTAGTCCCTGCAACCTTTTTTCCATTAGAAAAACTATATTACCATGATGATACCATTATGTAGCCAGGTGCTGGCTCAACTGCCTGTGTCATCAGGGTGGGAGACACTCTACAGCAGGGATATGCAATTAGCAGACCTCCAGCTGTTGCAAAACTACAAGTCCCATCATACATTTGCCCCTGGGTGTCATGCTTGTTAAATCTTGCCTTGATGCTATGCATCATGGGACTTGAAGTTCTGCAACAGCTGGAGGTCTTCTAATTGCATATCCCTGCTCTACAGCATCAGCCACACTGAGAATCTTCTCTCCAGTGCTCAGCTCAAACATTATATTGTCATATCCTGAATGCAGAGCGTATCCGGCAGAGGTGCAAAGGATCTTGGGACATGTAGTCCAAGGAGCTAAGTTTGCACTGTGGACAGATCGTCACAGAATACAAGTTCCAGTTGGCTGGAGGTAGAGAACAGAATGCTGGGAGGAGTGATAAATAGTCTGTGTTGGGGAGGAGTCATCCTCTTGGGACCACGGCCTTCAGTTGAGAGTAGGGACCCACAAGATCAGAGGGTCAAGAGGAACGCCGCGGCCTAGTCAGTGTGAAGAACCCTTTGGTGGATGAGTGAGCTAGTCACCATTGCCAGTATCCTGTTGGCTGAGTGGCAGTCGGGGGTCACCCTCATCGTCCTAGACACAAATCCTGCTGAATTCCAGCGACACAAGGTGTGTGGTCAGGCACCTTTCCCTGGTGACAGATTCTACAGGGTCTATCCTGGGACTTCCTATTTCCTTGAGCCTGGTATCATCTTGATTGGTGAGCGGGCAGAAAGCCCATCCTCTATACACCCTAAGAGACACTGCATGCAGACACCTTATCCCACTTCCTTGCATCAAAGTTTTAACAAGGAGGCTGGGTTCACATTGATGCGATGTCTGTGTGATGTGAATTCAGCCATACAGACTGTATGGCTGAATTCGCATCGCATTCGGACCAAAGTCGAGCAGGACCCTTTTTTGGTCCGCACCAAAATTGTATTGCATTGCTGTTCAGACCCATGCGATCCCATTCCCGTCCGAATTGACAGTTCGCACTGCGATATGCGAACTGATGGGGGGGGTGTCATTAACTTTGTATTGACACCTGCAGCGGTTCGCATAGGGCAGTGTGAACTACCTGCGATTTGTATGCGAAGAGGGGAACTGGTACTGGATTCACATGGGTTCTCGCACCGCAGCAGTGTGAACCAAGCCGGAGACATTTTCTCACATGCATTTACAGTGTTGGATGCCATTACACAGAGATTCTCTCTGGGCTCTTGTTAAGCTAGCTGAAGACATCGGACATCTACATTATCATGACTTCTTTACCACCCTCCCCCACTTAAAAGACTTTGTGCATATTTGCACACATTTAAGGGGAACTCTTCTCAGAAGTTGAGTGTTACATTTCTGATAGTTTATTGTTTGATATTTGGTCACAGTGGTTGTGGGCCCCTGACACCAGGAGTTGGAGGAAGCAGTCTGATAAGAGAAAAAGTCTGATAAGAGAAAAAGACATTCCTCTCCCTTTTATGCCTGGGGTATAAGTTCTATAAGTCTACTATTGTTACTGTTCATCTTATTATAATTTCGCTTTACATTGCATATCTGTTGTGTCAAGTGTACGAGTCTGAAACTAAAACAAGTTTTGCCTAAGCCATTATTGTTCTACCTGTTTTAAGAACATTAAAGTGACTATAAAGTCAGAAGGTTTTTTATCATAATGCATTTTATGCATTACGATACAAAGCCGTTTGTGGTTGCAGCCCCGTCAGTCAGTCAGCCAATGAGGAGAAGGAGGGCGAGGCCAGGTCGCGGCTCCATGTCTGAATGGACACAGGGAGCTGTGGCTTGGCTTGGGTGCCCCATAGCAAGCTGCTTGCTGTGGGGGGCACTCAGCAGGAGGGAGGGGCCAGGGAGCCGAAGAGGGACCCTGAGAAGAGAAGGATCCGGGTTTCTCTGAGCAAATCCACTGCAACACAGCAGGTAAGTATAACATGTTTGTTGTTTTTATAGAATAAAAACAAGACTTTGCAATCGCTTTAATTAAAAGAACATTTGGTTACTTTATTGCAATCTGGTGTCTGTACAATTGCATTGTCATTCAGAAATGACCAAACCCAGGGTGTCAGAGGTGTCGGGAGACTAGCAAGGTCAGGGCAATCCTTGGGGTTAATCATCTTCAAATGGCCCTCCCAGGGGTGGCGCTACAATTATATTAAAAAAGCCTATGATTTGCAGTCCAACTAATTTCTTAACATATCGGCAAATGCAGACTGTGCAGGGATGCTTTCCCACCTCCTTGCCAATGGTAGCTCTGTGTGGAGACTGACTGTAGAGCTAAGAGGAAGTGATGTTGAGCGCAGCGTGGCTTACGTGACACCTCATTGGCTGGATACCTCTTCTTCTTGGATTGGCTGAAGTTTGCAGGAGACAGCTTCATCTCCAGTTATCATTATCCAATCCTGCACTGGTATGTGGAACCTCAGCGCAGTGTTTGGGGAACATCGTAGGACTGTGTCGGGAAGCCGGCGGAGTGTTAGGAAGCGGGCGGAAAGTAAGTAAACCAGCAGCCATGGCTGCGCCCTAGGTGACTGCCTAGTTCACCTAGCGGTAGTACTGGCCCTACCCACAGCCCAGCCAACCAGGACAAGTTGGGGCCAGGGGACCCAACAGGCATCTCAACTGAAGATGAAAGAAGGGCAGACACTTTACAGACCACTCCACGGCACCCAAGAGATGCGAAGAGACACCATGCTCACCTGAGTTAGATCCTCTTTTGTTGACAAAGCCCCTCTCTAATCTCAGGTCAGTTGCAAGTTCTGGGGTTTACTCCGTTCAAACAGAATAAAAAAAAAAATCCCCAACACACATTGCAGCAAGCCCAGGGGATAAAGTCAGGTGACACGTGCACGCACTCAGGGCAAACCAATAGTAACAACTCTATGCTTCCTTTACATCAAAACCACAGACTTCCACTGGGTGAAAATCTTAACCTAGGATCCAGGAGCGGAGTCCATTCTCCTTTTGATGCCTGTCTTTTGTGTTATTGTGCCACCACACATTCTCAAACTGGGAGGTGCACTCAATGCTTCTCCATTTGAGCATGGTGCTCAATCTTTGTACCAAGTTGCAGCATCCACCAAACGGACTCTATGACATCTCAATTTAGCAGTAGTCTATGCTGCTGCCTGGTGCCCTACCTTTCTGCAATAGTCACATACACTTATTGATTTAATTATTTATTACATATAGCGCCATACATTTACGCATCACTTTACATATATATATATTGTGTATTCACATCAGTCACTGCCCTTAAGGAGCTTACAATCTAAGGACCCTAACTCACAAGCACTCAGATTATGTCCAACTACGGCACTACCTGTCTGGAGTTTGCATGTTCTCCCTGTCCCTGTGTGGGTTTCTTCTGGGTACTCCGGTTTCCTCCCACACTCCAAAGACATGCTGGTAGGTCAATTGGCCTGTCTTACTTGACCCTGGTATGTGTGTGTATGAATATGAGTTGGGGACCTACATTTACACCAAACTGAATTGCCATATGACTATATCATGCAAAAATCTTCTCTGTTTATGGCTATCTTTATCCAACGGTCTACAATTTGGCCATACTATCTGGACTGGATAGGGAACAATAAATCTGTTAATGAACTATACTCTATAAGACATTTCTTACTTGATCTTTGATTTAGGATTAAAAGATTTGGCTCAGCCAGATAATGAGCAACATCCCTTTCTAATCCTCTGTAAATCTCCGGATGTGTCCAGACAGGAGCTGTTAAACCTGAGATCACTATAAATACAGTCACTTCTTTTAATAATACAGACAGCACAAAATGTTGTTTAATGGGCCTCATTAAACTGCAAAGGCAAGGGAACATGTCTTTTTAGCAACCAATCAGATTGCACCTGTCACTTTCCTATTAGGTGTTACAGAACGAGAAATCAGCCGTTATTGCACAGCATTGCTAGATCATCTCTATATACAGTGCATTCTGCTCTGGTGAGAGATCCTAGTCATATCTGTGTACTGTACAGCCTTTATTACATAATACACAGAGCAGACTTCTCTTCCACTTGAAGGCCAAGCCTTTTCTGGAACTATTTGTTTACAAGTTTAAAGTGGAACTTCACGTTCTCACTCAGCCTTAATTCTTTTTAATCCTCATGCTGCTAGCGTTAGTAAATACATAGGAAACTATATCATATAGTCTTGTTTTATACTTTTTTTTTTACATTTCTTCAGTTACTTCCTGGTTTCTTGCCTAGGAAAATGATGTCATACATCCCAGGAGTCTTGCAGAAGGGAGGAGAAAAGGAGGGGTTTTCTCGGCTAAGCACACCCTCCTGCATGCATGCTTGGGCTAAGGGCAGATTGATTTCGGAAAGTGAATGATACATAAATAATTTCCCTTACTCAAGATGGCCACGGCCAAAAATGCTAGGGGGATGTTTTTCAAAGTGATTTATTAACAAAATAAAGCATAGAGACATGGACGGGTGGGGGAGTTTGCTTTGAATATTAAAAATGAATTAAATAGTGTTTTTGGTTTGTGGTGCTCAGATGCAGTGAAGAACCGCTTTAAATCAGTATTTTTTGGTAGAAAGTTACTTATAACCCCCAAACATTACTTTTTTTTTTCTTTTTTTTTTTTAGCAGAGAGACCCTGGGAAATGAAATGTCAGTTGTTGCAATTTTTTATGTCACACGGTATTTGTGCATTGGTTTTTCAAACGCAATTTTGTGGTAAAAAAAATATACTTTAATGGAATAAAAAAAAAAAAAACACAGTATATACCCCAATTTTGTTGTAAAATATGAAGATGTTACACAGAGTAAATAGATACCTAACATGTTATGCTTAAAAATTGCCCATGCTCGTGGAATGGTGACAAAGTACGATACCTAAAAATCTCCATAGGTGATTCTTAAAATTTTTTTACAGGTCACCTGCATACAGTGAGGGGGGGGGGTCTAGCACTAGAATTATTGCTCTTGCTCTAACATTTGCGGTGACACCTCACATGTGTGGTGCAAACACCATCTACATATGGGTGCGCGACTTACATATGCGTGCGCTTCTGCGTGCAAGCACGGAGGGATTGGGAGCTTTACTTTTTTTTTTTTTAAACTGTCCCTTTAATTTTTTGTAATCACTTTTATTCCTATGACATCCCTTGTAATAGAAATAAGAATGACAGGTCTTCTTTATGGAGAAATCTAAAAAACAAACAAACATATATATATATATATATATATATATATATATATATATATATATATATATATTTATATAGTGGTCGGCAAGTGGCTAGAGAGAGATCCTAGTTATATATAGGTCATATGATGTCCTCCCAGGATCGGGCCATGCTCCGGCGAGATCTGTCACCCGCTGTGTCCACCAGACACAACATATGACAGATCACTGTACCGCCCTGCTGCTGGTACCATGTGATCGCTGTGGCCAATCACAGCAGATCACATTACAATTGTACGCAATGAAAGGCTTGGATTAATGCATTTCATTGTGTACTATTGTGATGAGTTTGGTCACAGTGATCACATGGTACAGACAGGGCATATCACAGCCCATCTGTACCATGTGATTAGCTGTGGCCAATCACAGCTAATCACAATAGTAAGCACCGGATGAATAGCTTGCATTCAGAAAAAAATGGTTACTTATAACTGTAAAATTCAGTTATAAGATATCATAGTGTGAAAAAAAACTGATCACCTCCGCAGAGTAGTACAGTGTTACTATTGTGACACTGTCTTGCTCTGGTCACTGTATGTAAAAAAAAAAATAATAATAATAATACTAATAATAATTATAATAAAAAAGAAAAAAAATATTTTAAAAAAATTGAAAAAAAAATATAATTTAATGTATTTTTTTTACATACTGTCACCTGTCATTGTCCCTGATCACTGCCACACCAGTTATAGGATGACGTTGTACTGCACTGTTGACAGCATGTAAAAAAAAATTAAAAATTGTGAAAAAAAACTTTGTGACAAACAATAACAACTTGAAAAAGCGAACGTACTAAATACCTTGGACTGTCTACTTTCCAAAAAGGGGTCATTTGGGGAATATTTGTACTGTCCTGGCATTTTCGTGCCTCAAAAAATAAGATAGGCCGTAACATCAGGACTGATTGATTTTCAGTTATATATACCCCCGTTTGTGGACTCTACAGCACTAGTGTATTTAGGTTTTGTGCTGCCCTAGGCTGACTAAACTCGTGCACCCCCTAATTTAAATATGACCCACCCCTTCCTGTCAAGGCCACACCCCTTGCTGTTTAAGACCTGCCCTGAAATTTTCGAGTGGGGACTAGTTCTGAGGGCCTGGGGGGGGCAATGAATTCCCTTCATTTGCATAATTTCCTCTCACTTCCTGTTTGACTATGGGGCAGGAAGTGAAGGGAAATCTCTGCAATGGGACAGGGATGGTAAAAAAATAAACTGACAGGGGCTATAACCCTCCCTTACTCTATCCAAAATGAAAAAAAAAAGTGTTGCCTATAGTTCTACTTTAAGCACAAATTTCCGATAATTTTATGGAGAGGACTAAGAAGATATAACCATGCCAATGGTGCAGCAGAAAACATACAGCACAGTGAGGAAGGTTTGTGGTCCAGGATGATAGGACAGTCAAAATTAGAAGCGGCCGCCCGCATAACGGAAGCAGTGTGGCTGCTTTATGGGGGCTCTAGACTAATTTGCCTCTCAGCCCAGTCCACCCCATAAGACTGGCGCTACACTAACAGTGTAGCACAAGCCAGAGGGGACTCTTTCCATGCTGCCCCCCTGCAAAGTGCTGCCCTAGGCCTGGGCCTTGTCAGCCTAGGCCAGGATACAGCATTGCTCTACAGACTAAATAATATACACTAATTTGGGTTATTTTTACAAAAGAAATGTAGCAGTATACATTTTGACCTAAATTTATAAAGAAAGATTACTTATTTGTAAGAAGTTACAACAGAAATTAGGAGAAACTCATTTTTTTCCCAAAAATTTCAGTCTTTTTTTGTTTATTTTCAGTTTTTATTCTTTTAGCAAAGGAAAAAAAACCCTAGGTGATTAAATGCCACTGAAAGAAAGCTCTATTTGTGTGAAAAAATGATAAAAATTTTATTTGGGTACAGTGTCGCATGACTGTGCAATTGTCATTCAAAGTGTGACAGCACTGAAAGCTCAACATTATCCTGGGCAGGAAGGGGGTAAAAGTGCCCAGGATTGAAGTGGTTAAAGTGGAATTCCAGGCTAGATCTAACTAAGCTTGAAAACTAAAAACTACCCTGTAGAAGGAAGATGCTAATACTTGCCTATTCTCAGGGCGTCCGGTCTAGTCACATGATCCCAGTAGCTGGTTTCAGGGAAGTGGAGGGACAGCCGACAATGGACGTCCCATAGCAAACCTAAGGTGATGTCACCACCCAGGCATTCAATCCATTCTTGGCGTTCTCTCCTCTCTCCTGTAGCCTGCTGCTGGGGAAGATCACGTGACTGGACCAGAGCGTCCTGAGAATTGGTAAGTATAAGCATTTTCCTTGTACACAGTAGTTAGAAAGGGGCAGGAGTTAGATTTAGCCTGATCTAGTCTGGAATTCCACTTTAAAGTAAAAAAAAAAAATGATATAATGGCCAAAATGACCACCTTGGAGTGACCTCTTATTCACTATGGATTCACTATCAATAATGATGAGAAAGCACAAATCACAAGGTCTATAAATATCACATATGGAGACCTAATATGTCTCATATCCATGAAAAATGTTTCATCGTATTGCAATTACATCAATTTGTAGCATAAATTTGTCAATGTCAGACAATTCTAGGTGCAATCCAAGAACTTCTTTCTATCAGACTACTTGCCTTCCAGTAGATGTGATTCCAGTTTAAATATCTCCAACTATCTGCTATGTAGTCACAGGCATTGATAGTACTTCAGAACAGAGAATACAATTATGTAACAGGAAAATATCAACACCGTTCTCCTTACTTTCAGATGGGACTCATAGGTTCTCCAATATGCATGGTAATGGTCATGAACATCCAAAAGGTCATAGACCAATGTGTTCACTCCAGTTCATGTCAGTGGCAACCTCCATGCTTCCTTGATGTCAATCAAGCCAAGAAAAACAATTGTTATTGTGGATGGTCCAATAGCATAAATGGCTAGATGGGCAATGCCAACTGATAGATAGATATATAATAATAAACTATTTTCTACCATAATAAAAATTATTTTGAAATAATAGTAGTATTCTCATTCCATAGGTTTATGGGGCTCTTCTTGTAAGTGGTGGCCCCTTCACTCTCCTCATATCCCGGTTGCTTCCCTCTTTAACAATCCTTTGCTCCCACTTGGCCTGCGATATCAGCAGTTTAGGAGGTGGATGGACAAGGGATTATATGGGCTATACCAATTTTTTGATCATAAGGGCATACATCCCTCTTTGTATTTTGTGCAACATCTAGAAATGCCACTCTCAGAGATTTTCAGTTTACAACAAATTCTGCATTATCTGTGCTCTCTCCAAAAAAACAGAGCGCCAACCTTGCCACACAAACGATATTTGAGAATAGATGCTTACAACCTTGCAACAAGGGTGTATTTCGATGCTGTATAAACTATTTGTTGTCCTACCAATCAGCGTAGGAGAAAAACCTTAACCCTGATGAAACGGACTGGCCAACGTGGACCACACTTATTCATAAGGGTATTTTGAATGTCGCCTTAGAAGAAGTGAGCTTTAGGCTGGGTTCACACTGCCGTATGGAGCGGCTCACAAGAGGGGTCTGGTGCATTCCTGTTCACCGTTTCAGGTGAGGAGGATATGGAAACCCTAGCTCACTTATTTACAAGCATCAGATGTCTAATGGAAATAAGACATGTGATCGGTGAGGAGCTTCTGGATGGACAGGACTCTCACCTTATCTCTCTCATCTTTTCCTTTCTTTTTTTCTCCTCTTCCTTCTCCTCTCTTCTTTCTCTTCCTTCTTATTTGGAAACAATGCTGCTTATTACATGGAATTATGATTTGCACCTTTCTGAGGGATAAACATCCCCACCTAACGTATTTTTTGCTCAAATTCTATTATCATTGCCCCAGAATGTGTTGGAGGTGTATAATGGCATTTGAATTGGTCTTCTATTTTGCACTTCTTAAAAACGTTTTTTTCTTTATTGTGAAAAAAATCAATAAAAAACAATTGAAACAGAAATAATAATAGTGGTAATATTAATAATTATTTTTCCATATCTGTGTATTACAGATCCCTATTACATTATACACATAGCAGACTACTCTGGAGTGAGACCATACCCATATCAGTGTATTATACCGTTTCTTAATGACTTTACACGCAGGCTTCCCTAAAGAGATCCTAGTCATGTCTATGTAATATACAGCTCCCCTACTCCATTATACACAGAGCAGACTCCTCTGCAGGGTGATCATTGTAATATATGTGTATAAAACAGAATACATTACACAGAGAATAACTTGGAATTCATTTCTGGTCTACCATAATGAATAACAGTTCCAGACTTACCTATTCTTGGCCCCCATTCCCAACCACATGCCTTAAGGGGAAAGGGCAATGTGCAGTTATCTACAGTAACCAATAAAATAATCCTTCACTGATCGGACATTAGTAAACTTGAACCACATTGGTTGGTACTGTTTTTTGCACGTCACACACCACCACTGATCTGTGCACAGCCTTACGAAACAACAACACTCAATATAAGCTCATGATATATAATAACAACACTCAATATAAGCTCATGATATATCCTTGTACAGACTAAAAAAAGAATGACACTATCTGTCATCAATAGCACACTGTCAATGGGATTTGCATTCCAGTAACAGCCACATGCATGTAGAAGAAATAAAACAAATTAGCATCTATTTGTAGCCACTTGTTGGCATGCCATACTTGAACAGATCTAAACCAGGAAAAAAGTCTCTGTTTCCCAAAAGATGTATTGTAGAAACATCAAGACTCCAAATGGCAGGATGGGGTAACAAGTTTTTTAGGATTTCTGGCTCACAAAATTAGTTAATTTATTAATGCCCACCTTTCCAGTTTCAGAAACTAAGATAAAAATTGTTAAGGGTTCTTGCACATAGGCATCTGAGCCCCTGTAACGTATTCCCCCTGCATGGCCATCCCAGAACACTGGTCCATAGACATGAATGGCTGTGCACAGCTGTACACCCATATACGGCAGTGCTATCATAATCATGATTAAAACGTATGAGTGGAAGCAAAAAAAGTAAATATTTTTCAGTTATTTGCATATGCTATACAGGGGTATACCTGGAGTATAGCCATGCACAGCCATTCATGTTTATGGGTTGCTGTACAGAAGAACTCAAGCGGTGGTCTCAGTGGGGGGCAGTGATAGTTTAAAAAAAAACTATTAGATAAGCACCTGAACGACTGCAACATAGAGGGATATACAATGTAATACTGACATATAATCACACACATAGGTTGGACTTGATGGATTTGTGTCTTTTTTCAACCTCACCTACTATGTAACTATGTAACCTGGGCTGCCCAGACGGGAAAGGGAGGGTTGCCAGATTTTACGGTAGGAAATGTCCATGCAACCGTGTGCAAGGGGCATAACAGAACTTAAACAGGCCTACCATTAAACTTTCTAAAAAAAAATGACCTGTCTTGTTTGCCTAACTCGCCAACATAGGAGCAAGGTACATCATCATTAACCAGATACTCTTTCATGTGCCTGGAGTGCCCCTGGTGATTCCGGCGTGTATGGGGTACTGAGGGTTCAACTTCAACAATGACTTGGAGCTATGCAACTATCACAAGCCAAGGCCAGCACCATTTTCACCAGCTGATGCTACCTTATTGCAGAACAGGGTTGTGTCACATTTCCTGGTCAGCGCTAAAGTCCAGGCCTCAGTTACACCATGTGCTCACATTCATGGGGGTCACCAGGCGCACAGATTTGGTCAGTGAAGGAGATACTTTCAGGCTTGGTTCATACTTGAGTTTCTTCAGGTGTTTTTGGAGGGGTTTTTATGCATGTTTGTACATGTTTTTTTTGTTTAAGCCTATAAAAGACTAGTTACTAATAGAATGAGTGTCAAGAAATTGTGCAAATAATGTGCGTTATTTGCATTTTCAGGCACTTTCTTTGAAGTCTACAGGCACCAAATACTTCTTGAAACTGTGGGCGACAATCTTCAAGCAACACATAGCTTTAGGTGTGAGCGGGCATCACAGGAAACATTGGAAATCCGTATGTCAAACTATGAAATTCTTCTAGAAAGGCGCTTTCAATTGCTCAGGAGGGAACCAGGGCTCAACATGTGGTATCTGCTCACGTCTTATGCTGCTTGCTGGGAAACTAAAGTTGAATACACATAATTTACAATCTGAACACACAATCTACTAAAGTCAAATTGAATGGTAGAAAAACAAAACTGGATAATGTATTGAAAGAAAAAAT
The DNA here is from genome assembly GCF_042186555.1 of Aquarana catesbeiana. Classification (NCBI taxonomy): domain Eukaryota; kingdom Metazoa; phylum Chordata; class Amphibia; order Anura; family Ranidae; genus Aquarana; species Aquarana catesbeiana. Next base: position 648,874,406 of record NC_133326.1, read on the forward strand.
TATAACGTGTGGCCAACTGTATAATTAGCTTAGGTTTGATGAAAAATTTTCATCTCATTTATCCACATATTTTCATGATAAGACCACATACAATTTTTATTTCTGTACAATTCAAATTTGTTGAGTAGATGACTAACGTTAAGACCTGTGTTGACAGGCTTTTGTTCACTTCAGTTGGATTTTACATTCCCATACAAGTCTATGGGAATGCAAATGCCACTTGATGCAGGTCAAATGCAAGTAAGAAGGAGCTGAAGTGCACCCGTCAATGAATTCTGAACTGAGAAGCATTTCAAACTAATGCACAAGCCAAAAGCTCATCAACATAGACCTTGAGGTATATAAAAGAACTTAATGGGAAAGAAATCTTTTTCAAAATCATACTTACCTAGGTGGATGCTGCATCTGTCCCCCGCCGGCTCTAACACTGAGAACCGATCGATAAAACACCGCTGATCGCTTGGTCCTCAGGGTTGGTGACTATCAGTCAGCTCTGTCCCCCTCCCCTCGCTCACTGGAGTACTGGGCTGTGGAGGGGAGCGGGAGCGGCTGGCTCAGGCTCTCAGTGGCTCGCTGAGAGCCTGAGCCAGGTGTCGTGATCTTGCCCGAGCCTGGACCGCCTCTGTGTCATCAGCCAACAGCGGGCTTCAGCCTTTAAAGTGACTCCTGCTCCTTTCCTGTATTTGCAGGAAATAGGCAACAGTGGACCGTGCAGTCTGGAATCAGTCAGTTCACTTAGAAAAAGGGAGGAGGAGGGAGGATCATGGGAGTGCTTTGCCATCCTAGGCCATGGGGCTGTGTGTTTCTATTGATAAACACAGTTTAGGTAGACACAACTGTAGTCCCTACATACAAGGATGGCTCCATAGGATGCTGCAAGAGAAAGGAGCCACCCAGAAACAGAAAACTTGGAGCAGTGGTCGTGGTACCAGCTTGCACAGGAACATAGGCAAGGATTAAGGAAAAAGAAGCTGCTAGCTCAGTGACTGATAAATCAGCTCCTGAAAATGCTTAAAAACCGGGGTTTAATATCACTTTAACATTACCTACTTCCCACCCAGGCCTATTCTGACATTTCTCTCCTAAATCCTAATTTTTTTTGTGGTGCAAACACTGTTTACATATGCGTGCAGGCTTTTGTGCGTGAGCACGGGGGGTAGGGCGCTTTTTTTTTTTTTCATTTTTTTTTTAATTTTAAAACATTTTTTACATTGTCTCTTTAAAAAAAAAATCATATCAACTTTATTGCTATCACAAGGGATAAACAACATCCCTTGTGATAGCATGGGCAGTGACAGGTACTCTTCTTCACTGAGACATCTGGGGTCTTTTAGACCCCAGATCTCTCCCTGCCCTTAAAAGCATCTGATCAAATTGAAATCGGTTTGATCAGATGCTTTCACAAGCCAGTAATGGCTTGTTTACAACCTGGTGAAACCACAAGGGACAAAATACTCTGCCATTCCAGTTTCTTAGACCATAGAGAAGATCAGGGACGTTCGTTCCAATGCTTGGTCATCTCTATGGTAAGATGGTGGAACCACAACGGCTTCAGTCCCAGTGGGACGGGAGAGCCTGGAGAGGTGGCATAAGGCATGTAAAAGCAATCCAGCAGCTATTTAGCAACTAGGATTGCTTTTTCATTAACCACTTCCCTACAGGGCCAATTCTGGCATTTCTCTCCTGCATGTAAAAGTAATAATTTTTTGCTAGAAAATTACTCAGGATGCCCAAACATATATATTTTCAAGCAGATGCCCTATAGAATAAAATTGTGTGCGTTGCAATTTTTTAAGTCACACGATATTTGCGCAACGATCAGGAGTCTGTGGGTAATACTGTGATGTTGCCATAACAACGGGGCGGGACCTTCCTCCATCACCGCCCATTGTTATGGCAGCTTTAGAAACAATCGGCGCTACGGCCAGTGAATCGCGCATGTGCGCGAACGAGAGGTGCATGCTGGTTACCCAGCATGCACCTCTCCAAAGCTAATACAGGAAGAGATATCGATTGGGCTTCACATGCCCACAACCATGATGGCAACGGCCACAACAGGAGGCAGAAAAAATTTAGTAAGATATTTATATTTTTGCTAAATACATAACAAACATTGTATAATAGTTTTTGTATTTAATTAGTAATAATGATAGGATCATTTAAAAAAAAAAAATCGCCGGAACTCCGCTTTAAGGACCGAGCCTCTTTCTGAGATTTGTTGTTTACAAGTTAAAAACATATTTTTTTCTTGCTAGAAAATTACTTAGAACCCCCAAACATTATACATTTTTTTCTAACACCCTAGAGAATAAAATGGCGGTCGTTGCAATACTTTCTGTCACACCGTATTTGCACAGCGGTCTTACAAGCAAACTTTTTTGAATTAAAAACTAAGACAACAGTAAAGTTAACTCAATTTTTTTTTATATTGTGAAAGATAATGTTACGCCGAGTAAATTGATACCCAACGTGGCATGCTTCAAAATTGCGCCCACTCATGGAATGGCGACAAACTTTTACCCTTAAAAATCTCCATAGGCGGCGTTTAAAAAATTCTACAGGTTGCATGTTTTAAGTTACAGAGGAGGTGGGCTAGAATTATTGCTCTCGCTCTAGCGATCGCGGCGATAACTCACATGTGTGGTTTGAACACCGATTTCATATGTGGGCGCTGCTCACGTATGGGTTCGGTTCTGCACGCAAGCTCGGGGGACAAGGCCCGTTTAAACGTTTTTATTTTTTTTCTTATTTTACCTTTTATTGTTTATTTTTACACTGTTCTTTTTAAAAAAAATTGTGTTAATTTTATTCCTATTACAAGGAATGTAAACATCCTTTGTAATAGAAAAAAGCATGATAGGACCTCTTAAATATGAGATCTGGGGTCAAAAAGACCTCAGATCTCATATTTACACTAAAATGCAATTAAAAAAAAAAAAAAAAAAGAAAATGAAATGTCATTTAAAAAAAAAAATGTTGCTTTAAGAGCTATGGGCGGAAGTGGCGTTTTGACGCCGCTTCCTCCCTGCAATGGTATGAAGATGGGTGGCCATCTTCCCCTCACTCATCTTCATACCAAGCCAGGGAGAGGACCCAATCGCCTCCGTCGCTACCGATGGCACCGGAGAGCGGCGGGAGGGGGGGGCTCCTCTCCCGCTGCCGATAAAAGTGATCTCATGGCAAATCCGCTGCAGAGACCACTATTATCGGAAACCGGACCGCTCCCTGAAGAAGAGGATACCAGGGTTATGGCAGCAAGCTGCTGCCATAACAAAGATATCCTCCTTCAAAGTGCCGACGTATATCGGAGTGAGCCGGTCTGGAAGTAGGTAATTATTTACATATCACTTTTATTCCTATCACAAGAAATGTAAACGTACCTTTTGATAGAACTAAGGCATGACAGGTCTTCTTTATGGAGAGATCTGGGGTCTATAAGACCCCAAATCTCTCCTCTAACCTGTAAAGCATGAGTTAAAATAAAAAAAATATATACTGATCTCTGCTTTCCAGGGAAAAAAATGGCAGAGTGATGTCATGATGATCTCACTTCCGGCCTCCCAGGAGCATGGAGATGGCCAGGGACCATCTGGTCCATGGCCGACTCTGTGACAACCTGGCAGAAGTGCAAGATCTCTTTCCAGGCTATCTGATCACACGGGAGAGCCTGGAGAGGCACGGGAATGCGGCGGGAGGGGGGGGACGTCTCCTCCCACTGCCTGTAAAAGCAATCCAGTGACTAATCAACCACTAGGATGGCTTTTATAAAAAATTAAATCGCCTGCTCAAAAAAAGATATCGGGATGGTGCCTGTAGCTGCAGGAATCATTCAGATATCACCACTCAATTGATGTCCTACGTCTGGGAAGTGGTAAAACAGCATTGCCAGCAAAAGAAAACAAATACCAGGGTGATGTCTGCTGCTGCAAGTATCATCCCAATATTACTACGCAAAGCCCTGGATGTCATCTGACATCCAACAAGCGGGAAGGGGTTAAAGTGCATTTCCACTTTTGCAGCCAAATTGAGATAACACCTACTTTATATTTGTCACATGTTCACATCCATGTATTCTTAGAAAATATTTCAAAACTGTTTCATCTTAGATGCTCTTTTCTGATAACTCCAACATTGAAAATCCTACTTAGTTCTCTTTGTTCATGAGAGGGCTGGGGAGTTAATGTTTGCCATAATTAATCCCATTTATACTGGGCTGGCAGATCCCATTATCTGTTGTAAACTAAATTTGAACACTGTCCTAACATGTTAAAGATTTAGAAGCTTGCCTTCTGAATTGTACGGTATGTTAATAAGAAGAAACTCAGCCTGCCCTTAAGCAAGTCATAGATGATGCAGTTTTCTTTCCTGCAACCTGTTGATTCCCCCATCAACACATTCAGTGCTGATGGGGGAATCCCACATCACTATTGTATTCTGCCAATGAGGAGCCTTCCCTGCACAATAACTACTGTTGGCGGCTGTAGACGCCAGCAGTAACCACATGCGAAAAAATCCAACATGCTGGTTGTACTGAAGACCGATCAATGGGTCGACTTTAGTACAGCCAGCCTGCCCATAGATGGATTGAATATCGGCCAGTCCCTTTTGAATTGGCTGAGATTCGATCTATCTATAGTCAGCTTTAGCCTTTCTATTGGGACAGACTCACTTTGAACTTCTGAATTAATGTATTCTCTGATTGGATGAGGTGAGGAAGCAGGGCAATGACATCAAGCTCTCCAACATGTCCAATTAGAGAACACTTTGCACTCATGCAGAAACTGCAAAGCATTCTCTGAATGCCACCTGTGCTGAGTGGCCGACCTTCTTTGTTCAGAATGTATCAAGCTGACCGCTCAGCATAGGACATTGAAGCAAGTGGAGATCCTACTTCAGTGGTTTCCAGCTTCCAGGGCCATCAGCAAGGTATGGTATACTGTAAACATAGTTACAATGGTCCAAGATGAATCAATGTAACTATATATAGCAGGGGTCTCCAAAATTTCTAAACAAAGGGCCAGTTTACTTCAGACTTTAGGGGGGTCAGACTGTGGCTATTGGAAGTAGAAAAGGTCCTGACATCAGTGGGAAAAACATAATGCCCCATCGTTTGTTTCAGTGGGAGTAATGATGCACCATCGTTGGTGCCATTGGGGAAAATTGTGCCCCATCATAGGTGTCATTGGGAGGAATTGTGACCCATTGTAGGTGTCATTGAGAGGATTTGTGCCCCATTGTTGGTATTGTTGGGAGGAATTGTGCCCCATCATAGGTGTCATTGGGAGGAATTGCGCCCCATTGTAGGTGTCATTGGGAGGAATTGTGCCCCATTGTTGGTATTGTTGGGAGGAATTGTGCCCCATCATAGGTGTCATTGGGGGGAATTGCGCCCCATTGTAGGTGTCATTGGGAGGAATTGCGCCCCATTGTAGGTGTCATTGGGAGGAATTGCGCCCCATTGTAGGTGTCATTGGGAGGAAATGCGCCCCATTGTAGGTGTCATTGGGAGGAATTGCGCCCCATTGTAGGTGTCATTGGGAGGAATTGTGCCCCATTGTTGGTATTGTTGGGAAGAATTGTGCCCCATTGTAGGTGTCATTGGGAGGAATTGTGCCCCATTGTTGGTAATTAAAATTAAATAGTCCCCAAAAGGGCCAGATAAAAACAAGCAAAGGGCCACATCTGGCCCCTGGACCGCAGTTTGGAGACCACTGATATATAGCATGCCAATGCCTGGAATTATTCTTTAATAACCATTCAGAGAACAGTGATGTGCAGTGACCCATAGCAACACATTTAATCTATCACTGACCTAACTTCAGTAAACTGAAGCCTGTCTGGTTGCTACAAGTCATTGCACTTGAGCATCATCATTGCTTTTGGCTTTACTGCATGGAGTGTCACGTATAGCATTCATGGGCTTATGTAATAATACTGCAAAGGGTGTGATGTGCAGTAACCTATAGTAACCAATCAGAAATCAGACTGCCTTATATTCTTGCATTGGGATCCAAAAGGCAGAATGGGGCACCACTGAGGCTAAGAGATTAGCCCTCTTGCCTTGCAGCACTAGAGACTTGGGTTAAGTTCCTACCAGGGCACTATCTGCATGTCACTTGTATGTTCTTCTACATTTATGTTTTCTTGCCTCTGTGTACTTTTGTTTCTTCCCACAATTCAAAGACACATTGATAGGTTAACTGGCTTCCACCCAACTGGCCTTACTGCATGTATGTGATAGAGATATTAGATTGTAAGCTCCTTCGAGTTCAGAAACTGAAGCAGTTGGTTCAATGTTCTGCATACTAGCTCTGCTGAACAAGCTTCAAGGCTGTGTAAATTACTTAAAAATGGTTGCAGACCCCCAAAATTACTTAAAAATGGATGCAGACCCCCAAAATTACTTAAAAATGGATGCAGATCCCAAAAACAGCATATTTGAGATTTAGAAGCAAAAGAAGAAATTGCCAGCACTGTGAACTGTATAAAGAATGAATGAATGAATGAATGAATGAATGACTTTATCATGGCATCTATTATAACAAGCAAGTGACATTTTCGGGGAGGCGCTCAGGTCCCCTTAACAGGGCATCTAGACCTAAGCTGCTGATTTCTTATAACTGCTTGCTTTGGGTTATCTCACACATTATCCCCACCACCGCCAGATTAAATAAGCATTAACTCTCTGTTACCTGTCATCTTGCTGCCAATCCCCCATCAGCAGGTCACGGAACCTATAGCGTGGTGGCAGAGGCTGCACATCCTTCTCCAGCTCCATGGTGTCACCTGCTCGTTCTTACTTTTCCTCTGGGAACTTCAGCTTGCCAAATCCTCTTCTGAAATCCCCTTCCCTCAGCTGAGCATGTCCATTCATTTAAAGGAGTGATTCAAGGTAGCCTACACCTATCACTGCTTCTCCACTCCTATATTCCGGTAGCAGTTCACCTGCAGGGCGATCGTGGCCAATCCTGTGTTGAGAGATGCAGGGGGGGTGGGAGTTGGGTAACAATACCCTACCTAGCAGACTGCATGGGAATTGAGCTTTTGGAAAGGCAGGAAGGATAGGGAATCGTTAATTCCAGGTTGGAAAAGCCTGCTAGGTAAGAAACCCCTCCAAGGTGAATTGGACCCCAAGGGATGGAAATCTCATAGCTGTCAAACTTGTTACAAAGGTCTTCAGCACTTCGCATCAAAGTGTTTAATCCATTGAGCATAGTATCTGTAGGGGGACAGCTTCATTCTTCAACATGCAGGATAATAAGAGATGGATAGACTGGGAGGAACAGGTGGTTGCATGGGGTGGCTATCAAGACCTGGAGCACAGCAGGTATAGGGAGGCAATCATTTCTTACCCTGACCACACAGCTATACTTCTAGATCTATATCATGTACGGCTCGCTTCTGTAAATTCTCAATCACTGGATGGGAGGTGGAGCTGAAAGCTAAACGCTTTTTATTCACAGACAGTTGAGTGGAAAGACTCGGCGAAGAAGCAAGGGAGGGGGGGAATAAGAGAGCAACAGTGAGGGGAAGGAGTGATGGAGACCAAAGGGCGGGGGGGGGGAGGTGAAGAAGGGAACCCGAGAGAAAGGGGTGATAGCTGGAGAAAAGTGTGAAAGTGCAGCAAGAAATTCTTATTCTGGGAGAGTATGAGAAGAGATACATTTATGTTGATGGGAGAAAGTGAGAATCTGGCAAGATTAGTATTCTGAGAGGATAGAGGAAGCTTGGAGGGTCAGGGAGACGGGGAAAAACTGCTGTGCATAATGGCTGAGGGATCGGAATATCTCATAATGAGAGGAAGGGGATAAACAGAGAAAGGGGGTCTGAATGCAAGTTACTGCATAGAAGATAATGAGGAGCTGCGGGGAGAAACAAGGGAAAGAAGAACGAGAGAATGGAGAGAAGAGGAAAAAAAATAAGAAGAGAGAAGGAACATGAGGAGGGGTGAAAGAAAGTGGAGAGAAGAGAGAGCAGGGAGAACCAGGGAAGAAGAAGAGAAAGGGGAGAAGCAAAAGAAAGAGTGATAGTTGAGGGGTGAGAAAAAGAGAGAGATAGGACAGAAGAAGAGAAGAGAGGAATGAAGAAAGAGAGGACGAGAGAGAGAGAGAGAGAGAGGACAGAGAAAGAGAAGGAAGAAGAGAGAGAGGACAGAGGAAGAGAAGAGAGGAATGAAGAAAGAGAGGAAGAGGGAGAGAGGACAGAGGAAGAGAAGGAAGAAGAGAAAAAGAGAAAGAGAGAGAGAGGACAGAAGAAGAGAAGAGAGGAATGAAGAAAGTGAGGAAGAGAGGACAGAGGAAGAGAAGAGAGGAATGAAGAAAGTGAGGAAGAGGAAGAGAGGACAGAGGAAGAGAAGAGAGGAATGAAGAAAGAGAAGACAGAGGAAGAGAAGGAAGAAGAGAGAGAGAGAAGACAGAGGAAGAGAAGGAAGAAGAGAGGGAGAAGACAGAGGAAGAGAAGGAAGAAGAGAGAGAGAAGACAGAGTAAGAGAAGGAAAGAAGAGAGAGGACAGAGCGAGAGAAGAGAGAGCGGACAGGCAAACAGAGAGAGAGAAGACAGAGGAAAAGAGAGAGGACAGAGGAAGAGATGGGAGAAGAGAGAGAAAGACAACAGAAGAAGAGATGGGAGGAAGAGAGAGAGAGGAAAGATGAAGAGAAAAGAAAGACAGAAGAACAGAAGGGAGGAAAGAGAGGACAGGGCAAGAGAAGAAGGTAAGAAAGTAAGAGAGAGGACAGAGAAAGAGAAGGGGAAACAGTGAGAGGGAGGACAGAGGAAGAGAGAGAGAGAGAGAGAGAGAATGGAGGAAGACAATGGAGAAGAGAGAGAGGACAAAGGAAGAGAATGGAGAAGAGAGAGAGAGAGAGAGAGAGGACAAAGGAAGAGACAGAAATAGAAAGAGAGAGATAGAAGACAGAGAAAGAAAAGGGAGGGAGAAAGAGCGAAGGAGGAGAGAAAGGGGAGAAGGAAAAGAAAGAGTGATAGGAGAGGGACAAGAGGAAGAGGTAAATGAGTAGAGAGAAAGAGAGGTTAGAAGAGAAAGGAAATCAAGAGAGCAGTAGGAAAGAGAGAAAAAGAGAAAGGGAAGAATGCAAGAAAAAGAGAGTAAGGAAACACAGCATAAAACAGAGAGGAAGAGGAGGAGGAATGAGAGAAAGATAATGAGAAACAGAGTGAGAGAAAGAAAGAGGGAAGGGTTTGAGGGAAATTGAAAAGAGAGTGGGGTGAGAAAAGGAGAGAATAACAAAGAGGTGAGAGAAGAAGACAGAAGAAGATAGAGAAACAGGACAAATGAAGAGAAGGGAGGAAAAGAGGGGACAAGGGAAGAGAAGGGTGGCAGCAAGAGAGAGATATGGCAAAGGAAGAGAAGGGAGAATGAGAGAGAGAAGACAGAAGAGGAGAATGGATAAAGAGAGAGACAACAGAGGAGGAGAAGGGGGGAGAGAGAGGACAGAGCAAGAAAGAGGGAAGGGTTTGAGGGAAATTGAAAAGAGAGTTGGGTGAGAAAAGGAGAGAATAAAGTGAGAGGAAGAAAAGACAGCATTAGAAAGTAAGGGTGGTGAGAAAAAGAAAAGAGGGGAAGATCATTTAAAAAAAGAAGAGTTAGATTAAAGACGAGAAAAGAGGAAGAGAGAAAGAGAGGACAGAGGAAGAGAGAGGGAGGACAGAAGAAGAGAGAGAGGACAGAGGAAGAGAAGGAAGAAGAGAGAGAGGGTACAGAGGTGAGGAGGAGGAGAAGGGAAGAAGAGAGAGGACAGAGTGGTATAAGAGAGTAAGAGAGAGAGGACAGAGTAAGAGAGTTAGAGAGAGGGCAGGGGAACAGAGAGAGAGAGAGAGAGAGAAGAGGTATATAAAAAAGGCAGAAGGGAGGAAACAAGAAAGAGAGCACAGAGCAAGAGAAGAGGGTAAGATAGTAAGAGAGGATGGAGGAAGAGAGGAGTGAAGGGAGAGAGAGAAAAAGATAGAGGAATGGGGAATGGAGAGAGGGAGGACAGAGGAAGATAGAGAAAAACTGTGGAAAAGGAGGGAGAAGAGAGAGGGAACAGAGGAAGAGAAGGAAGAAGAGAGAGATATAGAAGGCCAAGGAAGAGAAGGGAGGGAGAAAGAAAAAGAGGACAGAGTAAGAGAAGAGAGAAAAAGAGAGAGGACAGTGGAAGAGAAGGAAGAAGAATGAGAGATACAGAAGACAGGATGAAGAGAAGGAAGGAAGAGAGAGAGAAGAGAGAGAGCAAAGGAAAAGAAGAGTAAGAAAAAGAGGACAGAGGAAGAGAGTGAGAGAGAGGACAGAGGAACAGAAGGGAGTAGAGAGGGAGAGGAAAGAAGAAGAGAAAGAAGACAGAGTAATGGAAGGGAGAGGATGACAAAGAGAGGACAGAGCAAGAGAAGAGGGTAAGAAAGCAAGGGAGAGGATAGAGGAAAAGAAGAGAGACATAGAAAGAGAGATGACAGAAGAAGAGAAGGGAGGGAGAGAGAGGGGGCAGTGGAATAGAAGAGAGGAAGAGAGAGAGGGTAGTGGAATAGAAGGGAACAAGGGCAGAGGAAGAGAAGAGTGGAAGTGAGAAGTGAGGAAGGAAAAGGAGGATAAGAGAGAGAAATAAAAGACAGAGCAAGAGAAGAGAGAAATAGAAAGACAGGACAGAAGAAGAAAAGTGAGGAAGAGAGAGATAGGACAGAGAAAGTGAAGCGAGGAGGGAGTAAGGGAGTAAAAAATGACAAAGGAATGGAAGAGAGAGAGAAAGAGAGGGAGAGATAGGGCAGACCGAAAAAAGAGAGGGAAAGAGAGAGAGAGGACAGAGGACGAGAAGGGTGGAAGAGAGAGATGGGACAGACCAAGAGAAAAGAGGGAAAGAGAAAGAGGACAGAGGAAGTGAAGGGTGGAAGAGAGAGAGAGAGAGAGAGAGAAAGAGAGGAAAGTAAGAGAAGAGAGGAACAGAAAGTGAGAGAGGACTGAAGAAGAGAAGGGAGGAATAGAGAGAGGGGACAGAGGAAACGAAGGGAGGAGAGAAAGAGAGGACAGAGGATGAGAAGAGAAAGAACACAGATGAATGGAAGGGAGGAAGAGAGAGAGAGAGAGAAATAGAGGACAGAGCAAGAGAAGAGAGAAATAGAAAGAGAGGTAGGACAGAAGAGAAGGAAAAAGAGAGAGAGAAGAAGAGAAAGGACAGAGGAAGAAAAGTGAGGAGCAGTAGGAGGAGGTGAGAGAAGAAGACAGAAGAAGATAGAAAAACAGGACAAATGAAGAGAAGGGAGGAAAAGAGGGGACAAGGGAAGAGAAGGGTGGCAGCAAGAGAGAGATAGGGCAAAGGAAGAGAAGGGAGAATGCGAGAGAGAAGACAGAAGAGGACAATGGATAAAGAGAGAGACAACAGAGGAGGAGAAGGGGGGGAGAGAGAGGACAGAGCAAGAGAAGAGAGGAACAGAGGGAGAGAGTACAGGAGAAGGAAATGCAGGAATGAGAGAGAACAGAGGAAGAGACAGAAGAAAGAGCAAGCTAGAAAGAGAGAGAGGGAGGACAGAGCAATAGAAGAGAGGAATATAGAAAGGCAGCACAGAGCAAGAAAAGGGAGGAAGAAAGAGAGAGAATAGAGGAAAAAAGAAACCAGAGACAGTATAAAGAATAAAGATGGAGAAAGAGAGAGATAAGAGACTAGAAAGGGAAAGAGTTGTTAGAGAGACACACAACACAAAGAGGAAGGGAATAGAAGGAAATGAAATGACAGGATAGAGAGAGAGAGAAACAGACAGGATGGAGCTGGTTAATAAGAAACAAAAGGAAACTGGAAACTAGGGTGAGTGAAGTGAGGATAAAGATGAGGAAAATAGAGCGGATGGAGAGGGAGAGAGTGAATGAAAAGAGATGAGAGGGGGGAGAGATGTTAGAGAGAGGAATAGGAGAGAAATGATGGGGGATACAAGGGAAAGGAAATAGACATTCTATAGGGGGTGAGATGGGTGCATGGACACTGGAGTGAAATATGTCAGAATATGACACCCAGGGAGTTGTTTTCTTCCAGATGATAAACATGGACAGCACCAGAGGAAACAAATCTGCATTTACCAAGCAGCAGAGCAACAGGTAGCCGCAGCAAGATAAACAGAGATTTTCATTGCAAATTAACTGTGCTGTAAAGATACATCAAGCATGACAATTTTTCTGCCTGACTGTATTAATTCCTCAAACAGGCACAGCAGTAAAATATCTCTACCAATAATAATTATGATAAATAACATTTACACCATTTCTGCAGCACACAGCTTGTCAATGCAGAATCTTCTCATGGCGCTCTGGCGCCCCCTTTCTATAAATTGGCAGAATGGCACCCTCTAGAAGGGAAGTGCGGCAAAGCAATGGTCCTTGGATCTCGCTGGAGATATAAATAACGAGCCCAGGAAGGAGGTTTCTGCCTCAGGTTTTAAAATTAGCCAGCTCAGTGTTAAAAATGACTATTCTGTTCCCAGAAAAGCTCAGACAACCTGTGGTTCTGCAGCTCCTGCCTCCACTTTGGTCTGCAATGCTGTGTCACCATTGGCATAAATATTGCTGTATATTACAGGAAAACTCCAAATAAATATAGAAGGTAAAAAGAGATTTACCTGTCTGCTTTGACGCTTTGGATGCCATGTCTGCCCTATAAGCTTTACAAAGTCGCAGGCGTGCAACAGGCTTCCCCTGTGTGTTGTGAACACAAACCAGCTGTAACACACAATGAGGTTGGCTCCATTTCATCCACCTGCCTTGGTTTGAAGCAGGCCCTCAGGTGCTGGGAAAGAATTTGGAAAGAAATAAAAGAAACAAAAAGAAAGATTTAATATATTGCACCTTACCTGTCTTTAAATGTGTTGGCTGCATTAGTTTTCTGTTCTTAGGATTTTTTCCTTTATTTTCACCCGGTGATCTGGCCAATAACATGCTTCCTGTCTTAGCCCCCGTTCACACCGGTGCTTCTTTGAAATCACGCTACTTCATTTCCATTTCATTTATTTATTTCAGGTACTTATATAGCGCCGTCAATTTACGCAGCGCTTTACATATACATTGTACATTCACATCAGTCCCTACCCTCAAGGAGCTTACAATCTAAGGTCCCTAACTCACATTCATACATACTAGGGACAATTTAGATAGGATCCAATTAACCTGTCTTCATGACGGCTTTCGACTTCATACAACAGAAGTCTATGCAAGTCGCAATGAAATCCAGTGGTGGCTCGATCGCAGCCACTGTACCATCAAACACAGCCACTGTGCCAAACGCAGCCACTGCGCCCATCAATTGCTGCCACTGTGCCATCAAACGCAGCCACTGTGCCATCAAACGCAGCCACTGTGCCCATCAATTGCCGCCAATGTACCATCAAACGCAGCCACTGTGCCCATCAAACGCAGCCACTGTGCCCATCAAACGCAGCCACTGTGCCCATCAAACGCAGCCACTGTACCCATTAAATGTCACCACTGTGCCCATCAATTGCCACCACTGTGCCCATCAAACGCAGCCATTGTGCCCAGCAAACGCAGCCACTGTGCCCATCAAACGCAACCACTGTGCCCATCAAACGCAACCACTGTGCCCATCAAACGCAGCCACTGTGCCCATCAAACGCAGCCACTGTGCCCATCAAACGCAGCCACTGTGCCCATCAAACGCAGCCACTGTGCCATCAAATGCAGCCACTGTACCATCAAACGCAGCCACTGTATCATCAAACACAGCCACTGTACCATCAAACACAGCCACTGTGCCAAACGCAGCCACTGCGCCCATCAATTGCTGCCACTGTGCCATCAAACGCAGCCAATGTACCATCAAACGCAGCCAATGTACCAAACGCAGCCACTGTGCTCATCAAACGCAGCCACTGTGCCCATCAATTGCCACCACTGTGCCATCAAACGCAGCCACTGTGCCCATCAAACACAGCCACTGTGCCCATCAAACACAGCCACTGTGCCCATCAAACACAGCCACTGTGCCCATCAAACACAGCCACTGTGCCCATCAATTGCCGCCAATGTACCATCAAACGCAGCCACTGTGCCATAAAATGCAGCCACTGTGCCATCAAACGCAGCCACTGTGCCATCAAACGCAGCCACTGTGCCCATCAATTGCCACCATTGTGCCATCAAATACAGCCACTGTGCCCATCAATTGCCACCAATGTACCATCAAACGCAGCCACTGTGCCATCAAACGCAGCCACTGTACCCATCAAACGCAGCCACTGTGCCCATCAAATGCAGCCACTGTGCCCAATTGCCACCACTGTGCCCATCAATTGCCACCGCTGTGCCCAACGCAGCCATTGTGCCCAGCAAACGCAGCCACTGTGCCCATCAATTGCCGCCACTGTGCCATCAAACGCAGCCACTGTGCCCATCAAACGCAGCCACTGTGCCCATCAAACGCAGCCACTGTGCCCATCAAACGCAGCCACTGTGCCCATCAAACGCAGCCACTGTGCCATCAAACGCAGCCACTGTGCCATCAAACGCAGCCACTGTGCCATGAAACGCAGCCACTGTGCCATCAAACGCAGCCACTGCGCCCATCAATTGCTGCCACTGTGCCATCAAACGCAGCCAATGTACCATGAAACGCAGCCACTGTGCCCATCAAATGCAGCCACTGTGCCCATCAATTGCCACCACTGTACCATCAAACGCAGCCACTGTACCCATCAAACGCAGCCACTGTGCCCATCAATTGCCGCCAATGTACCATCAAAGGCAGCCACTGTGCCATCAAAGGCAGCCACTGTGCCATCAAACGCAGCCACTGTGCCCATCAAACGCAGCCACTGTGCCCATCAAACGCAGCCACTGTGCCCATCAATTGCCACCATTGTGCCATCAAATGCAGCCACTGTGCCCATCAAATGCAGCCACTGTGCCCATCAAATGCAGCCACTGTGCCCATCAATTGCTGCCACTGTACCATCAAACGCAGCCACTGTACCATCAAACGCAGCCACTGTACCATCAAACGCAGCCACTGTGCCCATCAAACGCAGCCACTGTGCCCAATTGCCACCACTGTGCCCATCAATTGCCACCACTGTGCCCATCAATTGCCACCACTGTGCCCAAACGCAGCCATTGTGCCCAGCAAACACAGCCACTGTGCCCAGCAAACACAGCCACTGTGCCCAGCAAACACAGCCACTGTACCATCAACCGCAGCCACTGTACCATCAACCGCAGCCACTGTGCCATCAAACGCAGCCACTGTGCCATCAAACGCAGCCACTGTGCCCATCAAACGCAGCCACTGTGCCCATCAAATGCAGCCACTGTGCCATCAAACGCAGCCACTGTGTCATCAAATGCAGCCACTGTACCATCAAACACAGCCACTGTGCCAAACGCAGCCACTGCGCCCATCAATTGCTGCCACTGTGCCATCAAATGCAGCCAATGTACCATCAAACGCAGCCACTGTGCCCATCAATTGCCACCACTGTGCCATCAAACGCAGCCACTGTACCCATCAAACGCAGCCACTGTGCCCATCAATTGCAGCCACTGTGCCCATCAATTGCAGCCACTGTGCCCATCAATTGCCGCCAATGTACCATCAAACGCAGCCACTGTGCCATCAAACGCAGCCACTGTGCCCTCAAACGCAGCCACTGTGCCCTCAAACGCAGCCACTGTGCCCATCAATTGCCACCATTGTGCCATCAAATGCAGCCACTGTGCCCATCAAATGCAGCCACTGTGCCCATCAAATGCCGCCATTGTGCCCATCAATTGCCGCCACTGTACCATCAAACGCAGCCACTGTGCCATCAACCGCAGCCACTGTGCCATCAAAAGCAGCCACTGTGCCATCAAATGCAACCACTGTGCCCATCAAACGCAGCCACTGTGCCATCAAATGCAACCACTGTGCCCATCAAACGCAGCCACTGTGCCCATCACTTGCCACCACTGTGCCATCAAATGCAGCCACTGTGCCCATCAATTGCTGCCACTGTGCCAGTTTTCTGTTCTTAGGATTTTTTCCTTTATTTTCACCCGGTGATCTGGCCAATAACATGCTTCCTGTCTTAGCCCCCGTTCACACCGGTGCTTCTTTGAAATCACGCTACTTCATTTCCATTTCATTTATTTATTTATTTATTTCAGGTACTTATATAGCGCCGTCAATTTACGCAGCGCTTTACATATACATTGTACATTCACATCAGTCCCTACCCTCAAGGAGCTTACAATCTAAGGTCCCTAACTCACATTCATACATACTAGGGACAATTTAGACAGGATCCAATTAACCTGTCTTCATGACGGCTTTAGACTTCATACAACAGAAGTCTATGCAAGTCGCAATGAAATCCAGTGGTGGCTGGTGCTCAGAATTTTTGGGGGGGTGCAAACAAACTGAAAAATTCTGTAAAAAAAAAAAATCGATCGCAGCCACTGTACCATCAAACACAGCCACTGTGCCAAACGCAGCCACTGCGCCCATCAATTGCTGCCACTGTGCCATCAAACGCAGCCACTGTGCCATCAAACGCAGCCACTGTGCCATCAAACGCAGCCACTGTGCCCATCAATTGCCGCCAATGTGCCATCAAACGCAGCCACTGTGCCATCAAACGCAGCCACTGTGCCCATCAAACGCAGCCACTGTGCCCATCAAACGCAGCCACTGTGCCCATCAAACGCAGCCACTGTACCCATTAAATGTCACCACTGTGCCCATCAATTGCCACCACTGTGCCCATCAAACGCAGCCATTGTGCCCAGCAAACGCAGCCACTGTGCCCATCAAACGCAACCACTGTGCCCATCAAACGCAACCACTGTGCCCATCAAACGCAGCCACTGTGCCCATCAAACGCAGCCACTGTGCCATCAAATGCAGCCACTGTACCATCAAACGCAGCCACTGTATCATCAAACACAGCCACTGTATCATCAAACACAGCCACTGTACCATCAAACACAGCCACTGTACCATCAAACACAGCCACTGTGCCAAACGCAGCCACTGCGCCCATCAATTGCTGCCACTGTGCCATCAAATGCAGCCAATGTACCATCAAACGCAGCCAATGTACCAAACGCAGCCACTGTGCTCATCAAACGCAGCCACTGTGCCCATCAATTGCCACCACTGTGCCATCAAACGCAGCCACTGTGCCATGAAATGCAGCCACTGTGCCATCAAACGCAGCCACTGTGCCCATCAATTGCCACCATTGTGCCATCAAATACAGCCACTGTGCCCATCAATTGTCGCCAATGTACCATCAAACGCAGCCACTGTACCCAAACGCAGCCACTGTGCCCATCAAATGCAGCCACTGTGCCCAATTGCCACCACTGTGCCCATCAATTGCCACCGCTGTGCCCAACGCAGCCATTGTGCCCAGCAAACGCAGCCACTGTGCCCATCAATTGCCGCCACTGTACCATCAACCGCAGCCACTGTGCCATCAAACGCAGCCACTGTGCCATCAAACGCAGCCACTGTGCCATCAAACGCAGCCACTGTGCCATCAAACGCAGCCACTGTGCCCATCAAACGCAGCCACTGTGCCCATCAAATGCAGCCACTGTGCCCATCAAATGCAGCCACTGTGCCATCAAACGCAGCCACTGTGCCATCAAATGCAGCCACTGTGCCATCAAATGCAGCCACTGTACCATCAAACACAGCCACTGTACCATCAAACACAGCCACTGTACCATCAAACACAGCCACTGTGCCAAACGCAGCCACTGCGCCCATCAATTGCTGCCACTGTGCCATCAAACGCAGCCAATGTACCACGAAACGCAGCCACTGTGCCCATCAAATGCAGCCACTGTGCCCATCAATTGCCACCACTGTACCATCAAACGCAGCCACTGTACCCATCAAACGCAGCCACTGTGCCCATCAATTGCCGCCAATGTACCATCAAACGCAGCCACTGTGCCATCAAACGCAGCCACTGTGCCCATCAAATGCAGCCACTGTGCCCAATTGCCACCACTGTGCCCATCAATTGCCACCACTGTGCCCATCAATTGCCACCACTGTGCCCATCAATTGCCACCACTGTGCCCATCAATTGCCACCACTGTGCCCAAACGCAGCCATTGTGCCCAGCAAACACAGCCACTGTGCCCAGCAAACACAGCCACTGTGCCATCAAACGCAGCCACTGTACCATCAACCGCAGCCACTGTGCCATCAAACGCAGCCACTGTGCCATCAAACGCAGCCACTGTGCCATCAAACGCAGCCACTGTGCCCATCACTTGCCACCACTGTGCCATCAAATGCAGCCACTGTGCCCATCAATTGCTGCCACTGTGCCATCAAACGCAGCCACTGTGCCATCAAACGCAGCCACTGTGCCCATCAATTGCCACCATTGTGCCATCAAACGCAGCCACTGTGCCCATCAAACGCAGCCACTGTGCCCATCAAACGCAGCCACTGTGCCCATCAAATGCAGCCACTGTGCCATCAAACGCAGCCACTGTGTCATCAAATGCAGCCACTGTACCATCAAACACAGCCACTGTGCCAAACGCAGCCACTGCGCCCATCAATTGCTGCCACTGTGCCATCAAACGCAGCCAATGTACCATCAAACGCAGCCACTGTGCCCATCAATTGCCACCACTGTGCCATCAAATGCAGCCACTGTGCCCATCAAATGCAGCCACTGTGCCCATCAAATGCCGCCATTGTGCCCATCAATTGCCGCCACTGTACCATCAAACGCAGCCACTGTACCATCAAACACAGCCACTGTGCCAAACGCAGCCACTGCGCCCATCAATTGCTGCCACTGTGCCATCAAACGCAGCCAATGTACCATCAAACGCAGCCAATGTACCAAACGCAGCCACTGTGCTCATCAAACGCAGCCACTGTGCCCATCAATTGCCACCACTGTGCCATCAAACGCAGCCACTTTGCCCATCAAACACAGCCACTGTGCCCATCAATTGCCGCCAATGTACCATCAAACGCAGCCACTGTGCCATGAAATGCAGCCACTGTGCCATCAAACGCAGCCACTGTGCCCATCAATTGCCACCATTGTGCCATCAAATACAGCCACTGTGCCCATCAATTGTCGCCAATGTACCATCAAACGCAGCCACTGTACCCAAACGCAGCCACTGTGCCCATCAAATGCAGCCACTGTGCCCAATTGCCACCACTGTGCCCATCAATTGCCACCGCTGTGCCCAACGCAGCCACTGTGCCCATCAAATGCAGCCACTGTGCCCATCAATTGCCACCACTGTACCATCAAACGCAGCCACTGTACCCATCAAACGCAGCCACTGTGCCCATCAATTGCCGCCAATGTACCATCAAACGCAGCCACTGTGCCATCAAACGCAGCCACTGTGCCCATCAAATGCAGCCACTGTGCCCATCAATTGCCACCACTGTGCCCATCAATTGCCACCACTGTGCCCATCAATTGCCACCACTGTGCCCAAACGCAGCCATTGTGCCCAGCAAACACAGCCACTGTGCCCAGCAAACACAGCCACTGTGCCATCAAACGCAGCCACTGTACCATCAACCGCAGCCACTGTGCCATCAAACGCAGCCACTGTGCCATCAAACGCAGCCACTGTGCCATCAAACGCAGCCACTGTGCCCATCACTTGCCACCACTGTGCCATCAAATGCAGCCACTGTGCCATCAAATGCAGCCACTGTGCCCATCAATTGCTGCCACTGTGCCATCAAACGCAGCCACTGTGCCATCAAACGCAGCCACTGTGCCCATCAATTGCCACCATTGTGCCATCAAACGCAGCCACTGTGCCCATCAAATGCAGCCACTGTGCCCATCAAATGCAGCCACTGTGCCATCAAACGCAGCCACTGTGTCATCAAATGCAGCCACTGTACCATCAAACACAGCCACTGTGCCAAACGCAGCCACTGCGCCCATCAATTGCTGCCACTGTGCCATCAAACGCAGCCAATGTACCATCAAACGC
This sequence comes from Aquarana catesbeiana, assembly GCF_042186555.1. Lineage (NCBI taxonomy): Eukaryota > Metazoa > Chordata > Amphibia > Anura > Ranidae > Aquarana > Aquarana catesbeiana. The sequence continues at coordinate 648,894,378 of NC_133326.1, forward strand.
AGCCACTGTGCCCATCAATTGCCACCACTGTGCCATCAAACGCAGCCACTGTGCCCATCAAACGCAGCCACTGTGCCCATCAATTGCAGCCACTGTGCCCATCAATTGCAGCCACTGTGCCCATCAATTGCAGCCACTGTGCCCATCAATTGCAGCCACTGTGCCATCAAACGCAGCCACTGTGCCATCAAACGCAGCCACTGTGCCCTCAAACGCAGCCACTGTGCCCTCAAACGCAGCCACTGTGCCCATCAATTGCCACCATTGTGCCCATCAAATGCAGCCACTGTGCCCATCAAATGCAGCCACTGTGCCCATCAAATGCCGCCATTGTGCCCATCAATTGCCGCCACTGTACCATCAAACGCAGCCACTGTACCATCAAACGCAGCCACTGTGCCATCAACCGCAGCCACTGTGCCATCAAACGCAGTCACTGTGCCCATCAAACGCAGTCACTGTGCCCATCAAACGCAGCCACTGTGCCATCAACCGCAGCCACTGTGCCATCAAACGCAGTCACTGTGCCCATCAAACGCAGTCACTGTGCCCATCAAACGCAGCCACTGTGCCCATCAATTGCCGCCACTGTGTCCATCAAACGCAGCCACTGTGTCCATCAAACGCAGCCACTGTGCCCATCAAACGCAGCCACTGTACAATAATACACAGCCACTGTGCCCATCAAATGCAGCCACTGTGCCAAATGCAACCATTTGCCACCACTGTACCATCAAATGCAGCCACTGTGCCCATCACTTGCCACCACTGCGCCATTAAACGCAGCCACTGTGCCCATCAATTGCTGCCACTGTGCTCATCAATTGCCGCCACTGTGCCATCAAACGCAGCCACTGTGCCCATCAAACGCAGCCACTGTGCCCATCAATTGCCACCACTGTGCAATCAAACGCAGCCACTGTGCCCATCAAAAGCAGCCACTGTGCCATCAAATGCAACCACTGTGCCCAAACGCAGCCACTGTGCCATCAAATGCAACCACTGTGCCCATCAAACGCAGCCACTGTGCCCATCATTTGCCACCACTGTGCCATCAAATGCAGCCACTGTGCCCATCAATTGCTGCCACTGTGCCATCAAACGCAGCCACTGTGCCATCAAACGCAGCCACTGTGCCATCAAACGCAGCCACTGTGCCCATCAATTGCCACCATTGTGCCATCAAATGCAGACACTGTGCCCATCAAATGCAGCCACTGTGCCCATCAAATGCCGCCATTGTGCCCATCAATTGCCGCCACTGTACCATCAAACGCAGCCACTGTACCATCAAACGCAGCCACTGTGCCCATCAATTGCCTCCACTGTGTCATCAAACGCAGCCACCGTGCCCATCAATTGCCACCACTGTGCCATCAAACGCAGCCACTGTGCCCATCACTTGCCACGACTGTGCCATCAATTGCCGCCACTGTGCCATCAAACGCAGCCACCGTGCCCATCAATTGCCACCACTGTGCCATCAAACGCAGCCACTGTGCCCATCACTTGCCACGACTGTGCCATCAATTGCCGCCACTGTGCAATCAAATACAGCCACTGAGCCCATCAATTGCCACCACTGCGCCATCAAATGCAGCCACTGTGCCCATCACTTGCCACCACTGTGCCCATCAAATGCTGCCACTGTGCCATCAAACGCTCCCACTGTGCCATATCAAATGCTGCCAGTGTGCCCCCTGCCCACCGTCTGCACTTACCCTGTCTCGGTGGGACAGCTCCTCGATGTGTTCTCCCATCCTCTGCTATGATTGGACACCTGATAGGCGTCCAATCACAGTGCCTGTCATTTCAGCCAATCAGGTGACGGGTAACAGATCTGAGCACCCGATTGGCGGAGAGGCGGTTTAGTGTTAGGAAAGCGAATATTCATTCGCTTTTCTAACACAGCTGAGTGACCTGCGAGCGCCCAGCATGGTGCTCGCAGGTCACCTTTTTTGACACCTATTACAGCCTATGGCTCTAATAAGGTGCTTCAAAAACACCCCCTGCCGCTGTAATTCAGGCGCCCAGTGCCCGAAGAGGGGCCGGGTGCCTGAATAGGGGGTGGCAGCGATGGCCATAGATAGATTCATGCAATGCATGAATCTATCTATTGGTGCTAGAGGGAGTGGCAGGAGAGAGGGGGCGGCGCCCGTGCGCCCTTATGGACTCACCGCCACTGATGAAATCGGCAAAATGTAGTGCAGGAACCTTTTTCTGAGTTGCAGGAGTTTGAATGGTTCCATTGCCAACAACAGGGTGTCAAATCGCATGACAAATCGTAACGGTGTGAATGGGGGCTTAAAGCAGAGCTCCACCTAAAAGGGGAAACTCGGCTTGTCTGCCTCCTCCTCCCACCCTCCGCTGCCACATTTGGCACTCCTTCCCTCGCAGTCGGCCCAATCAGAGAGCACAGCGCACTTCGTGCATGCGCAGTAGGGGACCAGCTGTGAAGCCACAAGGCTTCACTGCCGGTTTCCCTTAATGGAGATGCCAGCGGCAGCACCCGACAACTGATTGAAAAATTGGCTCGGGAGAAGACACAGCTGGGTTCCTGGACAGGTAAGTGTCCTAATATTAAAAGTCAGCAGCTACAGTATTTGTAGCTGCTGATTTTTTCTGCTGGAGCCTGGAGATCCACTTTAAGGTGGCTCCTCGCTCTGTGGTGGAGCAATGGGGACACCATGGAGAGCAGCGTTGTCTGGAGAGGGTAGATTTAGAAGCACATTACATAATTGACTAACAAATAAAAGCGGTTGTAAACCACAGGTGATTAACGAAAAAAAAATCCTGCAAGGCAATGTCATAATGTGCTTGTATGCATCGCATACTAGCACATTATGATAGAATGTGATCATATTCCCTCTGTTCTCAGCTGCATAAGAGCTGGTGAGAGGAGAGACAGCAGCACACTGAGCTTCACAGAGAAAGGTTGAGCAGGGGGGGGGGGGGGGGGAGTGTCTGGACAAGTTTGATCATTGGAGGCAAGCACACTGAGTTCCCAGCACAGCTAGAAACTGACCATGGTGTGTTCTCCTGCTTTGTGTGGTCAGTTTTTAATAGGAAAGTAGAGGGACTAGCAGGAACACCAGGGATTTCTCACAAAGGAAGCAATACAAAGAAAACAGTATACTTTCTCATACAAGTACATGGTACAGCAGCCACATAGCCAGGAATATGAAATGCAGGGGTAACAAATGCTTTAATATTTCTAAATGTTCCCTATAAGAGAGCAAACATTTGCTTTTTACGTGTAGGTTCACATTAATCACGTTATTTAAAAGAAAAAAAAAAAAAATATATATATATATATATATATATATATATATATATATATATATATATATATATATATATATATATATATATATATATATATATATATATACACATACACATACACACACACACACATTATCTGTAACCTGCCTTTATATTAGTTCTCCATAATTTCCTGCCCATCCGGAGCCCTGGCAGAGATAATGGGTCAGTGGAGTTAGCCTTTAAGGCTCCATTCACAGTTGTGCAACTTGTCATGCAACCTTGGACATCAAAGTTGCATGACAAGTCGTTCCCCGTGTTTTTCAATGATAACTATTAATATATGCGCGACTTAACCACTTCCTGCCCAAGAATGTCATATGAGGTCCTGGACTTTCAGTGGGAATATCTGAATGATGCCTGCAGCTACAGGTATCATTCAGATATCCTTGTTTTCAGCCAGCGATTCTGTGCACCATAAGAATGATCATAGCGGCAGTTTCGCCGCTTGATCGTTCTTACAGGCGACAGGAGGGGACATTCCCCCACCCCCGCCATCCGGTGCTTCTCCGGGTTCTGCCGTGCCATCGGGGACCCGGAGAAAGAATCGTCCACCGCCGGATGATGAGCATAGAGATTTCCGGTGATCAGATGGTAAATGAGCAACAATTATAGCACTAGACCTCCTGTGTAACTCTAAACATGTAACCTGTAAAAAACTTTAAAGCATCGCCTATGGAGATTTTTAAGTACTGAAGTTTGGCGTCATTCCATGAGTGTGCGCAATTTTAAAGTGTGACATGTTGGGTATCTATTTACTCGGCGTAACATCATCTTTCACATGATATAAAAAAATTGGGCTAACTTTACTGTTTTGTTATGTTTTCAATCATGAAACACGTTTGAAAAATTGTTGCGCAAATACTGTGCGAGATAAAAAGTTGCAATGACTGCCATTTTACTCCCTAGGGCAGTGATGGCAAACCTTGGCACCCCAGATGTTTTGGAACTACATTTCCCATGATGCTCAACTACACTGCATGAGCACCATGGGAAACGTAGTTCCAAAACATCTGGGGTGCCAAGGTTCGCCATCACTGCCCTAGGGTGTCTGCTAAAAAAATATATAATGTTTGGGGGTTCTGAGTAATTTTCTAGCAAAAAAATTATGATTTTTACATGCAGGAGAGGCGTGCCAGAATAGGCCCGGTATGGAAGTGGTTAAAGTTGCAGCGACTTCAAAGTAGTTTATGCACTACTTTGGTCTGACTTTCATGCAACTGAAGGGGCCATAGACTTCAATATTATTCAATATTCAATAATACCCCTTTTGTTTCTTTTCTTACCTCACTGCTTTAATATTTTTCTCTTTGTCACATTTATCACAGAGGTCCCCCACAAAGGTGGTTACTCCCCACAACACTATGACTACACACACACATACCCACGTGGGGCGTGGTTCATGTTTGGCTGTGCCGGCAGCAGAGCATCCCCTCAGCTCCCGTTTGGGGCCCTGTATGGCCGGTCTTGGAGGTTCCATGCCCGCACTACCTCTGCAAGGTTACACATGTAAGCGCGTGGGATAACTCAGGCCATGGGGATACCCCCATGTCCTGGGTTCACCCTCCCACTCTCTGATTTAGTTCAGAATATTTTCATTTTTCACTTTTCATATTTTTACAATTTTACTTTGTTTTTTCTATTCATAGACTATTACCAAGGTTTTGCTCCTGACGATAGGCTATAAGGCCTTGAAACGCGTAGAGCTAACATCAACCGATATGTATACATTTTTGTAATACTATGTATTGCCGTTCCTTGTCTATATTTATTTTTTAATTTTAATTTGTTTTCCATACCAGTTTTACTCCATTGTGATAATTGATATGGCTATTTTTGTCCAATTAATTATGTCTCATTTTATAATCTGCACCAACTTATTGTTGGAATGTCTATGTATGTACATTACTTGGTTCTGTTGAATTGTAATAAAATTTACAGATATTTATATAAAGCAAAATGCATTAAATATTTTGATATGAAAAAATTTAGGATAATCTGAACCAATTAATATTTATTTTCAACCATTTTCTTTTGTTGCTCCCGTGTGCCTCGACAAAGTCCCGCCATCTTTCTTTCCCTTTTTTGACTTTTATACTTATTATTTGGCACCCATGCTCACCATTGGCTCATCTCAGATGACACAAATGCCTCCGTAGTATTGGAAGCTGAGCATGTATGATCTTGTGAGACCCTCCGTAATCTCCTCTACAGGGGTCAGAGAGTCTCTCACCCACTCCTTACTGATGCTACAAGAGCGGTTATCAAGGCCTGGCATGTTGTCATTATTAAACCCAATGCAGTGCAGGGCATAAGGTCCCCATCAATGCCGCCTTGGTTTAATCCCATGTTACCGGAATTCTATTCCCTACCAGACCCTGGGCTATGGGCTGGTAAAGGCGTTAGATACCTTTCAGATATTTGCGATGGGGGTGCATTAGTCATGTTTGTCAGATTGAGAAACAAATTTACACTACTAACATGTTCTTTTTCCATTTCCTGCAACTCTGACACTCTTATACATCCCAGTTTGAATCCTCTCAGTTTAGGTTGGAGCAGGATGATTTGGAGGTTTTCCTTTGGGATAATGCTCTGCAAATACACTTTCTGTGATCTATAAGTCACTACTGCCCTCTGTTCATGTGGGTCTGGATGCCCTGCTCACGGTATGGCATTCGGAGGAGCAGGAGCAGGACTTGGACAATGAAGACTAGGAGGACCTCTGGGATAGCCCGTTCCAAGCATTAATATCGACTAGAGACCGGTGGATCCAATTTAAAATAATACACCACAGAGACTACACCGTATCTACCCTAGTTCCTCTTCTTGCTGTTGGAGGTGCCCTGGTGACCCTGCAGGATTTGCCCATATCTTCTAGAAGCGTCCTCAGATTTGTAGCTACTGGCAAGACGTGACCCAATTTATTTCTACACTGACTACTATACTTGTCTCTGTAAGGGTTGGCATTTACCTTCTGGGATCAAAGGCTTTGTTTTATACCTATATATTTTATTTTAAATCTTTAATAAAAATACATTTTCAAAAAAAAAAAAAAAAAGAAGATTTTAAAGATTTACTTGTAAAAAGACACCAGCTTCAAGCAAATCTAAATGATTTTTGCTTTGCACATGCAGGGTAAAGCAACAGGTTTTATTGAGTTGGCATTGCTGCCAACAGCTCAGGGAGAAACTTGGAAGAATAAGGCCTGCAATAGCTTCAAGTTATTCCTAGTAGGAGTTTATATAAAATGATAACAGCAACCATGTGATAACGCAGGCACTTGTAGTCATTTGCCAAGCACTAGAGCTGTCAGTCACTTGCCCCGCATAGGAAAACCACTATGCATTTTCAACAGCAAAGCTAACTAAAATACAGAGGCTCCACCTAGTAGCCAATCTACAAATAAATATATTTAACACAATAACAAAAATATGGCAGAACTATGTAAATAAAAAAAAAATAAAAAAAAAAAACAAAACAAACCCCCTCCCCCCAAAAAAAAAAAAAACAAAACAAAAAAACACACACATCTCCTCTAAACAAGGAGTACAAAAGTATCTAAAACAGATCTTTCCTTTACCAGTAAATTACGAATGACCTGTAAATTATAAAATAACAAAGCACTTAAAAATGTGTTATCAAAAATTAAAAAAGGTTAAGCACAGTATAAGTCACAATCTTCTGACCCAAAAAAGCACATCAAACCTTTCCTTTAAACTCCACTAAAATTATTAGAGGCGCATGCGCCTTTAGGCCCCTTTCACACGAAGGGTCTGATCAGGTCCGCCTGTCAGTATTTCAGGAGGACCTGATCGCACAGTCCATTCTTCCCAATGAACCGATGGGTGTACGCCTGCCTATCTCCAGTCTGATCTGGTCCCCTAAAACAAAAAAACAAAAATCGAAAAAAAACTGAGAAAATGGAAAGGGACTTGTCCCCTTCAGTCCAGGGCTAGGCAGACCAAATTTGAGGGCAGTCGGGTGTAAACAGCGGAGTCCATTTACACCCAGTCACCCAGAGTGCAGAGCTGGCTTTGTCGGTATCTGCTCTGCAGAAACTGAGCAGACATGGTCTTGTTATCCACCTGCTATGCTTTTCTCAGCAGGGGGTCAGAGGACAGATCCCCTGCTGATCATAACAGAGTCCATCCAGTGTGAAAGGGGCCTCACAGTGAAGATACAGCTGTTTAATTTGTTAATGGACTAACTTAATATATTATTCCCTCCCCAAAATAGTTACAACATGAAAGATTCCACAAAGAAGCACCAAATAAAATGACAGTTTTATTGCTAAAAAAGAGATCCAAAATATTTGGAGAGGAAATCATTAAAACATCATAAAGCATACAGTATATACACCTAAACGGGTTTGGCTTTTGGTCCCCCACACAATCATATTTAAAGCACCATCCCATCATGATGGCACCGCAGGGGTGGATCCTATACAGCAACCTGTGTGTCAAAGAAGATGGTCAGTCCAGTAGAGGGAATTATGTAGTGTCATCAATGATGGAGTTAATTTAAGGTGATATTGACAGTCTCTAAAGCATCAACAGCCCACTTTGGGTATTTGTCCTTTGTTCCATACATGATCTTCATGAAATCTTGTATAAACTGAGGGAAATGCCCCTTCAGAATGCTCTCCCGTACCGAACGCATCAGATTCAACTGGTGAAAGAAAGGAAAAAAGAAGCAACCAGTTATTAAATAGAGGGACCAAGATCCACATCTCCTACCCCATCCCATCTGAGTTATCCCCTGGTGGAAGAGACAGACTCCATGTCACATAGCTTCTCCTGGGTGGCATCACCTTGTATTGGGAGGGACAGCCTCCATGTCACAAAGCTTCTCCTGGGTGGCATCACCTTGTATTGGGAGGGACAGCCTCCATGTCACAAAGCTTCTCCTGGGTGGCATCACCTTGTATTGGGAGGGACAGCCTCCATGTCAAAAAGCTACTCCTGGGTGGAGTCACCCTCTGGTGGGAGGGAAAGACTCCGTGTCATATAGCTTCTCCTATGTGTCACCCTGTAGTAGGAGGGACAGACTCCATGTTACAAAGCTCTTCCTGTTTGTGTCATCTGTGGTGGGAAGGACAGACTTCATGTCACATAGCTCCTCCTGTTGGTGTCACTCTGTGGTGAGAAGGAATAGGTTCATATCTGCTATCTCAGGCTCTTTTAAAGAGATTTCCAATCACTTCTTGTCACAGTGACAACCATTTTCACTATACAGGAAATGAGAGAAAATCTGCAACAGGGACACAAAGAGAAATACAAATCTGACAGGGATTCTGGTATTTCCCTACGCTACTGAAGAAAAGTATTGTAATTTCTGTTCGTGTTGCTGCTGGAGATTTGCCCAAACTTGTTTCTTCCCATCTAGGGAAACCATTGTCACTGTGACAGGAAGTGAGAGGAGATATCTATAACAGAGAACCAGATGGCAGTAAAAACCTGGCAGGTTTATCTTTTATCAATGGAAACCTCCATATTTCTATCACTGTGGGTTTCTTTTAAAATAAATAGCTGGGTTGTTATGTCTCATCTGTAATCTATCATTGCTAAATAGCAGCTAAACTCTGATCCTGATTTCCATCTGACCAACATTCCTGTCTTTAGTGCTGTGCCTCCTTTCTACAGACTTTTACCGTCAGAAAAAGTCAAGGAATGGCGGTCGGCTCACCTGGTAAGCAATGTTATGGACTGTAATGTGATGCATGCCTGCCGTGTCACTTTTGAATAAAGCATGGATGTAGGCACGGGTGTACCTAGACAACAAGAAGAAAAAAAAAAAAAAAGCATTAAATACATCAATATAATTACTCGGGGCCTAAAAGCATTCCTAACTCCTGAACTAGACAAATAACATTCATGAATTCATATACAGTGGGGATCGAAAGTTTGAGCACCCCAGGTAAAAATGTGTATTAATGTGCATAACAAAGCCAAGGAAAGATGGAAAAATCTCCAAATGGCATCAAATTACAGATTAAACACTCTTATAATATGTCAAAAAAAGTTAGATTTTATTTCCATCAATTACACTTTCAAAATTACAGAAAACAAAAAAATGGCGTCTGCAAAAGTTTTTTTTTTTTTTACCTGGGGTGCCCAAACTTTCGATCCCCACTGTAGTTCTAGATGCTTTCCTGTGCAAGAGCTCTACTCCATTAAAATATGAGACTCCAGTATTTATTTCAGGTACTTATAGTAAAACAATGTGTTTTAACCACTTCAGCCCCGGAAGATTTGGCTGCTTAATGACTAGGCCATTTTTTGCGATACGGCATTGCATCTCTTTAACTGACAATTGCGCAGTCGTGAGACGCTGCACCCAAACAAAATTGACATCCTTTTTTTCCCACAAACAGAGCTTTCTTTTGGTGGTATTTGATCACCTCTGCGGTTTTTATTTTTTGCGCTATAAACAAAAGAGCGACAATTTTGAAAAAAAAAAAAAAACACAATATTTTATACTTTTTGCTATAATAAATATTCCATTTTTTTTTTTTTTTTAAAAGCTATTTTTTTTCTCAGTTTAGGCCGATATGTATTCTACATATTTTTGGTAATAAAAAAATCGCAATAAGTGTATATTGATTGGCTTGCACAAAAGTTATAACATCTACAAAATAGGGGATAGATTTATGGCATTTTTATCTTTTTTTTTTTTTTTTGTAGTAATGGCAGCGATCTGCGATTTTTATCGAGACTGCGACATTATGGCGGACACAACTGACACTTTTGACACATTTTTGGGATAACTGACAATTATACAGGGATCAGTGCTATAAAAATGCACTGATTACTGTATAAATGTCACTGGGATCGCGCCGACCTGCTGCAGTATAATGACGGTGGCTGGTTGGCAAGTGGTTAAAGTGACCCAGTCTCTGACCTAAAATCTCAAACCAAAGCAGAACTAAACTAACGCTAGCGCTGTGGTGTTCTGGAGCTCCCTCACTGGCTGACACTATCTTCGGACAGTATTCTAACACTTTCCAATTTTTGGTTGTTCTGATTGGTCAAAACTGTATACTGAGCTGCACCTGCGCAGCTCAGTGTAATGTGCAGACAGACAGGTAAGAAACGTTATTGCAGAAAAGCCATACAGTGAGGGAAAAAAGTATTTGATCCCCTGCTGATTTTGTACGTTTGCCCACTGACAAAAATGATCAGTCTATAATTTTAATGGTAGATTATTTTAACAGCGAGAGACAGAACAACAACAAAAATATCCAGAAAAACGCATTTTAAAAAAGTTATAATTTGATTTGCATTTTAATAAGTGAAATAAGAATTTGACCCCTTCGCAAAACATGACTTAGTACTTGGTGGCAAACACAGAGGTTTCTTGTAGTTGGCCACCAGGTTTGCACACATCTCAGGAGGGATTTTGTCCCACTCCTCTTTGTAGATCCTCTCCAAGTAATTAAGGTTGAGGCTGATGTTTGGTAACTCGAACCTTCAGCTCCCTTCACATATTTTCTATGGGATGAAGGTCTGGAGACAGGCTAGCCCACTCCAGGAGCTTAGAGTGCTTCTTCTTAAGCCACTCCTTTGTTGCCTTGGCCATCTGTTTTGAGTCATTGTCATGCTGGAATACCCATCCAGGACCCATTTTTAATGCCCTGGCTGAGGAAAGGAGGTTCCTCACCCAAGATTTGATGGTACATAGCCCCGTCCATCGTCTCTGTGATGCGGTGAAGTTGTCCTGGCCCCTTAGCAGAAAAACACCCCCAAAGCATAATGTTTCCCCCTCCATGGATGAAGGTGGGTATGGTGTGCGAATAAATCGCACCAACTGTTGTCACCCTCTCACCAAGCTGCTTGGCGATGATCTTGTAGCCCATTCCAGCCTTGTGTAAGTCTACAATCTTGTCCCTGACATCCTTAGACAGCGCTTTGGTCTTGGCCATGGTGGGGAGATTGGGATCTGATTGACCAATTGCTTCTGTGGACAGGTGTCTTTTATACAGGTAACAAGCTGAGATTAGGAGCACTCCCTTTGAGAGTGCTCCTAATCTCATTTTGTTACCTGTATAGAAGACACATGGGAGCCAGAAATCGTGCTGATTGATAGGGGATCAAATACTTATTTCACTCATTAAAATGAAAATCAATTTATAACTTTTTTGAAATGCGTTTTTCTGGATATTTTTGTTGTTATTTTGCCTCTCACTGTTAAAATAAACCTACCATTAAAATTATAGACTGATCATTTCTTTGTCAGTGGGCAAAATCAGCAGGGGGTCAAATACTTTTTTCCCCCTCACTGTAGTATGTTTCGTCTGTATTAAAAAACAAAAACAAAAAAAAAAAAAAAAAAAAAAACGCCAGTTCACAATTTTTTAAAAACTTAAGTTCCACTTTAAGAAATTACCTGTAACAAAGGGATCGAAAACATACCTCTCCTGCTGCCTGAACCACGGAACTCCACTTTGATCAGTAGAAATGGTCCCTGAAATCCAATGAAAACCCAATACTTCCATGAGTATCAATCTCCTGGGTCTCCACAACACTCACGGGTTCCTCCTGGTGACCTCAATATCACAGCAAGAGACATATGTGGCTATCAGCAGGAGGAACCAGCAATAACTGCGCTGGACCCAGGAGATCGACACTTATGGAAGTCTTGGCTGCCCGCCCAGTGGACTTCTGAGGACCATTTTTTACTAATCGGAGTGAAGTTCATCGGTTCAGGCATTAGAAGCACCACAAATTGAATGTCCTATTTGCAGGTAACTGATTAATGTGAGCTTTGGATCAGAGACAGGATCACTTTAAAATGAGGAGATCGGAAATAGTAAAATATAAAACAGTTGCATAGTTCAGAAGGTTGAGAAAAAAAAAAAAGACACCTTTTAGATGTCTTCCTGAGGACTCTAAGGAACACCTTTTAGATGTCTTTCCGAACTCTAAACAGTTTGTCACAATGACTGGAGTCACCCCTGATATTTTTGTACACTAATTAAATCCCCTCCTAAAGCACAACTAAAAGACAAGAATACTCACCTATGCTTCAACAATCTGACATCCGCGATGTCCCATGTCAATCTTCTCACCACCTCCTTCCAGGTGCTGGTCTTTCGGCTGATGTGGGAAGAGAGGTCACTCCTGCACATGCACGGAAGTCATTAAAGTAGAACTATAGGCCAAACTTTTGTTTCATTTTGGATAGAGCATTAGAGGGTTATCCCTGTCAGATTTGTAATTTTTTTTTTTTTTTTGCCATCTGTGTTCCATTGGCGAGATTTTCCTTCACTTCCTGTCCCATATCCAAACAGGAAGTGAGAGGAAAGCCATGCAAATTAAGGGAATTCCCTGGGAACCAACAGGTCACCAGAACTAGTGTCCCTTTAGGAAGATTTCCCCTCTATTCCTTTTCTGGGGACAACCCAAAATGTGTAATTTTCTTTTACTTTCAGTGATAATAATAAACAGGACAATTTGAGAGGGTGAATCTCCCTAAATCGAGGCACAGACTGCAATAAAAACCTGACAGGTGTTCTAATCCATCTTTATGCTATCCAAAACAATCAAAAAAAAAAAAAAAAAATGTTGCCTTTAGTTATACTTTAACCACTTCAGCCCTGGAAGCTTTAACCACTTCCTGACTAGAATTTTTTTTGTGATACGGCACTGCGTTGCTTTAAGTGACAATTGTGTCATATGACGCTGTACCCAAATAAAGTTTATGTTCTTTTTTCCCCCATAAATAGAGCTTTCCTTTTTTGTGCTATAAACAAAAATTATATATATATATATATATATATATATATATATATATATATATATATATATATATATATCATCAGGGGCAATGAAATGAAAGGGTTAAAGCGGACCTTCAGTCATTTTTTCATCTTTCCATCTATTAAATCTTCTGCCCTTGTTGTTTTAACTTTGGACAGTAAAACATTTATTTTTCTGCCAGTAAATACCTTATACAGCCCACTTCCTGTTTCTTGTCTGGTCATTAGCCTAGGCTTATGACATCATGCACAGCTCTCTCTCTAACTCTTGTGAGAGTCTGCCAGGAAGGGAGGGGGAAGGGGGGTGAGTCATAAGAGGGCCAATGAGAGCTGCAAAACTGGAGGTGTGTGTCTGTGTAAATTCAGGAAGTGAACAGGCAGCAGCTTCAACTGCCCACAATTAAAATGGATGCAACCAGACTCGGTGGAGGGAGATTTCTGCAGCATATTTGGCAAGTACAGAATCACAATATATATAAAATAATATGCAAAGTGGTTGGAGGGAAGCTTCAGAGACGGCAAAGAGGTTTTCATTACAAAATGATGTGAGCAGACTGCAGTTCCTCTTTAAGTGTGCTCTGGAGGAAAACAGAGATCCGTGTTCTTGCTTAGTAGAAACACAAGATCTCCATTTTCCTCTAGCAGAACGGCGGTCTGCCTTGTTTACATAGTGAGACCACCGTTCTGCCTCTCTCCGAACGATCACCGGGTTCCCGGGTGTCCAATCACAGCGGGAGCGGGTCACAGGTGGCGCGTTCCCCAGACCCGGAAGTAGTGAACAACAATACAGGTACTATGTTTCGTGCAACCGGGCCATCCTGCCGCAGTTTATGTGCGGTGGGCGGTCCGGAAGCAGGTAATCTTCGCACACTGGCATTGAGCTGAAATTGTAAACAGAAGCGCGCATGCGCAGCTCCATGTACATTCTGCAGAGGGTTGCAAACAAGCAGGTAAGTGTATTTTCATGCAAAAGAAAGATTGTCTCTTCTACAATAAAGAGCTTGCCTGTTGGCAATTAATTATTGCTTGCTCCAGAGTGAAAACTGTAATTTATGTCATGGATCTTCACAGCAGACGTCCTCCATCCCGCTTATTCATTTTGTTGCCCTTCGCTGAACTCTTTCTAATTTAACAACATCTTTCCTGAGGACTGGTGACCAAAACTGAACTGCGTGTCCAAGGTGAGTCTGACCCAGTGTTTTGTAAAGAAGAATTATGGATTTATTCCACTACAAATAACACTAGCACCTACTTTCTTTGCAAAGCCAAAGCCTGACCCTTTTAACAGATCAAACCAATTGCAGGAGATAAAAAAAAAAAAAACAACAGATAGCTTGGCTATGAATATTCATTAGTTTAAGAACACATCAAATTGGAGTAATCACTGATAAGAGCTCTTATTAATTCTGAAATATAAATTACCATCAACCAACATTAAATATGAATTTAAAAAAACATATCTTAATGATTAAATAAAAAAGGATATTTCAAAATGCACAAGGGAACTTATCAGTGATTACTTCATTTGATGAGTTTTTAAACTAATAAATATTCATGGTTGGGGTTTTTGTTATAAAAGCGTTTCTAAAACCAAAAACAAAGATGTAACATATTGCAGCTTACCAGTCCTTAGATTTGGAGGCTGCATTCATTTTTTTTTTTTAAAGGATAACTTTACTTTTGCCAGGAAAAAATACAGCAAATAAAAAAAAAAAAAATAAATTATATATATAATTATTATTATACAGGATTTATATAGCGCCGACAGTTTACGCAGTGCTTTACAACATTACAGCAGACGGAACAATTACCATACAATTCAATACAGGGGAAATCAGAGGGCCCTGCTCGTTAGAGCTTACAATCTAGGAGGGAGGGTCAAGTTATACAAAAGGGTAATAGCTGTGGGGGATGAGCTAATGGAGAAAATAGTGCAGTTGTTAGTTAGTGCAGTTGCAGAATATATATATATATATATATATATATATATATATATATATATATATATATATATATATATATATACACATACACACACACACTAAAATTTCTTCATCTTCACACATATGTGTATATATCTATATATAGATATAGATATATATCTATATATAGATATAGATATAGAGAGAGAGAGAAAAAGAGAAAGAGAGAGAAAAAGAGAAAGAGAGAGAGAGAGAGAGAGAGAGAGAGAGAGAGAGAGAGAGAGAGAGAGAAAATCATAACAACTGTGACAGAAATCATATTGCAATTGAATGCAATCTGCAGCTCTTTAATTTTATATAGAATTCAATGCAATATGGCTCTACCTAGAGGCGTTCTGTACACAGATGGCGTAGAACTACAAGTCCCATCATGCCTCTGGGAGTAATTGTAACTGCCAGCCTTGCAATGCCTCATGAGAAATGAAATTCCACAACAGTTGGAGGGCACCAGGTTGCCTACCCCCCAGATATGTAATTCCCTATTTGTGTGATTGGCGCACTGATTTTCCCAGAAGTCTGCACCAAGATACAAAAATAGAAATACTAATAACATTAAAAATGATAATACTAATAATTAATAAAATAAATAAAAATACTAATAATTAAAAATAAAATAGAAATCAGATTTTGGGCATCCCCTGCAACAAAAGCGTAATTTTGGTGAGGTACTCCCAAAGGGAAATCACGTCTAAATGGATGCCATCCCTGCCATTTTCTTCATTAGAGACCTGCAGGTGCAGCAGCTGATTGACAATTATAAAATCAGTTCAATGCAGATTCACCCTGCACACAGAAAACAGCTATTTCTTCAGAATAATTAAAAAAAAAAAAAAAACAAGGTAGGAATCTGCAACAAAGTTTGTTAAAATGTTGTTAAAGAGGAAGGGAATCAGGAGAGCAGCCTAGGGTGCCTACACTGCTACTCCATAGATACAGTACAGTGAGGGAGTGTGGTCACCCTGGGACAGGAAGTGTGAAAATAAAGAAAAAAAAAAAGCTTAAAAGTGTAGGGTTAGGCAAAAACTAACTACCGGTAACTGTAAACCTGCTCTCTGCCACATTCTAAACCTAATCTACCCAACCCTATAAAGCAAAAAATAAAAATCGCTGTACTTGCCTATTCTGCAGACAATCCGGTCTCCAGAGGCGGATGCTGTGTTGCAGGAGAGGACAGACAACGGCTGGGAAATGCCTGGGAAGTGACGTCACCCATAGAGTTACTATGGGGCTTCCGCTGTCGGCTGTCTCTCCTACACTGCCTACACACTGAAACTGCCGCTGACAGCTGATGCTGGGGCCAGACCGGATCGGATAGTCAAAAACAGGTACCCGTCCTCCCCCCTGAAAGATGCCAAATATAGCCCCGGGGGGGGGGGGGGGCTGGGGTGGCTGATGAGCAGAGCTTCCACTTTTGGGTGGAACTCCGCTTTCTATTAGCAATGAATGGGGCCTGCGACACACATATGGAGCAAGAAGAACACTGGATCAAGGCTGAAGGTAGGTACAAAGCCTTAATGAGCAGCACTCGAGGGTGGGGGCAACCAAGTCAAGAATAAACAGAACCACAGTTGCCCAATAATAACCACTTAAGCTCTGGAAGATTTTGCCCCCTTCATGACCAGGGGATTTCTTTCTATACTTGGCACAGCGCTACTTTAATTGGCAATTGCGCAGTCATGCAACACTGTACTCAAATTACATTTATATCAAAAGTGGAGTTACTTGTTAAGTATAATTTTCTACAAGTACAGAAATCCGATGTCCTGCAATACACTGAAATCTCTTACATTTATATCAAAAATGGAGTTACTTGATAAGCATATTTTCTTAACAAGTAACTCCACTTTTTTTTACACCATTAGAGCTTTCTTTGGTGGCATTTGATCACCATTGGGTTTTTAATTTTTTGCGTTATAAACGAAAAAAAAAAAAAGAACGAAAAACAAAATATTTTATACTTTCTGCTATAAAAAATATCCCAAAAAAAAAAAATCTAATTTCGTCATAAACATAGGCCAAAATGTTTTTTGCTACAGGTCTTTGATTAAAAAAAAAAAAAAAGTCAATATGTGTATATTAATTGGTTTGCGTGAAAGTTATAGCATCTACAAAAGATGGTATATATACTGGATTTTTTACTACCAATGGTGGCGGTCAGTGACCTATAGTGGGACTGTGATAGTGCAGGGCAATCTGACACTGGCACTGGGGGGGGAACTAACTGCCACTGACACTAATATAGTGATCAGTGCTAAAAATATGCACTGTCACTGTACTAATGTCACTGACTGGGAAAGGGTTAACATTTAGGGGCAATCAAAGGTTTAACTGTGTGCCTAACAATGTTTACTGTGTGTGTTGGGTAATATTTTTCCTAAATAATGTGCCAGTTTTTCCTCCCTGCTCTGCAGGGAAAAAAAAATTTAAAAAATGGCACATCGTCGCTGATAGAAGAGAGCTTAGCGTTTACCTACACAGAGCTCTCTTCTGTCATTCGCTCAGCAGGTGCTGGCCATAAGGCATTGGCAGAGACCCGCTGATCAGCTTGTGCTGCAGTGAATGGCAGGACAGCTGGGGCGGCAGGGCGCCCACGCACACCCCCTACCCGGAAGAAGCAGATCATGTACGTGATCCTGCGCAGGGGGGCTGCTCTGCCGCAGTATATCTGCAGTGGGCGGTCCCCAAGTGGCAAATGCAGACACCAGATCTAAGGTCTGGTAAGCTTGGCTTTAGATACACTACTACTCCTCATAACAGGATGAACAGTATACGGTACAATAAATATATTATTTTTACCTTTGGCACGTTGGACATTTACAGTCTTTGTCTATAGGTTGGAAATCTTTTGCAAACTGTTTGCTTTTTATTTGCAAGGAACCCCAGGGAACCAAAGCTGAGCCAAATCTCTGCAAAAGAACAACAATAAAAATTTTTTTTTTTAAATGAACAGGGATCTTAATCCAACTGGCAACACAGGATACATGGAAGCGAACAGTAAAACAGGGCATAGTAAATGGTTACATGGGGAAGAGTTTACATTTCTGTCAGGCTTTTTTTCTGGACAAGACACAGGACTGGAAGGCACAGACAGCAATAAAAGAAAAATAAATAAATAAAAAACACAGAAGTATTAAAGAGGAATTCCAGGTATGGCTAAATATATTGGCACCCCTGCATTTCTATCAGATAATGCACCACTTCCCCCAGAAAATTGTTGCAATTACAAATGTTTAGGCATTCTCGTGTTTATTTCTTTTGTTTGTATTGGTATGACACAAAAAAGTGGAGAAACAAAAAGCCAAATCTGACACATTCCACGCAGAACTCCAAAAACGGACTGGACAAAATTGGCACCCTCAATGTAATATTTGGTAGAACACCCCTTGGAAAAAATAACTGAAATCAAATCACTTCATGTAACCATCAATGCATTGCTTAGACCTCAATAACTGGAATTTTGGACCACTCTTCTTTCCAGGTCACTCAAATTGGAAGGGTTCCTTTTCCCAACTGCTGCTTTGAGATCTCTCCACAGGTACTCTATGGGATTTAGATCTGGACTCATTGCTGGCCAGTTCAGTACTCTCCAGCGCTTTGTCTTGAACCATTTCTAGGTGCTTTTTGGACGTGTTCTTTGGGTCATTGTCCTGCTGTAAGACCCATGACCTCTGACAGAGACTTAACTTTCTGACACTGGGCCCTACATTGCACCCATTACATTGCTACATTGCATTGCATTCTTTGGTAGTCTTCAGATTTCATGATGCCATGTACACAGTCAAGACATCCAGTGCCTGAAGCGGCAAAGCAACCGCAAAACATCAGTGAACCTTCACCATGTGCGACTGTAGGGACTGTATTCTTTTCTTTAAAGGCCTCATTTCTTTTTCTGAAAACAGTAGAATGATGGGCTTTACCAAAAATCTGTAATTTTGTTTCATCTGTCCACAGCACATACTCCCAAAAGGATTTTGGCTTCTTTGGGTAAGTTTTGGCAAACTCTTCAATCAATTTTTTTTTCTTTCGTCCATGGAGATTAGTTACAGTGCCTTGGGCTGTAACAATGACAACTTGACAATGTTGTGAGCAGTGGATACAGGAACATTCAGATCTCTGGAGCTGGACTTGTAACCCTGAGATTGTCAATGCTTCTCCACAATTTTTGCAAATCCTCAGACAAGACAATTCTATGCTGCTCTCTTTCGCTTCTGCATGCTCCATATGGCACACAGACACACAATGTCTAGGATCTAGGATGGAAAAGGACCCGGGTGTCCTATTAGATGATAGGCTCAGCAATGGCATGCAAGCCAAGCTGCTACTAACAAAGCAAACAGAATATTGGCATGCATTAAAAAGGGGATCAACTCCAGAGAAAAAACGATAATTCTCCCGCTCTACAAGACTCTGGTCCGGCTGCACCTAGAGTATGCTGTCCAGTTCTGGGCACCAGTCCTCAGGAAGGATGTACTGGAAATGGAACGAGTACAAAGTAGGGCAACTAAGCTAATAAAGGGTCTGGAGGATATTAGTTATGAGGAAAGGTTGCGAGCACTGAACTTATTCTCTCTGGAGAAGAGACGCTTGAGAGGGGATATGATTTCAATTTATAAATACCGTACTGGTGACCCCACAATAGGGATAAAACTTTTTCGCAGAAGGGAGTTTAACAAGACACGTGGCTACTCATTAAAATTAGAAGAAAAGAGGTTTAACCTTAAACTACGTAGAGGGTTCTTTACTGTAAGAGCGACAAGGATGTGGAATTCCCTTTCACACGGTGGTCTCAGCGGTGAGCATCAATAGTTTCAAGAAGCTACTAGATAAGCACCTGAACGACCACAACATACAGGGACATACAATGCAATACTGACATATAATCACACACATATGTTGGACTTGATGGACTTGTGTCTTTTTTTCGACCTCACCTACTATGTAACCAAGTCGCCTGACAAGTTGCCCCAGTGTGAACTGAGCCTTAATGTTTTTGTATTTCAATGCAAGTTTCTCTATAATCAGCTATCAAGCCCAAGGCGCCAAGCCTTAATGATTTCCCTCTGCTGGGGCAATCTGAGAATGTTATTGATGTGCAGAACGAAGTGCATTTCCCAGAAAAAGATTAAGAAAGTTCAGAAAAATACCAATTTATGTGGAATTTAAAGGGGTTGTAAGGACAGAAATTTTTCTATCTCAATGCATTCTGCGCATTAGCATAAAAAGCCTTCTGTGTGCAGCAGCCCCCAATATACTTACCTGAGCCCATCTATATCAAGCAACGTTCACGCGCCCCTCGCCCCTCAGGGACTCTCCCTCCTGATTGGCTGAGACTCAGCAGCAGCGCCATTGGCTCTCGCAGCTGTCCAAAAAAAAAGTCAGTTAGCCAATCAGGAGAGAGGGGGCGGAGCAGAAACGCAGCTCCTTGTCTGAATGGACACAAGGAGCCGTGAATCGGCTCGTGTGCCCCTATAGCAAGCTGACTCGACAAGAACTTGACAGGAGGGAGGGGCTAGGAGCAGCGAAGAGGGACCTGAGAAGAGGACAATCCGGGCTGCCCTGTGCAAATCCACTGCACAGAACAGGTAATTATAACACATTTGTCATTGAAAAAATAAATAATATAAATAAACACGAGAGTTTAGCATCACTTTAACCACTCTGCATCCAAAACAATTTATAATTTTTCACACATATGTTAAAATCTGCATTTTTTGCTAGAGCCGCAAGCTTGTTTAAACCCTTTGAGGTGACTTTTTTTTTTAAACTTCCACTGGTAAGTAGTCATTTGGAGCCACATACCAATGTAATCTATGTGGACTAGCACTTCTCAATCCGTCCTATGATAGAAGAAAACCTTTCTTTGTCTGCAAGACACAGAGGAATGTAGGACTGATGCTTCTATGTGAGCCGATGCAAAAATATGGGTGCTGCTCGAGGCTCCAACAATCCCAGCAAAACTGCTAGGAGTGCAGTTGGGATGGAGCTCAACCCAGCTCCATGAATACCAATACAAAGAGGAATCCTATAAGCCGCATGTCACTAAAAAACCCTGTGTGTGAAAAGTGAAAACAGCCTCAGCCCGGGCTCCATCCAGGCTACCCCTCCAATGCATTTTTCCCTGTGGGCAGGGCAAAAGCATTGGAGGGGTGTGGCCTGGACAGAGTCCAGGCTGAGGCCATTTTCACACACAAGGTTTTGTAGTTATGTGCAGCTTATAGGATTCCTCTCTTTGTATTACTAATGTTTCTACTTACAGCTGTCCTTGTGGGGAAAACACAGTCAAACATGTCACAACCGAGGGCCACACACACCACGAGATCAGTGGCATACCTGTAGAGGGGAATATAAATAGAAAAATAGGTGTATACCACGCTGACATATGTCTAATAGCAGCCAGCACAATACTACAAGTGTAAATTTAAAAAATAGGTGAAAAGTAAAAAATTTTGTGCGGCGCTCAAAAAAAAAAAAAAAAAAAAAAATGAAAAATTCATGTATATACAAACAGATGTACACTGTGCAATGACCGAAAAGACTAATGATAATGAAAAAGATGTGAAATTCACACCCAAACTAGTCCATGTGCCATCATATAAAGGTGGTTTTGAAACATAAACACAACAGTCTTTGAATAGACGCTGAAAAATTGTGTGACTAGAGGTGGGATTCCACGTGACATCAATGTTGAGGTAAAGAGACAGACAATAGAACCACCCACTGGTTAGTGAGGAGGCTTACCAGAGTGAGAAGACTCAAATGGGTATATACTCAGTGAGTTAAAAAGGCTTATGGTGCAACCACCAAAGTATGGGACCTCCACATCTGGGCTCCAGATTAAGTTGTAAGACAATCCAATTGGTCAAAAGAGATGTCACTGAGAAGCAGTTCTCAGAAGCAGCCAACTTTAAATGTGCATAGACTACTGGTATTTGTATATATTTATATATATATATATATTTATATGTGTATATATATATTTATATGTGTGTGTATATATATATATATATATATATATATATATATATATATATATATATATATATATATATATATATATATATATATATATATATATATATATATGTAAATATCTATATATACAATGTTCAAAATCATATATATAAAAATGTTCAAAAATGTTGTATACCAACTAATGTGATACCCTGTATTGCAATTTCTTTCAATAAAATCTATTGGAAAAAAAAAAAAAAAAAAAAAAGAAGCAGCCAACTTGACAAGTTGGCTGCTTCTGAGGACTGCTTCTCGATGACATCTCGACCAATTGGATTGTCTTCTCGGTGACATCTCTTGACCAGTTGGATTGTCTCTCTCTGACATCCCTTGACAAGTTGGCTGCTTCTGAGGACTGCTACATCTCTTGACCAATTGGATTGTTGGAACTTGATCTGGAGCCCAGATGTGGAGGTCCCATACTTTGGTAGTTGCACCATAAGCCTTATTGACTCACTGAGTATATGCCCATTTGAGTCTTCTCACTCCGGTAAGCCTCCTCACTAACCGGTGGTGGTTCTATTGTTGTCTGTCTCTTCACCTCAACATTGATGTCACGTGGAATCCCACTTCTAGTCACACAATTTGTTTTCACCATCTATTCAAAGACTGTTGCGTTTAGGTTTCAAAACAACCTTTATATGATGGCACACGGACTTTAGTTTGGGTGTAAATTTCACATCTCTTTTTCATTATCATTAGTCTTTGCGTTCATTGCATAGTGTACATTAGTTTGTATATACATGGGTTTTTTTGAGTGCTGCACAAAAAAATGTTAACTTTTTACCTGTAGAGAGGAAATAGAAGGTGGTAAGACAGATATATGGATGAGATTAAACAAGAATAAAACATGATAACTAAATTTACACAAAATATTGTCTTTTGAAACATAGATAAAATGATAATTTAGTCTGAAATAAGATGGGATACCTGGGCATTCTTCAAATGTTACCCAAATATAACACTTCCAATGAGGGCTTGTCAAGAGCAAACAAAAAACACTAGCTGTCAGTAAAAACCCAATCACTCCAGTGTGAGCGATATAGTAATAAAAATAAAATGAATAGTCATTAAAACCGAATAGTGCCGAGTATCCAGGAGAGTGGATTCTGGAATGGACAGCGTTAAAGATCCTCCACAAAGATCTGGAAGAACCTCCAACTGTCAGCACATAAAACAAAAGCAGAGGCCACAGATTCAAGTGTAGTAAAAATGACATTAATAAAAATAAAAAACAGCCAATTCAGCACTCCCATAATGAAGAGACTCACCTCACTGTGTGAGTGTCCATTTGGCTGCATTTATTTTCAATAAAGTGGGGTTTTCACTACACGTGAATCTATGCCTTCTGCTTTTGTTTTATGTAATGGACACTTGTCCCCCTGTGTAATATTTCAGATTTCATAAAACTCAAAACCCCTTCATGCAAACACAAATACTTTATCTGTATATTAAAGTATATGTGCAGCCAAAATCTATTTCTCAGTACGTTTGGCATCATGACTTACCGTACAGTTTTCTTAAACCAAATCATTTTTTGTGCTCTATAGCAAAGTTTCCGACCAGGAGATCCAGAAACAGCATTTCCTGTTGCAGGGTGATAATACTAAGTCAATGCCTCACAATTAACAGCCGCATTGTTGGCCTGTGGCTTAGCATTGTCAGTTTTTTCATTTTGAATACATGAAAATGTGTATTTACATACATTCTTGTGCACCACAAAATGGGCCCTAAAGCTTTATGGCTTTTTTTTTTTAAATATACAGTACTGCAGAGGTATAGTGGTAGACTAGACTTACCCAACCCCCATGAGGTAGCGTGGCTTGTCCCTGGGTAAGTGGTCTGTGCTGAGGGTCACCATCTTCCAGAAGTGATCTTTCTCTTCCCCTCCACTAAGGCCACCAATAGCAAAGCCGGGGACGTTCCGTTTGGTCATCTCTACAACAACAAAGAAATGTACCTAAAAATGGGGACGCCGGCTACAAAAGGGAAGCCTCACATACTTTGACTAGTAGCAGTCTGTCACATTCAACTGCACAAGTTATGTAATGTTAAAGTTGGGTAACACTTATTTTTCTGAAATATTATTTTAATACTGTAATTGTATCAGACAACAGATGCACAGTGCCATCAGTAGCCTCTGCAATCCTAAACCATTTGTTTTCTGAATAAAGCACAGAGTCTGCATGTGATCACTAAATCATAGCTGACATAGTAATCATACATCCCGATGAAGCCACTGTTGGAGGCAGGCGAAACATGTCATCAGAGATGCAGTCCCTTTCCCTACAGCCCAATGCTGCACCCTTTGATAGCCCATGTAGGCTGACCTGAAGGCAGGAACAAACTACACAGCAGTAAAATACCACCAGTCATGGTAGGCCGTTCTACATATCGAGACAGAAGGTTCGGTTGTAGCAGCCATCATGGCCATTCATCGCCAATTATAGATCTCCGTATCGAGGAACAACATGTAGGATGGGTGGTTAGAAGCGATGACCACTGAAGCCTGGAAGTGCTAAGATGGGGTATCACGCTCCAGAGTGACTTGTATCATAAAAAAACTGCAGTCACTACAAATTTCAGCATACTAACCACATGATGATCTAAGCTTATAGACTGAATGAAAGGTGCAGCCTGCTATAGCGTGATATGTTTTATTAAAGCAAAAATACACCGTATCTGAGCACGACAAACTAAAAACGCCATTTCATTCCTTTAATGATCAAAGTAAGCTCACCCATCCATGTCTACATGGTCTAATTTTCGGACTCACTTCCTCCAAACAAGACGAGTCCCCCTCCTCAAGAAGACACATGTACAGTCATGCCAATGAACGTCTAAATGATTCAGAGAAAAATTGGGAGAAAGTGGTGTGGTCAAATGAGACCAAAATTTAGCCCTTTGGCATTAATTGGACTCGCTGTGTTTGGAGGAAGAAAAATGCTGACCATAACTCTAAGAAAACCATCCATACAGTCAAGCATGGAGGTGGAAACATGATTCTTTGGGGTTGCTTCTCTGCAAGAAGGTACAGTCCGACTTTGCAATATTAAGAGGCCAGTGGAGCCATGTATTGTAAAATCTTGGATGAAAACCTTCTTCTCTCAGCCAGAACACTGAAGATGGGTCTTCCAGCATGACAATGACCCAAAAAATACCACCAAGGCAACAAAGGAGTGGCTCAAGAAGAAGCACATTAAGGTCACGGAGTGACCTAGCCAGTCTCCAGACCTTAATCCTATAGAAAATTTATGGAGGGAGCTGAAACTTCAAGTTGTTGAGAAACAGCCAAGAAACCTTAAGGATTTAGAGAAGATATGTAAAGAAGAGTGGACCAAAATCCCTCCTGAGATGTGTGCAAACCTGGTCACCAACTACAAGAAACATCTTATCTGTTTTTGCCAACAAGGGTTTCTCCACCAAGTACCAAGTCATGTTTTGCTTGGAGATCAAATACTTATTTTACTCACTGAACTGCAACTTAATTTATAGCATTTGTTATATGTGTTTTTTCTGGATTTTTGGTTGATATTCTGTCTTTATTTTTTTTAATATAGCTATGATAAAAGTTATAGAACCTTCATTTCTTTGTAAGTGAAAACTTACAAAATCTTCAGATCTGCCTATAGTTCTACTTTAAAGCGTTTGTTAACCCAAAATAAAAAAAAAACTAAATTATTGATCCTGCTCCTTTAGAGCATTTTATACAGCACACTGCTTGTGTTGTGTAATTTGGACCCTTGTAACACCTAAAAAAACCTGTCTGATCCTGCCAGTTTCTCCCCTCCCCTCTGTAAACTGACCACGATAAGCATGGCTACTGACCCCTGACACCGTGGTCAGTTTATGTGCCTCCGTCATCCGCAACCGGCTCTTCTGTGTTTGTCTCCTCTGTCCTCAAATCCCCCCCTCCTCCCCTCCCCTCTCTGCGTGTCATCTAGTGACAGTGCTGCCCCATCCCCCCCTGCTGCAGGAATATCCAATATATTTTTTTACACTATCAATTTTGTCTCCTAATACAGTGTCCCCATCTCTGTATTTTATTAAAAAAAGTCCTCCTTTACCGTATCCCACAGTGGCTCCCGCCGGTCACGTGACTGGCCGTGTCTCCTCACGTCCCGCTGACGTCAGCTGGGAAATCTCGTGAGATACGGTGGCTCCCGGTGCTCAGGTAACCGGCCGTGTCTCCTCTCTGCCCATCTGATAGAAGCAGCAGGCAGGGCCGAGATTTCCCAGCTGACGTCAGCGGGACGCGGGGAGAAGAGGAGACACGGCCGGTCACGTGACCGCCGGGAACCGCCATGGGATATGGTAAAGGAGGATTTTTTTTTTAACAAAAAAGAGACGGGGATGGGGGCACTGTATAGAGAGACAGAACGGATTATGAAAATGTGTGAAAGTGGGTTAACAACAACTTGAATGTATCCTCGGCACAAGGCATTTTGCAGAGGAACTTTAAATCACAGATTGCAGGTGGGAAGGGGTTAATCCAATAACCATGGTGTCATAAAATACATCAACGCAGATGCGGATTGTCCAGAACATGATTGGGGGGTGTGAAAGTTTATAAAATCAAATGACATGATCCTATTACCTTGGTGTCATGAAGACTGGAACAAGTGTTAATTGTTTGAGTTACATGGCTGAAGGTGTGAATTATTGTCAAATCTTCAGGACAGAGATTCTAAAACCACTTTATATGCGGATGACAGTGAGAAAGGCCCCACCTCTGTTATTGTTAGTGTGACATAAATGCCATATATCAAACCTCTTGTCCTCCTGACCCACAAAGTGCACCTCACTATTCTTGAGGGAATGTCCTGTCCCCTTAAAGAGACCCTGTCACTAGACCACTATTATATGCACTAAACAAATGTGTATCCAATTCTGAACAGTTTCTCTCGTCATTGTCTCTCTTTTTTTTTTTTTTTTTTATTTGCCCTGCTTCTGTACCTTATTAATACTACAATTGTTCATTGAAGAAATTAAGATGGCATGGTACATATACACAGGGACAATTTTTTCATAAATTACAAGTTTCCTGTTATTGATTCAAATTGGTTTCCTTGGACACGCTTGTACATTTCCAGTTTTCTATTTTTTATACGTTTCTGTATTCTTTACGAACTTGTAAATCTTTCTTTAAGGCGGTAGTAAATCGCCATTTTTTAAACTTGTAAGGTAAATGCATAATGTGCTAGTATGCATCGTATACATCTTCCTTCCAGGTTCACGGACTCCTACTGTGTAAGTGGCCGGAGCAACGATGATTGCCCCCACTTGCGCGCGGGAGCCACCGTTTACGGTGCAGGACTCTAAATTACCAACACAGGCATGTTGTTCCTTCAGAGTGCATGTGCCAGTGATGTCACTGGCTGCATGTAAATTAAAACAGTATACGTTGAGGAGACATTTCCAGTACATTATAGGTAAGCTGTACTATAAAAATATATTCAACCTTAAAGGGTATGTAAACGATCACCTCGTAAAAACAACCCATTCAGTTTAAAATAGAAAGGAAAGGCAATGCGTGTAGTGTAATGTAATATTATATATTTCTTTATTATCAGCGCCCGCAGCCATTTGTGGAAGTTCGCATGTACTCACTCTTTCAGCAATTACTTGCGGAAGATCAGACCTGGATGCACCCAGGACCATTCCTATGACATGCAAACTATTGATGCACCAAAAATTTCAGCCGCTAAAAATTATTAGGCGAAAATAGGGTTTTCAGTATTGTGTCAAAATTATATATATATACATACATACATACACACACACACACAGTTGTGCTCATAGGTTTACATACCCTGGCTGTTGTAACTATTTTTAGAGAAAATGAATAACACAAAAACATTTCTTTCACTCATGGTTAGTGTTTGGCTGAAGCCATTTATTATCAATCAACTGGGTTTACTCTTTTTAAATCATAATCAAAACAGAAACTACCCAAATGACCCTGATCAAAAGTTTACATACCCCAGTTCTTAATACCGTGTATTGCCCACTTTAACATCAATGACAGCTTGAAGTCTTTTGCGGTATTTGTGAATGAGGCTCTTTATCCTCTCAGATGGTAAAGCTGCCCATTCCTCTTGGCAAAAAGCCTCCAGTTCCTGTAAATTCTTGGGCTGTCTTGCATGAACTGCACGTTTGAGATCTCCCCAGAGTGGCCCAATGATATTGAGGTCAGAAGACTGAGATGGCCACTCCAGAACCTTCAATTTATTCTGCTGTAGCCAATGACTGGTCGACTTGGCCTTGTGTTTTGGATCATTGTCATGTTGGAATGTTCAAGTACGTCCCATGCGCAGTTTCCTGGCTGATGAATGCAAATGTTCCTCCAGTATTTTTTGATAACATACTGCATTCATCTTGCCATCAATTTTGACCAAATTTCCTGTGTCTTTGTAGCTCACACATCCCCAAAACATCAGCGATCCACCTCTGTGTTTTACAGTAGGAATGATGTACCTTTCATCATAGGCCTTGTTGACTCGTCTCCAAATGTAGCATTTATGGTTGTGGCCAAAAAGCTTAATTTTGGTCTCATCACTCCAAATGACTTCGTGCCAGAAGGTTTGAGGCTTGTCTCTGTGCTGTTTGGCATATTGTAAGGGGGATACTTTGTGGCATTTGCATAGTAATAGCTTTCATCTGGCGACTCGACCATGCAGCTCATCTTTCTTCAAGTGCCTCCTTAATCTTGAAACAGCCACACCACATGTTTTCAGAGAGTATTGTGTATTTCACCTGAAGTTATTTGTGGGTTTTTCTTTGCATCCCGAACAATTTTCCTGGCAGTTGAGGCAGAAATTTTAGTTTGTCTACCTGTCCGTGGTTTGGTTTCAACAGAACCCCTCATTTTCCACTTCTTGATTAGAGTTTGAACACTGCTGATTGGCATTCTCAATTCCTTGGATATCTTTTTATATCCCTTTCCTGTTTTATACAGTTCCACTACCTTTTCCCGCAGATCCTTTGACAATTCTTTTGCTTTCCCCATGACTCAGAATCCAGAAACCTCAGTGCAGCACTGGATGAAAGATGCAAGGGTCTGTCAGAAGTCCAGAAACTCATTAACCTTTTATACACACACACTAATTACAAGCAAACAGATCACAGGTGAGGATGGTTACCTTTAATAGCCATTCAAACCCCTTTGTGTCAACTTATGTGCATGTTATCAGGCCAAAATCACCAGGGTATGTAAACTTTTGATCAGGGTCATTTGGGTAGTTTCTGTTGTCATTATGATTTAAAAAGAGTAAACACAGTTGAATGATAATAAATGGCTTCAGCCAAACACTAACCATGAGTGATAGAAATGTTTTTGTGTTATCACTCATATTCTCTGAAAAATGGCCAAGAAATCATAAATTCTGCCAGGGTATGTAAACTTTTGAGCACAGCTATATTAGAGATATAATATCTCTCTCTCTCTCTCTATATATATATAGCTATAGATATATATCTATCTATATATCTCTGAGAAAAGAAAAATGGGAAAAAAAGGAAAAAAATGATTATTGGAGGAGAGCAGCATAACTAGAGAACTGACCACAGTGTGTTTCCCCTGCTTAGTGTGGTCAGTTTTTAATGGGAAAACAGAGGGACTGGCAGAAATACCAGAGATTTCACATAAAGGAACCAATACAAAGAGAACAGGATACTTTATCATACAAGTACATGGTACAGCAGGCACATATAAGGAATATGAAGTGTTGGGGTAACAATCACTTTAAAACACATTTTATGCATGTTATTTAGCTGTTAGAGCCTTCCATATGTAGATATGTAAAAGTCCTAAGTCTACTGCTGGGGTACGCCATCTTGGATATTATGTCAGCAGCCCCAGCAGACTCAGAGTCATCACTCAAGTGGTCATCAGCTTACTGCTGTAGTGCAATACTCTAATATGCTGAAACATACATACCCTCTAAACATTTCTTGCGGAGCTTAGCATCAAGTCCTCCTTGAATAATAGCAAACAGGTTCTGTTTCTCTGGGTGTTTATTGGCAGCAAGGCAGCGATCAAGCCAGCGGATGGATCTATCATTAAGAAAGAATTCTGGTCAAACATAAAATAATTTTAAAGCTGTGATAATTTAAAATTCTGTCTAATTCTGTTCAGACAGTCATGGACTTTGTGTGCCCTGTGATCATTTGTTATAAGGCACCAACAATTTACATATTTATTGTACATTCACATCAGTCCCTGCCCTCAAGGAGCTTACAATCTAAGGTCCCTAACTCACATTCATACATACTAGGACCAATAGACAGGAGCCAATAAACCTGAGAGCATGTCTTTGGAGTGTGGGAGGAAACCGGAGTACCCAGATGAAACCCACGCAGGCGCAGAGAGAACATGCAAACTCCAGGCAGGTAGGATTCGGAACCAATGACCTTAATGTTGCCAGGCAGAAGCGTTTACCACCATGTCACTGTGCTTATTTTACTCTAGTCGGCAAGACTCAATTTGCTTTATAATCATATCTGCCTCTTGAGACGTGCTAACCTGTGCTAGATCTCTGTGCATGATTTAAAGCCTAAGTGCAACCAAAATCAAATACGGAAAAATCAGCACAAGGGACATAACTTATAATCAGTAGGATGTGTCCCTTGTGCTGATTCCTCTTCTGTTAGTCATAATCTTCTTCTGTCCTGCCTCCCCCCCACCCCCGCCATCATAATCTTCCAATGTGCTGGGGGTCAGTATGACTAAGGGGCTGTCCCAGGCTTAAATCATTAGAGAAAAATAGTGCAACTGAAAAGCCACGTCCATGAATAGAGAGAAAATTACAGTAGTACTAAGTATTACTAATATAGCGGACTTTTTAGGCTAAGAAACAATAGAGAGAAAATCTAATGAAAACAATCAATTTTATTAAATTTTACATAGGATAATCACAAAAGAGTAAAAACATCATATACTGTCCATCTGTATATTAATGTGCAGTGAGCCCTTGTGCGTCCAAAGGGCTCACTGCACATTAATATACAGATGGACAGTATATGATGTTTTTACTCTTTTGTGATTATCCTATGTAAAGTTTAATAACATTGATTATTTTCATTAGATTTTCTCTCTATTGTTTCTTAGGCTAAAAAGTCCGCTATATTAGTAATACTTAGTACTACCGTAATTTTCTTGCTGTCCCAGGCTCTCAACAAGAGAGCCCAACTTTGCCTGCCTTTTCTGCCCAGATCCGCCATTCAAAGAAGCCATACTACAGCATCTATAACTAGAACACAATCTATTAATGGAAGGGGAAGTCTTTACAGTCTTTTTTTTCTCTTTCTGTAAAGGGAGCAGCTTTATTTTATTTTGTAGGTATGTGATAGGGTCACTTTAAACAACTCAAACACATCTAGAGCTATTTTCATAAATCGATTAGTTGGCCGATTATTGTTTCACTGACTTTTGAGTTTATTAAAAGTCAGCAGCTGCAAAAAGTGTAGCTGCTGACTTTTAATACACAGCCACTCACCTGTCCCATGGTCCAACGATGTGGCCGCCCAAAGCCTCCATTCTCCCCCCCACCCCTCCTCTTCATGGTGCCGACATTGTAAGTGTGGGCACCCGGCTGTAAAAATGTGCGGCGCACACTGTGCATTGCGTGAGCCGCGCTGCGCTCAGTCAATGGCCAGGCAATGTTCTGGGACAGGAAGTCCCACTCCAAACCAGGTACCCAGCCACCCCCCCCCCCCCCCCAAAAAAAATGACATGCCAATTGTGGCATGTCAGAGGGCGAGGAGTACTTAATGCGGAAGTTCCACTTTTGGGTGGAACTCCGCTTTAAATATCTCTATGCAGTGGTAAATATAAATAACCAACTATATGGTTAGGGAGCAAAATATTAAATCCACTCTGAGAATAACAGACAGAAGAGATGTACTGTATGTACTATTAGAGGAGAGATACACTGTATAGACTATTAGAGGAGAGATATACTGTATATACTATTAGAGGAGAGATAGATACTGTATATACTATTAGAGGAGATATATTGTATATACTATTAGAGGAGATATACTGTATATACTATTAGAGGAAATATACTGTATATACTATTAGGAGGAGAGATATACTGTATAAACTATTAAAGGGTGAATCTGGTAAATATCAGACTCAGAGATAAAATTTTTTATTTAAAAAACAATGTCTTCCTTCAAAAAAAATGTCATTTTAAAGAACGTTCGTTCGATTGGGGTCAAATCGACGTTCATTTTCAACCACAGTGACGGGAAAATTTGGAAATAGAAAACTTCTTGGTCAAAGGAATTTCCAGACAGTGTATGTGGTTTTCGTTCAGAAATCACATTCATTATTAAAACCAGAATGTTAAAAACAAGTGAAAATTTCAAACATTCTTTCATTAAGCGAATGTACAAAGATTTTTCGTCTGAATATTCTCATCTGAAAATTGCTCCGTGTGACCAGCATAAGGCTCGGTACACACCTATGCAGTATGCTTTTGATCTGTTTCTGCAGTGCTTTTTGCAGTGCGTTTTGATTTTTGTGCATGTGATTTAGGTGCGATTTGCGTTTTTGCTTTTTCTTGGGCCAATTTGTTATTGGGGCAGATTAAAAAACACAAATTGCTGCAAAAACGCATTACGTGCTTTTCTGCAGCTTCTCCATTGAAGTATACTGAACCAAAAAAGCACTGTTGGGCGTTAAAAAAAAAAAAAAGTCCCTGACCCTTTCCAAATACGCAGCGGCTGAAAATGTGATGTGAACGTGTCCCATAGGAAACCATGTAAATGAACTGCACCAAAAAACACATAGATGTGAACCAGGTCTAAGACGTTTAGCAACATAATGGGGTCAAAAAAACTAAAATTAGCCCTTTATAGTACAAAAAAAAAGCAGATAATCGCTACTGTAAGGGGTTCATTTTTTTACTGTAGAACTGTGAAAGTAATATTTGCAGTAGCAATTTGCTCTTTTTGTACTATAAAAGGGCTCATTTTCGTTTTCTTTAACCCCATTATGTTACTGGCCGATTAATCGATTATGAAAATAGTAATCGATTAATTTCATAATTGATTAGTTGTCAATTAATCGATTAGTTGTTTCAGCCCTTAACACATCTGCATTAAAGGATAAATTCACCTTTGCAGAATGTTACATGTCCAACCCATTTTTAGGGTGAAACATGTAACGTGCTCCAGCATCTGCACTTTCTCCCCCCCTCACTGTAATAGTGGGAGAGGGATCTGCACTGGTGAGGGTCCTCATAGTCCATTCATCTTCCTGTTCTCATAACTGCCTGCAGATATCAGAGGTACAGGCAGACCACTATCCTGAGAGTCTGCAAGATTCTGGCATTGCATCCACAATCTGCTGATCGCAGGTGCAATGCTCTGCAGGCTCCTTAGAGAAAAAACAAAACAATAAATGCACATTTTTTTTACCAGCATAAAAATGTGCATTTATTTAAGGTGAACTTAGCCTTTCAATATAGGGAATGCAAATAAGATTGCATCACTTTTCACCATCTGTTACTTATCCCACATTTCTAGAGCCAGCTTAACCACTCTTACTCAATCTAGTCTAAAATGATTGCTTGTGGGAAGCAGGTGATCAGAAATGTAATAAAGAGAAGTATTACGTGTAATAACACACATGCATGGCTGTAAGTCAAATTGCAGACATTGTACACTGCTAACCTGTGCATAATGAAGAAATGTCAGTGATTGTTTCATGGTGCCAACATCCAAGTATATGAATATAGAAAAAGAGGGGTTCCCCTTGGGGTTTGGACTTTAACGACACTTAGATAAATGTTACAAAAGGATGTAGTAGAAAAAAATTACTCATATATTTTATTATAAAAACATATGTAATATAGTATACATGGCAGCCACTGCTGATGATGCAATAGTTACAAATAGGTGACATGTAGGAGTTATCCTTCACCGGACACATTTCAGAGTCTACTAGAGATACTCCTTCCTCCGGGGTAGATAGGATATGAATAGGTTCCATGTAACCTGTTGCATATAGTTAGGTTCCATGCAGCCTGTTCACAGGAGACCAAACAGAGAGACACATGCGTCATACTAACAGCTCTAAGTGTCTCCCCTAAACTCCAACCAGAGGAACTATATCTTTTCCACTCCCCCTTGAGCGTACACCCAGGACTCCATCTATGGGCCCCAGTGGGTCCTCCTGGTTGCCCCACATATAGGAAACCTTCCGGGTTTGGGCTTCTGATCTCACTTGGATGACTATTGTATACTCTGTTTAATTCGATACTTTATGCTGGGTTCTTCAGGGTGATGGCAGTTTCCCGGGGGCAACGCTGTGCTTTTCTGTTTTTAATTCAATGGAGTGTGCTATAAGCACTTGATTGCTGCAATTAGTTTTCATATCCTATCTCTCCCTGAGGAAGGAGCATCTCTAGTAGACTCCAAAATGCGTTGGGTGAAGGATAACTGCTATATACCACCTATTTGTAACTATTGCATCATCAGCAGTGGCTGCCATGTATACTTCATTACATATGTTTTAATCTATGTATTTCTAATAAAATATACGAGTATTTTTTCCTACTACATCCCTTTGTGACATTTATCTAAGTGCCGTTAAACTCTAAACCCCAAGGGGAACCCCTCTTTCTATACTAACCTGTACATGGCCTCCTCCACGCGGGGTCCGGAGATGGTACTGCTCACCACGTCATCAAGCTGCATCATAATGTCAGAACCTGGGTGAGAAGATACAAAGCAGCGGTGTTAGAGAGAAATATTGAACAATTCATGGATTGTGTCCCTTAGAAAATGACATAGATGCATACAAACAATATATTTAATAGATGTGAATGGTATCTGAGACTAACTAATCAATGGTTAGAATTTAGACACATTTATAAAACTTACCAAGAGCATTCTGGATTTCAATAGACTTCTCTGGCGTGAGTAAGATCTCTCGGTTATCATAGGGAGATGTGAAATGAACGCCTTCTTCCGTCACCTTGGAGAGTTCCACCAAAGACACCATCTGAAAGCCACCACTGTCCTAAAATCACCAATTAGAAATCATAAACCCCAGACACATAGCATGCTTCCATATACTAGAGTCAGAGTATTCCTAGTTTTGGGAGTAGGTCCTAACTTAGCAGAGATGAGCTTAGTTTGGAGACAAAATGGGTCCCAACCCATTTTGCCCAAACTCACGGGAAACTGTTACAGGATTGTATTCTTTCTGGACCAATAAGCTGCGGGCAAGAGATTCCCTGCCATGCAGGTGCACACAACAAAGAGGGGTGGTTTTCACCTGACGTCGGAAGGGGTCCGATTGGAGCCCTGCATGTATAAATAGGACGGGCGGGGAAGCATCAGTCCTCCACGCTCTCCACAGTGGTCGGTCACAGTCCTTGTCAGCATGTCTCACCATGGTAGGTTATTAACACTCAACATCTTCCATTTTTTCATCCATTTTTATTTAGTTGCATGTCATCTTTCAACCATTTTTATTTTTTTCGCATTGATTTTGCACCACTGGAGATAGACCACTTATATCTAGGTATAGTCATTCTAAGCGTTACACATACATACATACATATATATATATATATATATACACACACACACACATATATACATACACACACATTTTTATTTGGATTCTACTTACCAATATACCTCAGTTTGTTTTGCACCCAATTAAGCAGCTCACTTACACTCACTAGTTTTCTGTGGAGCCATGAGAGTTTGGTGGTTGGTTGGTTGGTATCCCCCCCCCCCCTCCTTTTTTTGATTTTTAAATTTTTCTCACATTTTTACCATTTATCATATATATTTTGCACACATGTTCATGTATGTACTACACATACATTTCACATTCTTTACACATAATTTTCCTTTTCTGTCAACACCTAAGTGATAGTTTTATGTCATGTATATTAAACACATAAGGACCTGGAGGAGGACCTGTTGGATTGCGCGCCATGCCCGCCATTCCATCCTGTCCTGTTTGCACTGCTGGGCCCTTGGAATCCCACACCCACAGTTGCCAGGTCAGACATTTCCAGGCAACTACCATTAGGTCATGAGCATGTGATGTCTTGCAGATTTGTAAGTATAGGTCCCCTTATGACTGATACCCAATGTTTGCAATAACTGAATACATTGTATTATATGTCATGTTCTCCTAAACTATTTCTACTTCATAGACAATTGTGTGTGCATCAACCCCTGAGGAAGTGATGCTATGTCACGAAACACGTCGGGTTACACTGATGCACGTTCACACCTATTAAGGACTGATCTTTGAAACACTACCTGGCTATGAAATTAACAAGTACATATTGACCAATCTGCTTGACTATATGGCAATTATGTCACTGTAGATCTGCTGGAAATTGTAATTTATTGGTAAATTGTATTTACCAATAAATATTTACTTTATTGATTTTATTCCTGAGTGTGTTGCGCCTCATCTAAAGTCCCACAGCAATTCTTGTTTCTTCATAACTAAGAGGCAGGGATGCCCATAACTTCATTGAACTAATTTTGCCAAATAGCCATATTAGAACAACGTCTTTGTCTTAATGGTCATGTGGCCATATTTGGTCAATAACCTCACGAGTATCCTCGCCCCTTTGTTACATGCAGCTGACGGGTAAGCAATTTCCTGCCCACAGTCTGTCCTGGGTGCTGCATAGAGAAGAGGCAGGAGAGTGGGGATTTCAAATCCTTAGACCAGGGGGGCACCGATAGCTCAGCATCGCCAGAGGCAAGTACAGCAGGGATCAGGAGGTAATGGAGGGGGGTGTGGTATTGGGGTGGTAGGGAGGGTGTACGGTGTTCGATCAGCTGTGCACCCGCAGAGCTCTGAGGGAAATTGCAGGGTCTGCATCCCTTTAGGCGCGAGTTCCCATAGGGAGTATATCACCAAAAATTACATTTTTGTAGCTGGGGATGTCAAAAATCTGGCTTAGTGCAGATTTCTGGGAAAAACAGTGAGCCGATCACACAAGCAGGAAATTACATTTCGGGGGGGCGCCCTGT
The DNA here is from genome assembly GCF_042186555.1 of Aquarana catesbeiana. Lineage (NCBI taxonomy): Eukaryota > Metazoa > Chordata > Amphibia > Anura > Ranidae > Aquarana > Aquarana catesbeiana. The sequence continues at coordinate 648,931,479 of NC_133326.1, forward strand.
ACACCAGGTAGCCATATTGCATTTTATAGGAAATAAAAGCTGCAAATTGAAAAAGGAGAAGTCATTTTTAATAACATTCAATTATAATATAAATTGTGTCGCAATTGCATGTTATATTTAGGGGTCGAGCGATTATCGGTGCATCGGGATCGGTCACAAACTTACCGATGTAACCAATATTGCTTCAAAGGCATCACCCCAGTACCGTTCTTTAGAGCAGACGGTCAGCTGTTATTACAAGCAGCGACTCCCGCCGATCCGTCGGCACGTCCGCCAGCTGGCCAAAGACCTGAACAAAAGCTGAGGGTCTAGTAACCTGGAAGCAATGTTATGACATCACTCCCGGATTACTGGCATCCTAAAGGCGCCAGTTTTAAAAAATAGAAAGTATTCAAAAAAAGCAGATCTTGACGTTTTGAATACTTTCAAGTGCAGAGGAGGAGTTGGGGGTCTTATAGACCACCCAATCCCTCCATAAAGAGTACCTGTCACTGCCTATTACTGTCACAAGGGATGTTTACATTCCTTTAGACAACAATCCAAGTGATAAAAAAAAAAAAAAATTAAAAAGGACAGTTTAAAAATAAAACGTTTAGATCTACAGAATATCAGCACCTGGAAGGCAGCCGAAAAATCCTTATCGGTCCTGAAAAAACTATATCGGTCGACCCCTAGTTATAATATTTATTTTTATTCGCAATTTTATTTCCCCATGAAAATGTAATTACCCTTTAAAGACTACATTCTGGGATTCCATTTGCCACGAATGGAGGTAAAAGCATTATTTTCACTACAGCGTTGGTTTTCTGAATCGAACAGCTTATTACTTTACACAGATTCTGCTAGATCAGAGCTATTTGAGACTTTCTATACTGAAATGCAGGATCAGATTTCCAGAGGATAATGCAGATACAATTCTAATTTACACCCTTTGGGTTATAGTATCTGGCACATTTAGTTCCGACCATTTGTGGTGCAGTGAACGCCCAACTTACCGTGAGAAGGTTCCGGTCCCAATTCATGAAACCATGCAGGCCATTCACCTTCTTCATCACTTCAGGACCCTACAAAAAAAATAAATAAATAAATAATAATAATAAATTATATATATATATATATATATATATATATATATATATATATATATATACACATATACATATACACACACACACATACATACATACACACACACATAATAAATCTAAATATATACACACACATAATAAATCTAAATATATATTATATATTTTTTTTTTTTATTTTCATATTCCACGAACAGTCATCTTTTCAATTTTTAAAATCGGAACTAAAGTACAATTGTCAAAAAATGCATGTAAAATCTCCTTTGTCAAAAAAAAAAAAGAAAAAAAAAAGACCTTTCCCCCCCCATGTTCGTAGTAATTTTATTCCCATAGCGCATACTGCACAACGTAAAAGCTGGGTGCCAGGGACAATGTCATTCCTCTATGCGGTCTGCAGTATACAGGGTACGGGATTTTCGTCAGAGCCATACTAAGGGAGAACAGGGCAAGGTAGCGGGTTTGCCTCCCATCCTCAATGTCTGTCCTGGCATGGCCTCATTCAACATCAACTGCCTACAAGCCATTCCCCCTTGTGAGGCGATTGGTCAAAGCCGTGTACCGGCCAATCTCCTGGGTATAGGGATAGTCCACCTTTTCACAAAAAAATTAAATGATAATATAACTCACCCTTGCAGTCCTCTGGTCCCTGATGCATGTACCTTATATAGAGTTGCCACCTCATCACTTTAAACCCGTACACATATGAATTACACGGGTTCTGAGGCTAATTTAATGCAGAGAAGGCACCAAGTGAGTTTAATTACCACCTTAATCAGCCACAGAACCTGTGTAATTCATATGTGTTCAGTTTTAAAGGGAATCTCTTGGGGACCCCCCAGGTCATCAGAACTAATGTCCCCATTGGAAGATTACCCCTCTATTCATTTTCTGAGGACAACCCAAAATGTGGGATTTTCTTTTACGTTCTCTTTCAATGATAATGGTGAACAGAATAAATAGAGAGGATGAATCTCCCTAATGGGGGTACAGACAGCAATAAAAACTGACAGAGGTTCTAATCCCTCTTCACTCCATCCAAAACTGAAATAAAAGTTTTGCCTTTGGTTATACTTTAACCGCTTCCGGACCGCCCACTGTACATATAGTGTGGCAGGGCAGCCTGGCTGTGCAAAATCACGTACCTGTACATGATTTTGTGCACGTGACTGGACACAGCAGGAGCCAATCAGAGGGTCCAGCGATGGCCGACGTGACCCGCCGATCGTTCACAGGAGACACGGAGCAGTGGTGTGCCTATGTAAAGAAGGCACACCGCTAATCTATCAATAAGGAAAACAGAAATCTCCAGTGTAACACCCCACCCCGCCCCCCACACACACACACAGTTAGAAAGCACCGCCCTAGGACACACTTAACCCCTTGATCGCCCCCTAGTGTTAACCCCTTCCCAGCCAGTGTCATTTATGCAGTAATCAGTGCATTTTTTAGCTCTGATCACTGTAATGGAGTCACTGCTCCCCAAAAAGTGTCACTTATGCCGTGTACACACGGGTGGACTTTTTTTTACCAGACTGGTCCGATGGACCGAGTCCGGCGGACAATCCGACCCTGTGTGGGCTTCATCGGACCTGCAGTGGACTTTTTCGGTCGAAAATCTGACGGACTTTAGATTTGGAACATGTTTCAAATCTTTACGTCGGAACTCCGCCAGACCCAATTCGTATCGAAAAATCCGCTCGTCTGTATGCTAGTCCAACGGACGAAAACCGACGCTAGGGCAGCTATTGGCTACTGGCTATGAACGTCCTTATTTTAATCCGGTCGTACGTCATCACGTACGAATCTGTCGGACTTTGGTGTGATCGTGGGTAAGCAAGTCCGTTCATTCGGAAAGTCCGTCGGAAGTCCGTCGAAAAGTCAGTTGGACCAGTCCAGTCGAAAAGTCGGCTCATGTGTACGTAGCATTAGGGTAAGATTTGTCCGCCACCATTACCAGTAAAAAAAAAAAAAAAAAAATTAAAAATGTCATAAATCTAACCTTTAGTTTGTAGACGTGATAACTTTTGCGCAAACCAATCAATATACGCTTATTGGGATTTTTTTTTACCAAAAATATGTAGCAGAATACATATTGGCCTAAACTGATGAATAAATTTGATTTTTTTTTTACATTTTTTTTTTTTATTGGGAATGTTTTATAGTAGAAAGTAAAGCAGGCCATACATGGTCGAATTTCGAACGAATTTTCTTTTCAAAATCAGAAAGTTCGTTCGGCTGACCAAGCCTTCAATTTCACCGCATGTTGCTACAGAAAATAATTTTCGTGGGCGGGAATCTTCTTTTCTCTGTGTAAATTTTTTTTTCTTATTACATTTCTCGCACGATTCTCCCATCATTAATTAGAAAATCGTTCGTTTTTCAAAAAATTTCCAACATGTCCGATTCCTCAAATTTGATTGCCGCACGAAAATCGGCCGTTGTTGCAGCCCACTAATGGTGCGAAATTCATACGAAAATTCTTTCAAACGATTTTCTAATGAAAATTCTTACGAAATTCAAACTGTGTATGGCCGGCATAAGGAATATTGTTTTTTATTCAAAATTGCTGCTCTTTTTTTGTTTATAGCGCAAAAAATAAAAACACAGAGGTGATCAAATACCACCAAAAGAAAGCTCTATGTGTGTGTGTGTGTGGGGGGGGGGGAACATTGATTTTTATTTGATAATAGTACAAAGTATGTGGCGCTAGTCCAAGTGTACCACTCACAATAATGGAACGAAATCTCAAAATAACATAAATCTCAATACTTCCTTAATAGACAATACTATCTTCTCCCATTGGGGAGCAGCCAAACTAACTAAAGTGTTAAATGCTGGTTGTCATTCCTAATAAAATTATATAAAATAGATCATCCAATGAACATGATGTTCCTCAACCAAACTGTGTAGAAACTGTGACCAGAGGTAAACTAAGTGATAATGGTGAAATAAAATATTTTAGAATAAATAGCAATTCCTCAAAATGTGTCATACAATGAGCATGATTTTCCTCAACATAATAAGTGAAAACAACAAAAAAAAAATATAAAATTAAATAATAACAGAATAAATATTACTGGTGAATGAAATGATACTAAAACAACTGAAATGCAATATTAAATACAAAGGTGCGACTCTGCACCACACATTTAAGCAAAAGTGATCAAGTGCAAAACCAAGTAGTAATTGTGCAGATCCATGCATATAGAAATGCGACTCTGAGATAAAGCTCCCAAAATTCAACACCTCACCCACCTGAAAATAATTTCTTTAAAAATTAAAAAGCTGTGACATAAAATGTGATCAAGTCCAAAAAAATATTGCTTCATGCAGTGTGATTCGTAATGTCCATACAAATAGTCAATAATAACGTGGCAGTAAAGGTGACTTTGTGCTGGATTCATTCACTTAAAGACTGGTGCGGCACACAGGTGTTTCCCCCAGCCTCTCACCTCAATTAGCGGCCCCCAATGGGCCAAGTCAAGCAGATGGTTAATGCTTCTCTGTAGGGGATGATGATCCAACAGCTGTCCCCCTCCTCCAGAGGGTGTGCGTGGGTAAGGCTTTCTTTACTAGTCACCAGCGCTCACACAGACCCCAGAATGATAATAAGGAAGAAGGAGATGCTCCCATAGTGAAGTACTTTCAATTCAAGTTTAATGTAAAAAATAGTAACTTACATTTAAAAACGACAATATCAGCAGAAAATAGCAACAGAGACGATAAAAGTTTCCGGGTACGGCCGTCCCCGGGAAGCGTCGGCACCTGGCTCCTCCTACCCTGACGCGTTGCGTCACACCACGTGACTTTATCAAAGGGATGAGGAGTTGCTATTTTCTGCTGATATTGTCGTTTTTAAATGTAAGTTACTATTTTTTACATTAAACTTGAATTGAAAGTACTTCACTATGGGAGCATCTCCTTCTTCCTTATTATCATTCTGGGGTCTGTGTGAGCGCTGGTGACTAGTAAAGAAAGCCTGACCCACGCACACCCTCTGGAGGAGGGGGACAGCTGTTGGATCATCATCCCCTACAGAGAAGCATTAACCATCTGCTTGACTTGGCCCATTGGGCGCCGCTAATTGAGGTGAGAGGCTGGGGGAAACACCTGTGTGCCGCACCAGTCTTTAAGTGAATGAATCCAGCACAAAGTCACCTTTACTGGCACGTTATTATTGACTATTTGTATGGACATTACGAATCACACTGCATGAAGCAATATTTTTTTGGACTTGATCACATTTTATATCACAGCTTTTTAATTTTTAAAGAAATTATTTTCAGGTGGGTGAGGTGTTGAATTTTGGGAGCTTTATCTCAGAGTCGCATTTCTATATGCATGGATCTGCACAATTACCACTTGGTTTTGCACTTGATCACTTTTGCTTAAATGTGTGGTGCAGAGTCGCACCTTTGTATTTAATATTGCATTTCAGTTGTTTTAGTATCATTTCATTCACCAGTAATATTTATTTTGCTATTATTTAATTTTATATATTTTTTGTTGTTTTCACTTATTACGTTGAGGAAAATCATGCACATTGTATGACACATTTTGAGGAATTGCTATTTATTCTAAAATATTTTATTTCACCATTATCACTTAGTTTACCTCTGGTCACAGTTTCTACACAGTTTGGTTGAGGAACATCATGTTCATTGGATGATCTATTTTATATAATTTTATTAGGAATGACAACCAGCATTTAACACTTTAGTTAGTTTGGCTGCTCCCCAATGGGAGAAGATAGTATTGTCTATTAAGGAAGTATTGAGATTTATGTTATTTTGAGATTTCGTTCCATTATTGTGAGTGGTACACTTGGACTAGCGCCACATACTTTGTACTATTATCACGTTATCTATTAGGGTGGGTGAGGCCACCTCTTATGTTGGCAGCTCTTCTATTTTTGGTACCGTTGCCCATGATCCTTTGAGAGTGTGGTTGTGCGCATTAGTTCTTTATTATTTTAGATTGATTTTTATTTGGGTACAGCGTCGCACAACTGCGCAATTGTCAGGTAAAGCAACGCAGCGCTGTATCGCAAAACATGGCTTGGTCTGGAAGTGGGTAAAACCTTCCGGGGCTGAAGTGGTTAAACCCAAAAATGTAATATATTGCAGCTTAACAATCATGAGATGTGGTGGCTGCATTTGTTTTCCTTTTCAGGCTTCTTTGCTCTGTTTTCTCCTGGTGATCTGGTCAGTACCACACCTCCTGTATTGGAGTGCCTCCTCTCTGGATAAAGGAGCACAGGGGGCACCTCTGGACAGCAACATTGTCAGGAGGGAGGGAGGGTGGTGTTAGACATACAAGCAGATTTAAAGTGGAACTTCAGTCATTTTTACATCTTTCCATCTATTAAATCTTCTGCCCTTCTTGTTGTTTTAACTTTGGATAGTAAAACATTTTTTTCTGCCAGTAAATCCCTTATACAGCCCACTTCCTGTTTCTTGTCTGGTAAAAAGCCTAGGCTTATGACATCATACACAACAGAGAGAGAGAGAGAGAGAGAGTCTGCCAGGAAGTGTGGGGGGGGTGAGTCACAAGTGGGGGGGGGGGGGGGGTGAGTCACAAGAGGGCCAATGAGAGCTGCAGAGCTGGAGGTGTGTCTGTGTAAATTTAGGAAGTGAACAGGCAGCAGCTTCAGCTGCCCACAGTCAAACTCAGTGGAGGGAGATTTCTGCAGCACATTTGGCAAGTACAGAATCACAATATATATATATATATATATATATATATATACACACATACACACACACTTGTTTGGAGGGAAGCTTCAGAATGGCAAAGATGTTTTTTATTACAAATTATGTGAGCAGACTGCAGTTCCTCTTTAACCACTTACGGACTTTAACCACTTTTACGTCGAGAGGAATATCGTTGTTATGGCAGCAGCTAGCTGCCATAACCCTTGTATCTTCTTCTTCAGCGGGCGGTCCGCTACAAGATAAAGTGGTCCCTGCAGCGGATTCGCCGCAAGATCACTTTTATCGGCGGCAGGAGAGGGACCCTCCCCCCCTCCCGGCACTCTCTGGTGCCCTCCGCCGCTTACCGGAGCCGTCAGTAGCGGCGGAGGCGATTGGATCCTTCTCCTGTCTTGGTATGGAGACGAGTGAGAGGAAGATGACCCCCACCCGTCTCCATATCATTGCAGGGCGGAAGTGACGTCAAAACCTCACTTCCGCCCATAGCTCCTAAAAAGAGCCATTTTTTATTTTTTTATTTTTCTCAAATGACAAAAAAAAATGTTTTATTGCATTTTAGTGTAAATATGAGATCTGAGTTCTTTTTGACCCCAGATCTCATATTTAAGAGGTCCTGTCATGCTTTTTTTCTATTACAAGGGATGTTTACATTCCTTGTAATAGGAATAAAAGTGACAGTTTAAATAAAAAAACAATGTGTAAAAATAAAAAATAAAAAAGGTAAAATAAATAAGAAAAAAAATATTCTTTTTTTAAACATGTCCCGTCCCACCAAGCTTGCGTGCAGAAGTGAACGCATACGTGAGTAGCGCCCGCCTATGAAACCGATAGGTAGTCTAGTCCTAGACCTCCTCTGTAACTCAAAATATGCAACCTGTAGAATTTTTTAAACGTCATCTATGGAGATTTTTAAGGGTAAAAGTTTGTCGCCATTCCACGAGCGGGCGCAATTTTGAAGCATGACATGTTGGGTATCAATTGACTCGGCGTAACATTATCTTTCACAATATAAAAAAAAAATAATAATTGAGCTAACTTTACTGTTGTCTTTTTTTTTTTTTAATTCAAAAAAGTGTATTTTTTTCAAAAAAAAGTGCGCTTGTAAGACCGCTGCGCAAATACGGTGTGACAGAAAATATTGCAACGACCGCCATTTTATTCTCTAGGGCGTTAGAAAAAAAAGGTATAATGTTTGGGGGTTCCAAGTAATTTTCTAGCAAAAAAAGAAAAAAATGTTTTTAACTTGTAACCAACACATCTAAAAAAAGAGGCTCAGTCCTTAAGTGGTTAAATACATGAAGAAATTGAAGCCAAAACTCAAACACTTTATAAGCAGTTACAGCAAAAATGTTGTTTTTTTTTTCCCCCTTTTGGGATAAAAGGTTTTACATAAAATAAAAGTTGATCATTTATAAAGCACCCTGTCAGTGGTAAACGGTTTGTCCAAACCCTCCGACTGTCACTTTTACTGGACATCTAGTCTTGTTGAAAAACAACAGACTTACTGGCAGGATCACCAGGTAAAAGTGGAAGACAGCCTAAAAGAGAGAACGAATGCAGCCATCACATCTAAGAATTGATAAGCTGATTTTTTTTGGGTTTAATACTGCTTTAAATGCAGGATCATGAAGAGTATAGCTGAGCCCATCGCAATGGTTGGCTGTGTGGATGATCCAGCTCGGATTTCCAGCTGACTCCTTATCGCCATCACGGGGGTTTCAGGTAATACTAGCTGGGACTTGTAGTACTACAAAAGACAGAGGTGCCCATCCTCACCGGCCTCATCCCCAGGTGGTAGGTGTTCCCCAGGCAGATCTCACAACCCAGATCCCTCAGCTGATCAGCCGTGATCCCCTTCATCGTCCCCTGAGTCCCCACCGGCATAAACACCGGGGTCTTCACCGGTCCGTGCGGTAGGGTCAGCTCGCAGGCCCGGGCTTTGGTGATCGGACATTCCGCCAGGACCCGGTGCACTAACGCATGTCCTCTGGGCGCCGCCATCTTCCCAGTGACAGACGGAAGTGACGCGTCCGTTCGAGCACCATGGTAACGGAGACAGGCGCGCAGGCTGTTTCACGCAACTTTATTAAAAACTGACAAAAAAAAAAAACAATCTGTGACCGTGCACTGAGGTTAAGATTAACATTGCGGTCACCTGTCCCTGGAATGAACCTGGCTTTGGTGGGTATTCATCAAGTTACTGACAAAATTTAAAAAAAAATTCTCATTGTATAATCGTATTATCCAATTTGATGGCTTTAACCGCTTCAGGATATTCCCCCCTTAATGACCAGAGCCCGCCAGGAAGTCGGCACGGCGCTGATCACAGGCAGTGAGACATTGTCCCGATGCGCGGCTGCAGAGAATGGGAAACGTCTCACTGCCTGTGATTAGCGCCGTGCCGACTTCCTGGCGGGCTCTGCACATGGGCTGTGTGAACACACCAGAGCTCATCGTTAATGACCAGGCCATTTTTTGCGATGCATCGATTTAACTGACAATTGCGCGGTCGTGCGACGCTGTACCCAAACAAAATTTGATGTCCTTTTTTTTTTTTCCCCCCCAGAAATAGAGATTTATTTTGGTGGTATTTGATCACCTCTGTAGTTTTTTATTTCTTGTGCTATAAACAAAATAAGACCAACAATTTTGAAAAAAATATATATATATATATTTTTTACTTTTTGCTATAATAAATAACCAAAAAAAAAAAAAAGTAAAACAAATTTCTTCATCAGTTTAGGCCAATATATATTCTTCTACATATTTTTGGTAAAAAAAATCGCAATAAGCGTATATTGATTGGTTTGCGCAAAAGTTATAGTGTCTACAAAATAGGGGATATCTTTATGGTATTTTTATCTATTTATGTGTTTTTTTACTAGTAATGGCGGTGATCAGCGATTTTTAGCGGGACTGCGATATTGCGGCGGACAGATCAGACACTTTAGACACTTTTTTGAGACCAGTGACATTTCTACAGCGATCAGAGCTAAAAATACCTACTGCGTACTGTATAAATGTCACTGGCAGGGAAGAAGTTAACACTAGGGGGCGATCAAGAGGTTAAGTGTTCCCTAGGTTGGTGTTGTGTCAGTAGTTTTTTTATTTTTAATAATTTTTTTATTTTTAATAAATTATTTTTTTTACAATTTAATTTGTTTTTTATTGTTTTTCACAATGCTTTTTTTTGAGGGGGGGGGGGGCAGTGGACAGTGTCGGTAGGGCAGGGGAGAGTGGTGTCAGTAGTTTATTTTATTTTTTTTATACTTTTTCATTTTTTTTTACATTTTTTTACAGTTTTTTTTTTTATTTTGGGGGGCTTCGGTGAGATGTCAGAACTCTGACATCTCCCCTTTGAGACAGACAAAGGGACTGAGGACACAGATTCCCCAGCCCCTTTCTCAGCACTAAAGATGAATGAACAGGAGACAGAGGCTGGGAATGATAGGTGCAGCGGGAGGGACAGCTGTGAACACCGATCTCCCTGTATAGGTTTTTAGCTGACAGCCGCAGGAGGGAGAGAAGGAGAAGCGGCTGTCAGCTAAAAATCGATGCAAAGGAGATCGGTGTTCAAAGCTGTTCCCCACCGCACCGATCATTCCCGGGAGTTCGCAAGGCGCTTGAGGGTGTGCAGGAGCCATCTAGATAAAGGAAGGCCCGTAGATGTGGTGTATCTAGATTTTGCAAAAGCATTTGACACAGTTCCCCATAAACGTTTACTGTACAAAATAAGGTCCGTTGGCATGGACCATAGGGTGAGTACATGGATTGAAAACTGGCTACAGTGGCGAGTTCAGAGGGTGGTGATAAATGGGGAGTACTCAGAATGGTCAGGGGTGGGTAGTGGAGTCCCCCAGGGTTCTGTGCTGGGACCAATCCTATTTAATTTGTTCGATCTAATGGATGGGGGAAACAGTTCAATCTCTGTATTTGCAGACGATACTAAGCTAAGCAGGGCAATAACTTCTCCGCAGGATGTGAAAACCTTGCAAGAAGATCTGAACAAATTAATGGGGTGGGCGACTACATGGCAAATGAGGTTCAATGTAGAAAAATGTAAAATAATGCATATGGGTGGCAAAAATATGAATGCAATCTATACACTGGGGGGAGAACCTCTGGGGGAATCTAGGATGGAAAAGGACCTGGGGGTCCTAGTAGATTATGGGCTCAGCAATGGCATGCAATGCCAAGCTGCTGCTAACAAAGCAAACAGAATATTGGCATGCATTAAAAAGGGTATCAACTCCAGAGATAAAACGATAATTCTCCCGCTCTACAAGACTCTGGTCCGGCCGCACCTGGAGTATGCTGTCCAGTTCTGGGCACTAGTCCTCAGGAAGGATGTACTGGAAATGGAGCGAGTACAAAGAAGGGCAACCAAGCTAATAAAGGGTCTGGAGGATCTTAGTTATGAGGAAAGGTTGCAAGCGTTGAACTTATTCTCTCTGGAGAAGAGACGCTTGAGAGGGGATATGATTTTAATATACAAATACTGTACTGGTGACCCCACAATGGGGATAAAACTTTTTTGCAGAAGAGAGTTTCACAAGACTCGCGGCCACTCATTAAAATTAGAAGAAAAGAGGTTTAACCTTAAACTACGTAGAGGGTTCTTTACTGTAAGAGCGGCAAGGATGCGGCATTCCCTTCCACAGGCGGTGGTCTCAGTGGGGAGCATCGATAGCTTCAAGAAACTATTAGATAAGCACCTGAATGACCGCAACATACAGGGATATATAATGTAATACTGACATATAATCACACACATAGGTTGGACTTGATGGACTTGTGTCTTTTTTCAACCTCACCTACTATGTAACTATGTAACCTTGCGGGAGAGTTGAGATGTATGGATAAACTTGGGTACATTTAGCCTGCCCATCCATGGTTTGAATCTTGACCGGTTCAGCAGGAGATTCGAACGGTCTATACAATATTTTGGTCTTGTTCACATCTTGTTCAGAGACGTGTGTTTTTCTAACCTAGGTCTCTGCAAAAATGCAAAGAAAACAATTGTTTTCTATGTGCCCTGTTAACACCATAATGTTGATGTCATATGAGTTTTTTTCTGTACAGAAAATGCATACAAGTGGCATATTTCTGTACAGAAAAAATACACACATGATACCAGTGCTGTGATGTAAACAGGGCACATTGAAAACTATTGTCTTCTTTGTGCAATGACAGGTGGAGAAATATGCATGTCTCTGCACAAGGCTATTTATACAAACTACATAAAGCTGGTTCAGGCTTTTTGCTTTACCATCAGTTAAAATCATCCAAGTAATGCATCAATCATTCTTAACTTGTTGATACTAGAGCAACGTTATCACATAATTTAGCATCAATTCTTTTATAAAACAAATTGCATCTCATACCTGAAAAAAAAAATCTCGCTCTTACTTGATTATAACAAAAAATGGTACCACTCGGCAGTAGGAGTCATCTTCCCTTCCCTAACTGCATCAAACATTTGTAACCATCCAATGCAAGGACCAACAGTCAGAATAAATTCGTCTCTACGTTGGTCTAATGCTTTACTAACAGGCTTTCTCCTTTCCTTTACCACCAATGCATCCAATAGCTCTAGCACATGTGACACCTTCCTACATGAATACAAAATTTGGAAGACTTGGAATTGAGGACTTGGGATTTGGTATTCGCAATCTGAAATTCAGAACTTGGAATTTGAATTTGGAATTTGGAACTCGGAATTTATCATTTGGAATTTGGAATTGGGAATTTGGAATTCGCAACTCAGAATTTGGAATTCTTAGAATTTGGGATTCAGAACTCTGAATTTGGAATTTTGGAATTTGGAATCTGGAATTAAGGACTCGGAATTTGGAATTCGGACCTTCAGAGTTTGGAATTCTCAGAATTTGGAATTCAAAATGAGGAATTTGGAACTTGGATTCAGAATTCAGAACTCTGAATTTGGAATTCAGAAGTCGAAACTCAGACTTGGAATATTGAATTATCAATTTGGAATTCAGAATTCAGAGTTTAGAATTTGGAACTTGGAATTTGGAACTTGGAATTCAGAATTTGGAGTCATTTTACTTTGTATGTGCCATGAGACATATTGTCACCACCAAGTCAGTTGAGGTACAGGGAAGGTTAGTGTGAGAGTTAGGGATAAAGGGTGTGTTAGTGTTAAATTAGAGGGAAAGTTAGCATGAGGGCTAGGACTACAGAGGTGGTTAGTGTGTGGGTTAGGTTATAGGACGCTCACACACACCACCTCACATACAGTCAGGTCCATAAATATTGGGACATCAACACAATTCTAATCTTTTTGGCTCTATACACCACCACATTGGATTTGAAATGAAACAAACAAGATGTGCTTTAACTGCAGACTTTCAGCTTTAGCCCTCATGCACACAGGCTGTTAAAAAAACGTTATGAAAACGCCAGTATCTTTGCAGTGATTTTTTTTTAACTTTTTTCAGCGTTTTTGCAATAGCGTTTTTTAGCGTTTTTGAGCGTTTTTCCGCGTTAGCGTTTTTGAGCGTTTTTTTTTTTTTTTTCAAATTTTTTTTTTTTTTTTTTTTTTCAATGGATCAAAAACGCTAAAAAACGTTGGTGAATGACGTTTTTGAGCGTTTTTGAACGTTTTTGAGAGTTTTTCAGCGTTAGAGCGTTTTTACAGCTGAAAAACGTCTCTCAGAACCCACTGGTCCTGGGTTTTTTTTACAGCTTAAAAACGCCTATGCCACTTGCAGCTCAAAAACGCCTAGGTGGGCATGAAGCCATAGACTAACATAGACAGGCCTTTTTAAGCTGCAAAAAAGCTCAAAAAAGCAGCTGTAAAAACGTCCGTGTGCATGAGGACTAAATTTGAGGGTATTTACATCCAAATCAGGTGAATATTGTAGGAATTACAACAGTTTATATATGTGCCTCCCACTTTTTAAGGGACCAAAAGTAATGGGACAATTGGCTGCTCAGCTGTTCCATGGCCAGGTGTGTGTTATTCCCTCATTATCCCATTTACAAGGAGCAGATAAAAGGTCCAGAGTTCCTTTTAAGTGTGCTATTTGCATTTGGAATCTGTTGCTGTCAACTCTCAATATGAGATCCAAAGAGTTGTCACTAACAGTGAAGCAAGCCATCATTAGGCTGAAAAAAAAACAAACCCATCAGAGAGATAGCAAAAACATTAGGTGTGGCCAAATCAACTGTTTGGAACATCCTTAAAAAGAAAGAACGCACCGTGAGCTCAGCAACACCAAAAGACCTGGAAAACCATGGAAAACAACTGTGGTGGATGACCGAAGAATTCTTTCCTTGGTGAAGAAAATACCCTTCACAACAGTTGGCCAGATCAAGAACACTCTCCAGGAGGTAGGTGTATGTGTGTCAAAGTCAACAATCAAGAGAAGACTTCACCAGAGTGAATACAGAGGGTTCACCACAAGATGTAAACCATTGGTGAGCCTCAAAAACAGGAAGGCCAGATTAGAGTTTGCCAAACAACATCTAAAAAAGCCTTCACAGTTCTGGAACAACATCCTATGGACAGATGAGACCAAGATCAACTTGTACCAGAGTGATGGGAAGAGAAGAGTATAGAGAAGGAAAGGAACTGCTCATGATCCAAAGCATACCACCTCATCAGTGAAGCATGGTGATGGTAGTGTCATGGCGTGGGCATGTATGGCTGCCAATGGAACTGGTTCTCTTGTATTTATTGATGATGTGACTGCTGACAAAAGCAGCAGGATGAATTCTGAAGTGTTTCGGGCAATATTATCGGCTCATAATCAGAAAATGCTTCAGAACTCATTGGACGGCGCTTCAGTGCAGATGGACAATGACCCGAAGCATACTGCGAAAGCAACCAAAGAGTTTTTTAAGGGAAAGAAGTGGAATGTTATGTAATGGCCAAGTCAATCACCTGACCTGAATCCGACTGAGCATGCATTTCACTTGCTGAAGATAAAACTGAAGGGAAAATGCCTCAAGAACAAGCAGGAACTGAAGACAGTTGCAATAGAGGCCTAGCAGAGCATCACCAGGGATGAAACCCAGCGTCTGGTGATGTCTATGCTTTCCAGACTTCAGGCTATAATTGACTGCAAAGGATTTGCAACCAAGTATTAAAAAGTGAAAGTTTGATGCATGATTGTTAATCTGTCCTATTACTTTTGGTCCCTTAAAAAGTGGGAGGCACATATACAAACTGTTGTAATTCCTACACCGTTCACCTGATTTGGATGTAAATACCCTCAAATTAATGCTGAAAGTCTGCAGACTCTTGTTTGTTTCATTTCAAATCCATTGTGGTGCTGTATAGAGCCAAAGAGATTAGAATTGTGTAGATTGCTCACCATCCTTGGGGCTGCCTCAAATATATAATCACACACATAGGTTGGACTTGATGGACTTGTGTCTTTTTCTTCAACCTCCCCTATTATGTAACTATATATGTAACTATGTAACAGAACAGTGCATGCACCTTTAATCAGTAGCCACCGGCATGGCAAAAAGAAGCCAAGCTCCCCTGAGCCTGTCCTTGTGCCATACTCACACAGGTACTCATTAATATAACGTCGCTAACCATGCCTGCTGGACCATTAATGCACCAGTAATGTGAATCTTGCTGCTGACCACCCTGTCCAACGAGGCCAAAACATTGCCTTCCACATGACGGTACAGTGCTGGAATGGCCTTATGTGAAAAGAAATGCCACTGTGGCACAGCACATTCCGCAAATTCATGAAAGGGGGAAAAGTCTACCAGATGAAAAGGCAGCAGTTGTAGTGCTAGCAATTTGGCCAAGCTAGCATTTAGACGCAGAGCATGTGGATGGCTAGGACAGTATTTTTTTTTACGGTTCAGCAACTGGGATAGCGAAATTTGCCTGGTGAAATCAACAGGTGGTGTACTGCTAGCAGATTGGGTGCAAGTACTTGTGGCACCCATTGCTATACCATCATTCCTGTCAGTGCAGGTTTTTGAGAAGACTTGAGGTATAGTAGGGGTAGAGATCCCAGATGAGGAGCAAGGAGAAGTCTGCATTTTTTAATGATGTGGGTCTTGCAGGTGCTGTTGCCAATGGACTGCATGGCAGTTCGTCATATGTCTTGTCAAGCATGTGGTGCCCAAACGGCTGGTGTTCTGGCCACGCTTGATTCGCTTCAGACAGAGATTGCAAACAGCAACGCTGCGGTCTGCTGCACATATGTTGAAAAAAGCCCACACCAATGAACTTTTAGAAGTCAGCGGGGAGTCAGCAGTGCCCTGCACTTGTGGAGCTCTGTGGTGTAATGCAATAGAGTGGCTGCCCTTAAGCCGGCCTCTGGAGGACATCCTGTCTCATTGGAGTTGTGCCTCCTCCCCCTCCTCACTTTCCTCCTATGTTCGCTCAGGCACCCAAGTACAGTCAGTGACCTCATCATCCCCTCCCTCCTCATCACTGGAGCAAAGTTGGCAGTGTGATGCAGCCAGGGGAACATGACTGCTAGTTTCTTGTCCTTCTGTGGCACCCCCGCTCTCTAGGCTCACGTTACTCCCTTCCTCGACCTGGGAACCAACATTGGAGCATTCAAATTGCTGCATGTCCTCCAGCACCATGTAACCGACACTATGATCGAATAATTCTGGTGACTCCTCCATGCATGATGGTGGGGCCACGAAAGGAGTAGATGTGGACAAGGATGGGTGGAATAGGCCGCTTTGGCAGCTGTGGTGGAAGGCAAACTAGTATGAGCCTGGATGACAGGGGATGAGGAGGTTGAGGACGCTTAGTTATCCACTCCACCAACTCTTCTGCATGTTGTGGCTCAATAACACGGCTAGCAACGGAAAAAAAGGACAAGCGTGCCCCGCCTGATGAGGATGCACCATGTCTGCAACCACAACTTTTCTCTGTAGACACAGAGGCTGCTTGCCCTCTTTTAGTGGCCTGTGAGTGTCTACCTCTCTTTGTTGGCCTTCCAGACATGATGGGGATTTTTTGAGGGGGGCTTTTAATTTTTTTTTTTGCTTGGTGCACTATAAACCCTTTTATTCCTTTTTTTTATTTTTTGGGGGGCATTTTTATATCCCCCAAAAAGTTTTCTCCCCAACTCTTTCCATATCCTTGGGGCATTGTACAATACAAACAAATTGCCACTGCCCACACCTATAACTGGCCTTTGCAGCAAGGAGCACATGGAAGGGCGATGCATTTTAAACAAAACCAAAGAAAATTCCCTGCTCAACTTACTGACCAGCCTGCAACCAACTGGATAATTCAGCTAGTTGCAGGCTGGTCAGTAAGTTGAGCAGGGAATTTTCTTTGGTTTTGTTTGACATGCGTCACCCTTCCATGTGTTCCTTGCTGCAAAGGCCAGTTAAAGGTGTGGGAAGTTGGTTTGTACTGTTGAAATATTGGTGAAGGGACACACTGGACACCTTTGCTGCCATAGTGATATGTGCTGGGTGTCCAGTGCACCCCTGTGCCTTTAAGGAGAAGTGAGCTCCCTCCAGACTCACCTGCCCTCAGACTATCCATTATAATACATGTGCTTCCACTGTGGAGGCTCTCAAAACTTGGAGTTAGGACTGCAGATAATACTGGGGTTCCATGAAGTGGCTCTGCAGCTTACACATGTATTAGCAAATGTGTGCAAACTTAACCCATGTTTTTAACGCATATTGTTAGATAGGATAATTAGGTTGGTTGCAGGCTGGTCGGAAAGTTTCTTTGGCATTGTACAATACACCTATCCTGGTACTAGGGTAGAAATATTTAAAACATCAGTACAAATAAATGAGCACGCATTTGTACACATAACATCATATATGTTCCACCTGCAGAGAACAGATTGCAGTAATGCTTCTTTCCTCTTGTGGGAGCGGTTGAGGTTTGAGTCAGGTTAAGTGAGGATAATACTCATCTAAACTTGTTTTTCCTCATAACTGTAACCATAAGTGTCATACATATTATTAGTGACTTTACCTGTAGGAGCAGTTGGTGATATGATATGTTTATCCCTCTTAAACCAATTATGAATTCTATTCAGATTAGCAATGAGCATCATTCATATATTGATACAAATTGCATATTAGAGCTGCACGATTCTGAATCATCTTTCACATTAAAACAAAAAAAAAAAATTGGGCTAACTTTACTGTTTCCTTTTTTTTTTTTTTTATTAATTGAAGTGTATTTTTTCCCAAAAAATTGCATTTGAAAGACCGCTGGGCAAATACAGTGTGACATAAAATATTGCAGCAATTGCCATTTTATTCCCTAGGGTCTCTGCTAAAATATATATAATGTTTGGGGGTTCCAAGTAATTTTCTAGCAAAAAATATTGATTTTAACTTAAGAAAGAAGTGTCAGAAAAAGATTTAGACTTTAAGTGGTTAAACTTCCTGCATTTACACAATTGTTGAAAACTTGGCAGACTGCCAGGCTTATTTATTTACACAGAAGTTCTTTCCCTTTGATCTAAGAAGGAAGCTTAGTTAAAATGTATCAAGTTAAAGACTTGGCAGAATGCCTGGATGCTTTCTTTTGACAGCTGAGTGAGCAGATAAAGTCCCTCCACTTGTTATATGAAAGAATCGGCAGGAGAGATCGTCAGGGGAGGTGAATCGAGATCACGATTTTTTAACGATTAATTGTGCAGCTCTAGTGCATATTAATGCAAAGTTGTATTAAATTGCATATCCCAATCACCCCACAACTCAGGGAGCGATCCTAAACCCCACAAGCGGACATGGGAAGAGGAGGGAGCAATAGAAGCACCGAAAAGAAAAAGGGGGGGTGCAAACCACACACCTCCCCTTGATGTGGTCAGTGCCCCCCAGGCATCCCCTTAAAGTGGAAATAAACCCTCCTCTATGGCCAACGATTCTAAACATTTTTTCACTATAGCTGTTATACTGAAATGAGAAGGGCAATCTTTGTTTGTCCTGTTTCCTACATATGGTCTCATCCCCCTCAAGTTGCAATTTAGTAACCTCCTGTGAGATCATCCTCGATGGATACCTTCGGTCCCTGAATGTCTGCCACATTTCTTCTAATCTCATTTGTCTAGAACTCACATCACTGACTATACGTTTCACCCTTATTAATTGACTCCTTACAATTGATCGAAATACATGTGGAGGATGATAACTGTCGAACAATAAAAGTTGGTTTCTTTCTTTCATCCTTGTATTCAAGAAGGGAACTGATTTGCCACCAATGTTGACTTTAAACTGAATCTCGGAACAGAATGTATTCAACATTTCATCAAATGCCTTTAATGACTCAATGCTGCCCCTCCATATCGCAAACATGTCGTCTATGTAGCACCATCGAGTGACGCAATGCCTCTGAAAAAGTTCATTCAAAAAATGTGTTTGTGCTCAAAATCACTCATGAATGCACAAGCATATGGCGGGGCAACATTCGAGCCCATCACAACCCCATTACATTGCTCAAAGAATTGATCTTTAAACAGAAAATAGTTGTTAAATAAAATCACTCGCAGAAGTTTCTCAAATAACACAATCTGAACCTCAGAATATTGATTAATATTCCTGATTAGTCCTATTGCCGCATCAATGCAACTCTGATGTGGGATAGAGGTATAAAGGCTGTCAACATCCCATGTTACCAGAATCTCATCTCCGTGACATTGTGAGTTTTTGCCGAATTTTGTGTAGGAAGTCATTAGTGTCCTTCACCAGGGGGGACAGTATTTTGTCCTGCAATTGGGCTGTGGGAACAAAGAGAGGATCTCTTCCCGAGTCTATGGGTTGTCCTGGTGGTAATTGACTATCTTTATGTGTTTTGGGCAATGTATACAGAACTGGAATCCGTGTGTGTGATGGCAACAAAAATTCAAAGAGATCATGAGAGATAGTCCCCTCTTTCAATGCCAGTTTCAAAATATTTTCCAATCATTTTCTTACACCCCAAGTAGGATCACTGGTACCCTTTTTGTACACTGCTTGATCATTTAATTGCTGAAAAATTTCTTCCTCATACATGTGTGGATCCCTAATAACCACTTGTTCCCCTTTATCGGCCGGTTTCAGCACGATATCGTCCCGTTTGCTGAGACTTCGCAAGGCTGTTCTTTCTTTGGCTGATAAATTGTTGGGTACATGATCTTTCTTTTGTTGATAAATTGTTGGGTACATGATCTTTCTTTGGTTGATAAATTGTTGGGTACATGATCTTTCTTTGGTTGATAAATTGTTGGGTACATGATCTTTCTTTGGTTGATAAATTGTTGGGTACATGATCTTTCTTTGGTTGATAAATTGTTGGGTACATGATCCCGATAATCAACCTGAGAAATTAGTTGTTTAACATCCCGTGTGACCTCCTTGACAAATGTTTCAACGGGAGCATATGATGTGGGTGGTATTAATTTAGATTTGACTTTTAAACCAAATGATCTGCAGTCTAAAGAGTCACCCAGTGGTTCCCCATAAACAAACGGCTTATGGATAAAATGTACTTTCCACCTTATGTTCCGAAATAACCTATACAGGTCTTGATCAAGCTGGAAGGGATCTAAATAACTTTTAGGACAAAAAGAGAGGCTTCGATTAATAAGTCCTACCCCCCTCCGGTGACAGGATCCGTCTGGATGTATTATGGATCAGGTTTCCCGTGATCGTCCCTGGCTGCCTCTGCAGTTACAATATCTCTCCGAACCCCCCATCTCCTCTCTGTTGAGACGAGATCTGAGGGGGTCCCCCTCTCCGACCGTGTTGCAAAAAAGTAGATGGGGAATATGTGTCTGTATTAGAAGATGAGTTGTCTGATACATCTTTCCTTACATTCCCATACTCAGAACAACCTCGTCGATTATAGGGGCGGGGCCATCGGTAGACTTGATTCCTTTCATAATCTTCAATATCACAATCAAATTTGTTTCTTTTCCTTGTTTCCAAATCAGACCTGTGTTTGCTGGTAATGTCATCCACTAATTCTTTACATTTAGTGAATTCCTCAGCTGTCACAGAGGCTTTTAATTCCTGTTCAACCTTTAAAAATTGGTCTGACAGTACCGCAAGTTCCGTATTAAGATAAGAGATAATCAGGGTCATGAGGTTGAATGAACATTTGTTAAGAATTTGCATGAAAGTATTTTTATATTCATCATTATCATTAAAAAGTTTGGGAGATAACCTCACCCGTAGACCTCTCAGAATCCTTTGTACCCGACGGTATTCGACTAGTGTCAATCCATGCAATTCAAGAGATGTATGTTTCTTCAATAGTTTTTCCCATATACGGGTATTATGAGTGGGTGTGTTCCCAACAAGAAAATTCCTGGATCCTGAAATTTGGGACATGATCTCTGAGGCTTCCTCCTGGGTAAACAAAAATGTTGATCCACTTGCTTCCATAATAGAAAAGTAACTCGCTCACAGGGAGTATAACAATCAAAAGAAGGAAACTAATCTTAGAAAGTATTATTTCACTGAAAGGGTGGTTGATGACTGGAATAAACTACCAACAGAGGTAGTGAGACAGTCAACAGTAAATGGCTTCAAACATGCTTGGGATAAACATAAATCTATAGTCACAAAAACAAAACAAAAAACAAAAAAAATGGGCAGACTCGATGGACTACTCAGTCTTTTTCTGCTGTCACTTTTCTATGTTTCTATGTAACCCTGGTGGTTGACGTGGGCCCATCCAAGGTGAGGGGTCTAGGCACTATCTAATATTCACCAGAGTTCCTGATGGTGGAGATGGGTTTTGATGCTTGTTAGTACCAGGTCGTGGTCCTCAGAATCGCTCCACCAGCAGGTGAGCAAGCCGTGGGTCTGGTAGCAGATATAGCAGGTAGAGATCAAGCTGAAGCGTACCCAATAAACAAACAAACCGAAGGTTGGTAACAAGTATTTGCAGGTTGGGGATTAAGCAGAAGCGTAATCGAGGAACAAGACAAAGGTCGGTAAGGAGTGGTAATGGAGATAAGGACAGCTGCAGGTATGCAAAGTAACAAGATATCAGCAGGAGAGAGCACAATAATCTAGCAAACAGGAAATGCAGAGACATGGATAAAATAAAGAAGTTCATGGAAGGAGCAAAGATTTCAAGGTTCCCCAGAATTAGGAGACAAGGCAAGAAAGTCTGAAGGATCAGACAGGAAGCTGTCCAGCATCTCAGGTGGCTCAGCAAGAGAAGCCACTGTCAACATCCACAGAGGTTGTGGGTTCAGATGCTAATCCTGACAACCCTTGCTCACCACATAGAGGGCCAAATGCAACAACACTTTGCTTTGTGCATACTTCTGCACAATGGACCTAAAACTATTAAAAAGGCAAACAAGAAATGTTTTGGAGCTGTGCAGTACGAAGGGGTCCTGTACGGCCCTAAGGCCCCTTTCACACGATAAGCCCGCTTTGATCCGCCTGTCTGTTCATCAGGCGGATCCGAGCAGGCCGCCCATTGACTCCTATGTGTCCGCTGACACCCATCTGCCATCTGATCCATTTAAAACAGATGTATGGCGATACGTTCACCATCCGTCTGGCGGATCGGATGAGATCGGACATGCAATAAAACGGCATAGCAATCAGTGGGGCTCTGACAGGTCCCTTCCTGCTCAGTGAGCAGAGACGGACCTGTCATCCGCCGGAGGCGGATCCGATCAGCGGAAGTTCCATTTATGGATGGAACTCCGCTTTGAACTCTGCGCGTTACTTTATTCTGACCCTTGAACTCCGTGTGTTACTTAATTCTGACCCTAGAATTCTGTGCGTTACTTACTCCTGACCTCTGAACTGATCTGTGAACTCCATGTGTTGCTTGCTCCTGACCCTTGAACCCCGGCATGTTACTTAATCCTGACCCCTGAACTGTATGCATTACTTACTTCTGACCCCAGAACTCTGTGCGTTACTTACTCCTGACCCCATGAAATAAGGGGTTTGGGAGCCTGATCCCCAGCCAGAGCTCACCAAGGAAAAGAGGGGGAGCAAGTGGACTATCTCGGTACAATTCAAAGAGGGATACAATTGGAATATGTAGAAAATCATATAAAATTTAGAAAAAGTTTAGTGAGCTCTGGCTGGGGACCAGGCTCCCAAACCCCTTATTTCATTAAGTCTTGGATGATGGTACAACCCTTGTTTTAACACATATATTTACTGATATTGCTTTTAGAGGCCATTCATATTTTTCTTACTCCTGACCCCAAAACTCTGTGCGTTACTTACCCCTGACCAGAGTTTTCTATATATAACTTACACTTGACTCCTGCACTCCGTGTGTTACTTACACCTGACCCGTGAACTCTGTGCATTACTTACCCCTGAACTGTGTTATTTACTCCTGACCCCAGAATTCTGTGTGTTATATACTCCTGACCCCTGAACTGTGTTATTTACTCCTAACCCCAGAACTCTGTGTGTTATATACTCCTGACCCCAAACTTTGTGCATTCTGTGCTTTACATACTCTTGACCCATAGCAGCATAGGCTCAGGTTTTGTTTAACCATACCCCTTTACGCCTGCCCACTGTTACTACAACTTGACCATGCCCACACTTCACTGCAGTAAGCTATGCTCGCTACATCATTCCCCTTTCCATGGTGGTCAAAATATTTTGTCTTTAAACTTTTATGTCTGCTTCTTATACCAAAAGTCTGTGATCAATTGTTTCAGGGCATGTGAAATTAATTTTGTGGGTATGGCTACCAATGAGGGTGTGGTTTTGTGGGCATGGTTTAAAAGTGGGCCTGGCCAGTAGGGTGTCCCTGAATTTAATTTAAGACCCCTTTCACACAGAGGCAGTTTTCAGGCGGTTTAGCGCTAAAAATTGCGCCTGTAAAGCACCTGAAAACTGCCTCTCATGCCTCCCCAGTGTGAAAGCCTGAGTGCTTTCACACTGGGGCGGTGCGCTTGCGGGACAGGAAAAAAAGTCCTGCAAGCAGCATCTTTGGGGTGGTGCCAGAGCGCTGTATACAGCGCTTTTACAGCGCCCCTGCCCATTGGAATGAATGGGCGTGCTTCCGAAGTGCCGCAACACGGGCGCTTTTAACCCCTTCCTAACCCCTTCTTGGGGGTTAAAAGCGCCCTGCTAGCAGCCGAAAAGCACCGCTAAAACAGCGGTAAAGTGCTGCTAAAACTAGCGGCGCATTACCGCTAACGGACTCGCCACCCCAGTGCAAGGCCTTGTGTACACTGGACGTTTTTGGACGTTTTTACAGCTGCTGTTTTTTTGGCTTCGGACGTTTTTTTTCTACAGCCAATAAACCCATGTTGTCCTATGGGGTTGATTTATTAAAACAGATAAGTGCAAAATCTGGTGCAGCTATACATGGTAGCCAATCAGCTTCTAATCTCAGTTTGTTCAATTAAGCTTTGACCATAAAACCTGGAAGCTGATTGGTTTCAATACATAGCTACGCCAGATTTTGCACTCTCCAGTTTTAGTAAATAACCCCCTATGTGTCCATGCACACATAGGCTGTTACCAACAGTTTTTTGGCTGGGGCGTTTTTTTGGCTGTAAAAAAATCCCAAGACCAGTGGGTTCTGAGAGGAGTTTTTCATCTGTAAAAATGCTCTAATACCAAAAAAAAGCGCAAAAATGCAGATAAACGCTCAAAAACGCGGCTCACCATCGTTTTTATAGTTTTTTTATCCCATTAAAAAAATTATCAAAAAATAAAAACGCTAAAAAAACCTAGAAAAACGCTAAAAAATCGGTATTGTAAAAACGCTGAAAAACTCATTGCAAAGCTACTGGCGTTTTTATAATGTTATTATAATGTCCAGTGTGCATAAGGCCTGAAAGTAGCCTTAAAAATCTGATAACCTTACTGTAGAAATAGCAGATAGGAAGCTGATTGTTTGCTTTTGGCAATGGGAAATGTTAATATTAACCACTTGCTGACCATCCGCCGCAGTTGTACTGCAGCAGAATGGCACGGCTGGGCGAAACGACATTATGTAACGTCGCTTCGCCCTGTGGCCACTAGGGGGCGCGTGTGCGCTGCTGGAGGCAGGCGCACGCACCCCCTGCTCGCCCACTGAGCCAATGCAAGTGCCCGGCGGTCGCAATCACCGCCAGGCTCCCGTGATCGCTCGGGGTACATGGAGAGCCGGGATCTGTGTGTGTAAACAGAGTATGAACAGCGATCTATCTCTTTCCCTAAACAGTCCCCTGCCCCCTTCAGTTAGAACACACAATAGGGAACACATTAACCCCTTGATCGCCCCCTAGTGGTTAATCCCTTCACTGCCAGTGTTTTTTTTCCAGTAATCAATGCATTTTTATAGCATTGAATATAGCAAAAATGTGTCAAAATTGTCCAACGTGTCGGCCATAATGTCGCAGTCCCGATAAAAATCGCAGATCGCCGCCATTACTAGTAAAAAAAAAATTTAATTATAAAAATGCCATAAAACTATGTCCTATTTTGTAGACGTTATAGCTTTTGTGCAAACCAATAAATATACACTTATTGCTATTTTTTTTCTTTTTTTTTACCAAAAATATGTAGAAGAATACATATCGGCCTAAACTGAGGAAAAAAATAGGTTTTTTTAATCTATTTTTGGGGGATATTTATTATAGCAAAAAAAAAGCGTTTTTTTCAAAATTGTTACTCTTTTTTTGTTTATAGCGCAAAAAATAAAAACCGCAGAGGTGATCAAATGCCACCAAAAGAAAGCTCTATTTGTAGGAAAAAAAGGACGTCAATTTTGTTTGGGTGCAACGTCACACGGCCGCGCAATTGTCAGTTAAAGCGACGCAGCGCCGAATCGCAAAAAGTGCTCTGGTCAGGAAGGGGGTAAAATCTTCCAGGGCTGAAGCGGTTAAGGCCTCTTGCACATGATACCCCTGTTTGAGCATCTATTTTTTCCAGCCTTTTTTTGTATGTATTTGTGCGCATTTTTTTGTGCATTTGCGCAATTTCATGCATTTTTGCGCAAACTTGTTCTCGCGTTCACAATATGTTAATTGACATTTGCACACAAATTGCGTGCATTTGTGCATATGAGGCGTAAATTACTGACCAAAAATGCAGATTTTTCTATTTTTTTTTTTTTACTGAAGAATACACGCTTGTTTACGTGCCTGTGTGCATAGACACATTACAATTAATGGGCTGTATTTTAGCTTATAAAAAAAAAGAAAAAGCTGTACTCAGTTTTTTTAAGCTGCAGTGTGCAAGAGGCCTAACACTGTTTTCATGCGTTTGCGTATTTTTATTCTGCTCAGAGTCAAAGTTTACCCTACTATGAAAAAGCAGTTAAATGTAGTAAATATTTGTACTGGTGGCAGTGAAGCAAGTGGCAATGTTTTCACGAAAGTTCTGTTTGCAGAAAAATCGGAAGGAAAAACAAAGGTGACGGCTTCCACTGTCGCACACACATCTGATCGCAGAAAGGATTGCAGGTGGATGTGGGTGAGAGGAAAGATAAACAGCCGTAATGTCACAGTACATGTCACGCTGTCCATGGTTGTCTAAAGATGATGTATATTCACTCAGTGCCTGTGTGCTTGTCACACGGCTTTTGTTATTTCATATTTGACTAATACGTGTGCCTGTTCCTCCAATTGGTATTTAAAGCTGATCACTGGGAATTGCACAAAATTCCCGTAAAACCCCTACAATGCAGAACTTACAGTGCTTCTAAAGGAAGAAAGTTTTTACCTTGGACCAATGGACACCAACGGGCTTAGGAGTGAGCACGCACGAGGGCCCCCATAGAAAGCGGCTTGCTATGGGGGCACTCTGCAGGAGGGAGGAGCCAGTTGCGCCTGTGGTTGGGGCCACTCGCCCTGTATGTGGGGGTACCTTTCACGCATGTGTTTGCTCATCCATGCCTGAGACCAGACGGGGGCCGCATTCATGTGAAATGCTATGGTGGTACCCCAGCTTAGAAACCATGAATCAGAAACCATGAATCAGACAGAGACAGAAGTACAGTTAAATCTCACTTGTTTAATAATAATAATAAAAAAAAAAAGGTAAACAGAGTAAACGTAGTTAAAACAAGCCAGAGTTCAGGAACCGGAATGGATAGTCAGACAAGCCAAAACGTCAGGGAGCCAGAGATGAGCGTAGTAGAACAGCAAGCAGGATCTGGAGCCAGAAGGAATGCCAGCCAAGCAAGTCTTTAAGAGGAACAAAGGAGAGCGTCTCTAGAGATGTGACCAAGGTGAAGTCAGAGATCATCTGGGCTGGACAGCTTAAAGTGGTGTTCCACCCCCAAAAAAAACAAAAAAAAACGCATGAATGTGCCAGTGTCTGGGCTGGTGACATCACTTCCCCTCGGCGCAGGAAGGGCTCAGCTCTGCCCCCTCCCCCTTGTCAATCATCTGGGACACATTACAGGTCCCAAATGACTGAGCAGCCAATCACGGCGCGCGGCGCCGCTCGCGCATGCGCAGTGGGTGCCCGGCTGTGAAGCCACAGCCGGGCGCCCACAGTTGCAATGCTGACGCTGCCGAACGGAGGGGGAGACAAGCGGGGCTTCTATCCCCCGCATCACTGGACCGTGGGACAGGTAAGTGTCCGATTATTAAAAGTCAGCAGCTGCAGTATTTGTAGCTGCTGACTTTTTATTTAAAAAAAAAAAATGGGAACTCCTCTTTAAGTAGGCAGGACTGACGAGCAGGATATCATCAACAGGTAAGTCACTGTGGAGAGATAGGAGCTGGCAATTAGCCGACAGCTCAGCGGCCAGCTCAGAGAAGGAAGGGCTGAGCCCAGCCCTGACAAAATGAGCTGTGCACAGTGTACAGTAGAGCTGCATGATTAATTGTTCAGATTCGAAATCACGATTCTTTTCCCTTCCCGATCTTAAAACAGCATTTTTCACGATTTTATCTAACAAGTGCAGAGTTAAAAAAAAAAGAAAAGATTCCAACATCGCAGATAACTATAAACACAGTAACATTTTGTTCTTAGATCAAAGGAATGAACTTTGGTCTGTAGATGAGGGAAGTTTAACCACTTTAACCACTCCAGCCCCAGAAGATTTTTCCCCCTTCCTGACCAGAGCACTTTTTGCGATTCGGCACTGCCACGCTTTAACTGACAATTGCCCGGTCGTGCGACGTTGCACTCAAACAAAATTGACATCTTTTTTTCCCCACAAATAGAGCTTTCTTTTGGTGGTATTTGATCGCGGTTTTTATTTTTTGCTCTATAAACAGAAAAAGAGCGACAATTTTGAAAAAAAAAGCAAAATTTTTTACTTTTTGTTATAATAAATATCCTCAAAAATATACAATTTTTTTCCTCAGTTTAGGCCGATATGTAGTCTTCTACATTTTTTGGTAAAAGAAATCGCAATAAGCGTATATTGATTGGTTTGCGAAAAGTTATAGCTTCTACAAAATAAGGAATAGATTTATGGCATTTTTATTATTATTTTTTTATTAGTAATGTCGGAGATCTGCGATTTTTGTTGTGACTGCGACATTATGGCGGACACATCGGGCACTTTTGACACTATTTTGGGACCATTGTCATTTATACAGCGATCAGTGCTATAAAAATTCACTGATTACTGTGTAAATGACACTGGCAGTGAAGGGGTTAAACACTAGGGGGGCGATCAAGGGGTTAAGTGTGTCCTAGGGAGTGATTCTAACTGTGGTGGGAATTGGACTACTACTCACATGACAGCGATCGCTGCTCCCGATGACAGGGAGTAGTGATCTCTGTCTTGTCACTAGGCAGAACAGGGAAATGCCTTGTTTACATAGGCATCTCCCCGTTCTTCCGCTCTGTGACACGATCACGGGCACTCGGTGGACACCGAGTCCGCGGGACCCGCGGTCATGGTCACGGAGCACGCGGGGGGCACGCGCGCGCACCCACAATGCCGCATCCTAAAGGGGATGTACCTGTACACCTATTTACCCAGCCGTGCCATTGTGACGACGTATATTGTCGTGCGCTGGTCAGCATGTGGTTAAAGACTAAACCTTTTTCTGACACTTGCTGCTTACAAGTTAAAATCAATATTTATTGCTAGAAAATTACTCAGAACCCCCAAACATTATATATATTTTTTTTATCAGAGACCCTACAGAATAAAATGGTGGTTGTTGCAATATTTTATGTCACGCTGTATTTGCGCAGCGGTCTTTCAAACACAATTTTTTGGGAAAATATACACTTTCATGAATTTAAAAAAAAACCTAAACAGTAAAGTTAGCCCAATTCTTTTGTATAATGTGAAAGATGTTACGCCGCGAGAATCGTGATCTTTATTCTAAGCAAAAAAATTGTGATTCTCAATTTAGCCAAAATTGTGCAGCTCTAGTGTGCAGTAGTTGAAAGTACAGAGCCTCTCTATAAAACGTCCTGCCCGTGTTGCTACACACCTTCCTCTATGTATGCTGCATTTAGGAGGAACACCGCTGAGCCCGTGCCCTTTCCACCAGTCCAGCTTACCTCTGCCACCTCACTTCCCAGGGACAGATTTTAAGTGTGATTAACCACCTGACCTCCAGAAAATTTACCTCCCATCATGGCCAGGCTATTTTGTGCAATACGGCACTGCATTACTTTAACTAAGAATTGTGGGGTCCTGCGACGCTGTAACTAAATAAAATTGTTGTCCTTTTTTTCCCACAAATAGAGCTTTTTTTGGTGGTATTTAATCGCCTCTGTGGTTTTTATTTTTTGCGCTATAAACAAAAAAATGCCAACAATAAAAAAAAAAAAAAAAAAAAAAACAACAATATTTTTTACTTTCTGCTATAAAAAATGTATGAAATCAAATTTCTTCTTTAATTTAGGCCAATATGTATTCAGCTACATATTTTTGGTAAGAAAAATCCCAATAAGCGTATATTGATTGGTTTGCGCAAAAGTTATAGCATCTACAAACTATGGGATATTCACATTTTTTTTTATTATACTATTAATGGCGGCGATCAGCAACTTGTACAGGACCGCAATTTAGCACAGACAAATCAAACACTAATGCCGTGTACATAGACACGACTGGACTTTTCGACCGAACTGGTCCGACGGAACGAATCAGTTGGACAATTCAATCGTGTGTGGGCTTCATGGGACCTTTTCTGTCGAAAAATCTGTCGGACTTTAGAAATCGAACATGTTTCAAATCTTTCCGACGGACTCTGGCTACTGGATATGAACTTCCTTTTCTAGTCCGGTCATATGTCATCACGTTCGAAACGATCGGACTTTGGTGTGATCGTGTGTAGGCAAGTCCGTTTCATTGGAACTCTGTCGGAACGCCGTCAAAGTCCTTCGGAGTTCAGTCCGACGAAAAGTCCAGTCGTGTGTACGCAACATAAGACCCCTTTCACACTGGGACACCCGGCCGTTTGTCTTAGTGGCGCTTTAGTGCTGTTTTAGCAGCGCTTTCCAGCCGCTAGCGGGGTTCTTTTTACCACAAAAAAAAAAATGGTAAAAAGTCCAGTTTTGCAGCGCTTTCATATCGGTTTTAATGGAAACGCTGTCCATTCATTGCAATGGGCAAGGCGTTTTGGGAGCGCTAAATACAGCGCTCCCAAACCGCCCCAAAGATGCTGCTTGCAGGACTTTTCGTAACGTCCCGCCGAGTGAGAAAAGACACACTGCAATGAATGGGAGGCGCTTTTCAGGTGCTTTTCAGAGGCTATTTCTAGTGCTAAAGCACCTGAAAACCGCCTCAGTGTGAAAGTAGCCTTACTAACACTTTTACGGACCAGTGACACTAATACAGTGATCAGTGCTAAAAAATTTACACTCACTGTACTAATGACACTGGCTGGGAAGGGGTTAACATCAGGGGCGATCAAATGGTTAACTGTGTGCCTAGCCTGTGCTTACTCCATACTTGCCAACAGTCACGATTTTCCCGGGACAATCCCGATTTTGGGATCCTCATCCCAATCGGAGCTCGTCCCAATTAATTTCCCCGGGATTTTGCCTTTGTCCCGGGAAAATTGGGAATGTTTTAAGAAAAAACGTCCGGCGGGCTACAAAAAGATGGCCGCCGCCGTTGTCACAAGGATTATTTCCCCTTGTGTTTAGTGGAGAGGGGAGGGGCAGCCAATCAGCTTCTCCCCTCTCCACTGAACACACACACGAGAAAGGCGGGAACTGCCGGGAACTGTAGCTGCTGGGGGACACAGATCGCTCTGTAAGGAGGGCTCCGTGCTGCTGCCAGGGACACTGAACACTGAAGTAAGGAGGGCTCTGTTGCTTGGTGACACAGATTGCTCTGTAAGGAGGGCTCCGCCACTGCCAGCTGCTGGGGTCAATAAAGTAAGGAGGGCTCTGTTGCTGGGGGACACATATCTGTAAGGAGGGCTCCGCTGCTGGGGGACCCCAGATGTAAAGGAGGGCTCTGCTGCCGGGGAAACCAGATGTAAACGAGTGCTCCACTGCCGGGGACACCAAATTTAAAGGATGGCTTCACTGCTGGGGACACCAGATGTAAAGGAGGGCTCCACTGCCGGGGACACCAAATTTAAAGGATGGCTCCGCTGCTGGGGATACCAGATGTAAAGGAGGGCTCCACTGCTGGGGACACCAGATGTAAAGGAGGGCTCCACTGCCGGGGACACCAAATTTAAAGGATGGCTCCGCTGCTGGGGATACCAGATGTAAAGGAGGGCTCCGCTGCTGGGGGACACCAGATGTAAAGGAACGCTCCGCTGCCAGGGACATAGATCTGTAAGGAGGGCCTCTGCTTCTGGGGGCACCTGATGTAAGGATGGACTCTGTTGGGGGCACCTGATGTAAGGTCGGACTCTGCTGGGGGCACCTGATGCAAGGACGGACTCTGCTGGGGGCACCTGATGGCATCTGGTGACAGGCGACATGGCAGGTGACACGCTCAGGGGTCCCACTGATTCTGGATTATGGTGAGTTGAATGATTTCATTCTATATTACAATGTAATAATAGTAATAATACGCTTCAATCATCCTGACACCACAACAACCATGGTGCTGGGAAGATTGAAGCGCTAACACCAGGTGTTTGGAGTATCTTTATCTGCTGATTTGTTAAACTCTGGAATACACATTTCTATTGTGGTGTAGGATCTGGGCCTGCTGTCCCTCCATCCCTCTTTCCTTCCTTCTCTCTCCTTCCCTCCTTCTTTCCTTCTTTCTCTCTCCCTCCCTCTTTTCCCCTTTCTTTCTCCATCTCTCATTCATCTCAGACTTAACCACACTCCCATTTGAACCATGCCCATATAAGCCACGCCCACTATTTCACATAAACCATGCCTACTTTTTGGCGCGCTGCGCCCACCGCATTTTTCTTTTTTTGCTATGTCACGCCTACAAGCGCATGCCCCCACCCTAATTATAATAGGACTCCGCCTACAGCCAAAAAAGTGTCCCTACTCACTGTGGGGAAGGCAAAGATCTGTGTTTGAAGCAACACAGGATCAATACTTTCTCTTCTGACAGAACAACAATCTGCCTTGTTTACCTAGGCAGATTGTTGTTCTGCCTTTGTCCTGTGTAATCAGAGGGTGCCGGCGGACATCGAATCCGCGGTACATGCCGCTAGGCTCCCACTTTGTGGCTACGTTTGAGGGCACAGTGGCTACGTTTGATGGGCACAGTGGCAGCATTTGATGAGCACAGTGGCAGCATTTGATGGCACAGTGGCTGCATTTGATGGCACAGTGGCTGCAATTGATGTTTTTTTTATTTTTCAGTTTGTTTGCGCTCCCCCAAAAATGTTGAGCACCAGCCACCACTGTATAGGGGGCCACTGAGCACTCATAGGTAGCTACTGCCATAGTGACAACCATCAGTAAACTAGATCTTGTCTACAGTTTAACAAAGGGAAGTTTCAGTGTGTGTGAGATCAGGTGAACTATGTTGTAACAAAATACATTCAACTAGTAAATAATGGAGTTCACAGTCCTACTCAAGGTGTATTACACATAATAGGTAGTGATCTGTCATTTGAGAAAGATGCTTTCACGATAGTACAATCCTCTGAATGAATAGACGTGCTGCATTTTTACAGACCGCACCTCCATGCATGTCACTGCAGCTCAGCACAGTGGCTTATAGTGGTCATACGGGCTTCAATAAATAATCAATTTCTTCAGATTAATATTTTCCAATAGCATAGCTCCCAACTGTCCCTGATTTCAAAGATTTTGTAAATAAGTAATTTTTCTCCTTCACTGATGGACACTGATGAAGTGGCACTGCTTAGGTAGCGCTGATGAGGAGGCACCAATATGCGACACTGATAGGAGGCACCGATGGGCACTGATGGCCACTGATATGTGTCACTGATAGGCAGCACTGATGAGCAGTCACTGATTGGTGTCACTGATGGGCATAGACTGGCATCCCTTACTGGGTGCTGATGAGGTGGCACTGATGGGCGAGCCTGTGATTGGGCGTGTGTGCGAGAGTGGTGACACTGTGG
The DNA here is from genome assembly GCF_042186555.1 of Aquarana catesbeiana. Lineage (NCBI taxonomy): Eukaryota > Metazoa > Chordata > Amphibia > Anura > Ranidae > Aquarana > Aquarana catesbeiana. The sequence goes on from NC_133326.1 coordinate 648,964,632, forward strand.
TGACGTTATATGACGTTGTCCCCGAACAAGAGACATTTCCCTGTACAGTGGGCGGGAGGAGGTTAGAGGGCACTTACACTCCCTTCCTGCCCAAGCCATTTTTCAGCTTTCAGCGCTGTCACACTTTGAATGACAATTGCTGACCAATGGACACTGATGGCCATTGATGGGCAGCAGTGATGGGCATTGATAGGCAGCACTGATAGGCGGCACTGATTGCCAGCACTGACTGGCATCACTAATGGGCACTGATTGGTGGCACTTGTGGGCACTGATTGCTGGCACTGGTGGGCACTGATTGCTGGCGGGAACTGGTGGGCACTGATTTCTGTCATTTCTGGCGCTGTATTGTAATCAGGGCACTGATTAAATGTGTAGTTGTCCCCCTGCGAGGAGATGCCAATGATCGGCTCTCCTCGCCACACACTCTGTCAGTGTGAGGTGAGGCGTGCCGATAACCGGCATCTCTGGCTTTACAGAGACTGGGGTCGCACTGTGTCCTAGCAACACGGCGCGGAAGCGATCGGCACGCTGGGCGTCCCAGAACGAGAGCCGCACCACCCCTCCGTCATTTGACGGTGGGTGGGTGGGCGGTAAGTGGTTAATCTGCCCAACAACAACAAAAACAAAACAAAAAAAATCATAAAAAACACAAACCGTGGCAAAAACGCACTACATGCTTTTCCGCAGCTTCTCCATTGAAGTCTATTGAACCAAAAAAAAAGCACCGTTTTGCGTTTTGAAATCGGATGAAAAAAGCATAGATGTGAACGTGTCCCATAGGAAACCATGTTAAATGAACGGTAGTGCGTTTCTGCAAAAAGCACCAAAAAACGCATAGATGTGAAGCCTAGTGTTACTGTTCATCTTTACCATCACAGGAGTGAGCTCTTTCTCTGATTCAAACCCCCCTCATATACTCTTTATCTCCCTCTGATGCAGTAGCTCTGAGCTCAGCATTTGAGATGTCACTGCTGTGATGGTGGAGGTGAGCAGAAACAGTTAGGCCTTTCTTAGCAACGTCCTAAGAGGTTTCGCAGTCAGGCTTCATGAGGTACATAAATGGCCTACACCGATAGCAAGGGCATTACTGAACTTTAGTTGGAGCTGCCCAGTTTGTTTTTATCTACAGACACCCCTTATCTGCATAGGCAGGGGGTTTTTTTTGGTAAAGGTGAGCTAACCCCTTAAAGTGAAAGTCCATGCAAAAACTAAAGTCCCTGCATTTATAGACACCACGGATCTAACACTAACCTCTCTATCCCTGTAAAGAAAAAATGAGTATACATACCTTTCTTGGAAGCCGATCTGACCCACTCCGACCGGATCCCACGCTAAGCTGTCAGCCGCGGCTTCTCTGTGTAGGCAGGTGCAGAGGAGACGGACGACAACGGAAGCCCCATAGTAAGTCTATGGGTGACGTCACTCCCCATTCATTTCAAAGCCGTTGTCGGCCGTGTCCTCTGCAGAGCTTCCGCCGCTGGGGATCTGGAGGGAGTGGGTCAGATCGGCTTCCAAAAAGGTATGTATACAGGGCTAGAGAGGTTAGTGTAATGCCCTGTACACACGGTCGGATTTTCCGATGGAAAAAGTGCGATCGGATTGTGTTGTCGGAAATTCCGATCGTGTGTGGGCTCCATCGGACTTTTTCCGTCGGAATTTCCGACACACAAAGTTTGAGAGCAGGATATAAAAATTTCCGACAACAAAATCCGATCGTTTAAATTCCGATCGTGTGTACACAAATCTGACGCACAAAGTGCCACGCATGCTCAGAATAAATTAAGAGACGAAAGCTATCGGCCCCGTTTATAGTCCCGACGTACGTGTTTTACATCACCGCGTTCAGAACGATCGGATTTTCCGATAACTTTGTGCGACAGTGTGTATGCAAGAAAAGGTTGGCCCAAAATCCGTTGGAAAAAATCCGATGGATTTTGTTGTCGGAATGTCCGATTAATGTCCGACTGTGTGTACAGGGCATTAGATCGATGGTGTCAATAGATGCAGGGATTTTAGTTTTTGCGTGGACTTTCACTATAATTCTGAAAATGGAACTGCTAAAAATGTTAGTTTTAAAGAGATGTTTCCCCCTCCAAAAATTAAAAGTCAGCAGCTACAAATACTGTAACTGCTGACTTTTACTATTAGGGAATTTACCTGTCTAGCCATCCAGCGGTGTCTTTACCCAAGCCGATTCTGGAATCGGCTCTTGGGGTGCTGGTGCCGCCATCTTGGCTAAGGGAAACCGGCAGTAAAGCCTTGTGGCTTTACTGCCAGTTTCCTACTGCACATGGGCGAATCTCGCTGCATTCTGTGAATGGGCCTTCTGCGGGGGGAAAAACTTCAGTCTCACTTTGCCGCAGCAAAGTGAGCCAGAAGTGGGAGCGGGTACCTGTCAAAACCAGATACCTGTTCCCCCCTTCCCCTCAAAAGGTGCCAAGTGTGGCAGCAGAGGAGGGGATGAGGCAGACAAGCTGCACTTTCCCTTTTGGGTGGAGCTCCGCTTTAATGTTTTCTGTGGAATAATGCTTTGCTTATAAACAACATTTTTGTCGTTACTTTTTTTCTTTTTTCTGCAATTTTACAATTATACTAGTAATTGCAAAAAGCAACAAGTGCCAACTTTATAAAAACTTGTACTGTACTACGTTCACCTATGCAGAAACTAATAGAACTACAAGTTCCAACAACCCTGTCTGGGCTTTCCTCTGGCAGGGAATGCTGGGAGGTGTAGTTTCAGGCCAGCTGTATGGCTCGCTCCCTCCCTATTTCCGGGTGTCTGCAAAATCATGTGATTGGGGGAGGCTGATGGGACAGACCGACCAATGAGCTTCGCCCCCTCCCCTGACGGACATCACATTGCTAAGCAATCAAAGCGGAAAAACCTGCCCTTCCCTCCGAGCCCCGCCTCTCAGCTTCACCGCCCTTCCTTCGCGATGACGTCGCGGAAGCCATCACCAATCACAGGCCTGTGTTGTATAATTGACGGCCCTGACGGCCAATGGAGCATGCCGGGTGGCGGCCGTTGGGTTGAGTGGATGGCAGAGGAAGCTGAGCGGTAACGGGGGAGAGCTAAGTGCGGAGAGCGAAAGAGCGAGAAGCCACCATGGGGAACCGGGGGATGGAGGATCTCATTCCTCTCGTCAACAAGCTCCAGGACGCCTTCAGCTCTATAGGCCAGTCCTGCAACCTCGACCTGCCGCAGATAGCCGTGGTAGGAGGACAGAGCGCCGGGAAAAGCTCCGTGCTCGAGAACTTCGTAGGCCGGTAAGTTTTCCCGGACTGGACCGCAACCGCCCGGGGTTGAGGGGGGTGCTGCCGGCTCTGCGCCGCTCTTAGTCGCTTTTTGGTATTCACAGAAGGACTTTGCGCACTTTGCCCAGTTTTCTCCCTCAGGCTGTTCAATGAGTGACGTCACGGGGCTACGCTAGTTCTGCTGACAGAGGCGCAGCGCTGCTCCCCCCCCCCCCCCCAGAGGTCTCCAGGGTGACGGGGAGGCTCTGTGACACCAGGGCCTGTATATACTATACACTGGGGGGTGGGGCATTCATATCATGTACAATACACCTATAGTGTGTGCCAACAGGTGCCCTTTATATTACATTTTCCATATTGGAGCTGTTTATATCGTGTGGCCCCCAGTGACACCCCCAAGGACTAAGCGATCGTCCTGTGTCGATCAATGCCCATGGCACATAGAAAACATTTTTGTTTTGTTTTTTTTTTTTGTTTTTTTTATACCGGCACGCGCTGTTTGATATTAGTGGAGTCTTGGTGCAGGCATGCCGCGTTGTTTATGTGGCGCAACCGCCACTGCGTCGCGTCACAACGCGCTGCAGTACATAGACCCGAATGAAACGTCGGAGCTTTTGCACACAGGCATACAGAGTTGGGCTCCTTTTTTTTTCACACGGGCGGTCCAAATAATAGGTGATCTGTGTTTTGTACCACCCACCTACAAAGCGATCGTGGTGCGCAGCTGGGATGAGTACACATTGCCATGGATACAATCGTTTGGATCGTAGAGTGCCAATTTTCAAAATTGCCACTCTACCATCCAAACGATTGTATCCATGGCAACGTGTACTCATCCGAGCTGCGCACCACGATCGCTTTGTAGGTGGGTGGTACGAAATACAGATCAACCCCCTGTTTGGATCCCCCCCCCCTGAGATTTCTGTCATACATTTTTTTTTTTTTTTGCTAGAAAATGACTTGGGAGATATATATATATATATATATATATATATTCTCGCTCTATCTCCGAGACCCTAGAGAATAAAATGGTGGGTGTTGCATTTTTTTTTTTTTTTTTTTTTAAAGGGTAAATCCATTTTCGTGGGGGAAAAAAATAGCAAATTAAGAGAAAATAATATAGCTTATACAATTGTGACACAAGTCATATTGTAATTGAATGTTATTAAAAATGACCTTTCCTTTTCAATCTGCAGCCACTGTAATTTTCTGAAAATGCAATGCAATATGGCCACCTGAATGTGTTTTGTACACAGTGAGTGTGTACTGACCCCCCCCCCCCCCCCCAAAAAAAAAACAATTTCCTGCTTGTGTGATTGGCTCACTGATTTTCCCAGAACTGTGCAGATACAAATCAGATTTCAGGCATCTCCTGCAACAAAAATGTTGTCTGGTTTTTTTTTTTTTTTTTTTTTTTTGAGATCCTCCCAATAGGAACACGTGCGGACTGTTCAGGTCCACCTGTGAGTTTTTCAGGTGGACTTGAACGGACACTCCATGTTCCTCTATGGAGCGATGGATGTCAGCGGTGACATGTCCGCTGACATCCGCTTCTCTAAATACAGACGGATGGAAACCCTACTTTCCATTGGTCTGGCGGATCGGATGAAAACAGACAGGCGGATCCGTATTCATCGGATTCCCCCATAGAGGAGAGCGGGGCTCTGACAGGTCAGTTTCTGCACAGTGAGCGGAGACGGACCTGTCATCCACCGGCTCAGCGGGGATCAACAGAGCGATCTCCTCTTCAGTCTATCATGAATGCTGTCAAACTCATCTACCTTACCAACCGCTCAGCGTCTGCAACCCCTCTCTGCCAATCCCTACACTGGCTTCTGATTGCTCAATGAATACAATTCAACATTTTTTCAACAATATACAAAGCCCTCCACACCTCTCCCCTCCGAGCTACATTACCAATCTTGTCTCCAAATATCACCCAAACTTCCAGCTCTCTAGCTCCCTTGTCTTCTCCTACACTCACCTCCAGGACTTCTCCAGAGCCTCTCCCATCTTCTGGAGCTCCCTACTCAAATTTCTCTGGATATCTCCTAGTCTGTCCACTTTTAGGCAACCCCTGAAAATTCACCTCTTCAGGGAAGCCTATCCTGCCTTCAAGTGTTACTAAACCCAGGACCCTGCATTCACTATATCTGGTCTCCCACAGAACATGCAAATGCAATTATGTTAGTAAATCTAAACTGATAAATATCTGTTCTCAGCTGTATTTAGCAAGCTTGTAGGAGGAGTTTTCTGTCTGGAAAGTGCTGATTGGCCCAGTGCTGATCACGTGCATTCTCGCAAGAAAAAAAAAAAACCTCTCTAGCAATAAACGGCGTGTGCAGCCTGACTCCATAGACTCTGTTATCAGGAAATTATTAGGGGACAGTGGAAGAAGGGGAGAATTGGAGAAGACAGCACCAAACAGCCTTTTTACATGTAGAGGATTAACCCCTTAGGTTCTACAGTGAGTATACCAAGCATGCTTTAGTGCATATACAGACTGATTTTACTGTTGTGGGTTTAGGAACGGATTTCAGCTAACAACTGAATCTTCTACTTAACCCATCAGTTCATCTCTCGCAGTTATAATTCAGGATGCACTTTACCGAAATGGAGAGAGATATATATCTCTATATCTCTATCTCAAATATAATTATTTTCCTATGCAGATTGTACAGAGGGGAAGCCAATCAGCGAATGGCTCCCCCTCTGTCCAATCAGCGCGGGAATATAATATGTGTATTATTATATTCCCGCGCTGATTGGACAGAGGGGGAGCCATTCGCTGATTGGCTTCCCCTCTGTACAATCAGCATAGGAAATAATTATATTTGATATATAGATATATAGATATAGAGAGATAGATATAGAGAGAGAGAGAGATCGATCTTCACCCCGTCAGCAACCCCCACACATTTAGTAATCACTCCCAGAAAACATATTTAACCCTTTGATCGTCCCCGATGTTAACCCCTTCCCTGCCAGTGTCATTAGTACAATAACAGTGCATATTTTTAGCACTGATCACTGTAATGTCACTTAGTGTCCGATTTTGTATGTTGCAGTCCCGCTAAAAATCCCTGATCGCCCCTATTAATAGTATAAATAAATAAAAATGCTATAAAAAATATCCCCTAGTTTGTAAATGCGATAACTTTTGCGCAAACCAATCATTATACCCTTATTGGGGGGTTTTGTTGACAAAAATATGTAGCAGAATACATATTGACCTAAACTGATGAAGAAATCGAAGAATAATAAGCTTACCTGTACTGTAGGTAAAAATAAGTTTACTATCGCTCTAACAAGGTTTCTGCACTACTTTGATGCGACTCGAGTGCCATAGACTGTAATGTAAACTCTTGAAAGTTGCATCTTGGAGGAGCTCCAGCCTCCCCCAAAAAAGTTAGCAGGTACAAATACTGTAGCTGCTGACTTTTAATATAAGGACACTTACCTGTCCAGGAATCCAGCGATGTCTGCATCTGAGACTATTCTTCAATTGGCTTCGGGTGCAGGCTCTTCACTAAGGGAAAAAGTGAAGCCTTCAGACTACGCAGCCAGTCTTCTACTGCGCATGCGCTAGTTGCGTGGCACTTTCTGAATGGTCCCAGGGTTTTTTGGGACCTGTGTGTGTCCCAGAAGGCAGTGGGGGGGGAAGGAGGAGCGGCCAGACATGCTTGTAGATTGCCGCAGTGATCTTACCTGGAAGTGGGAGCGGGTACCTATCAAAACCAGTGGCGGGTGAGTAGGGTGTGAACAAGCGGAGCTTTTCCTTTTGGGTGGAGCTCTGCTTTAATGTTATCTATGTGACAGTTTTGTAACAGCCAAAGTTGCACCAATCCAAAGTTGCAATGGAAATCGCATGACTTTGGAGTCCAACAAGTGTGAATAGAGCCTGAGTGTATTGGGGTGTCAGGTTGGACCTCCAAGGTGGTGTACACACACTTTTTATAGACAGAAGCCAAATGCTTTAAATATTAGTTGGTACGCTTTCACAGCAGCTTGCATGCTGGTGTGTGTGTGTGTGTGTGTGTGTGTGTGTGCGCACTGGTGTTCATTGTGTAGAGGAGGTGCAATGCGGCAGTACATCAATGTTAACAAATGTTACAAAGTGAGGGCCCATGAGTAATAATATAGGCGGGTGAACAGACTAAAACCGCCCGTTTGCCCCAGCTGCTGTGTAGTGTTGTTATTATTTAAGGTACTTATATAGTGCCATCAATTTACACAGTGCTGTACATATACATTGTACACTCACATCAGTCCATACCCTCAAGGAGCTTACAATCTAAGGTCCCTAACTCACATTCATATACTAGGGCCAATTTAGACAGAAGCCAATTAACCTACCAGCATGTCTTTGGAGTGTAGGAGGAAACCGGAGTACCCGGAGGAAACCCACATAGGCACAGGGAGAACATGCAAACTCCAGGCAGGTAGTGTCGTGGTTGGGATTTACTGCTAGGCTAGAGTGCTACCCACTACACCGTAGACAATAGACATGAATTATAGATTATGCTATACATGAGTAAGGGCCAGTACTCGCATTTACGTGTTCACACCAGGGGCGGACTGACCATTGAGCCACTCGGGCACTGCCCTGGTCCACTAGGGGGCCACATCAGGGTTGCCAGCCTTAGTAAAACAAGGGACAGTATGTATAAATCCTGTGTGGTGGTTTTTTTTTTTTTTTTGTTTTTTTTAACATCTGTCTGTGTATACTGTGTGATTGTATACTGTGTGGCCCCATAATCTCTGATTGCCTGGGGGCCCCATGAATTATCATCCTCCCTTGGTTCACACATATTGACATATTTCTCCAAATGCAATTTGTGTTCAGAAAAATATGGGAAAACACAAGTAGAGCCACATATAACATATTATTCTGTAACACATGTCTATGGGCAGACATACGCAGTAGTTGGGACTCCAGGACACTGCAAATACAAGTGCATTTTACGCTGTACACCGCCTTATACACCCGCCTGAAAGAGGCCTTAGTTTGTGACATTTTTTTTTTTTCCTTGGAGCAATGTGATGTGTTCATTCAGTCCTTCTTCATCTGATTCTGCCAATAAATTCAGTGATGGAACAGGTCTTGCTGGTATAACGCTATTCTTGGGTGAAAACCTATTCCTTCTGTAATGTCTCTCTGGCAAATGTATGATATCAGGGAGGACGAGATAATGCAGAAGCTGGGTGTGTTATTGGTGTACTGATAATCGATGGAGCCCGCCAGTCACTAGGACACTTGTCTGCGTTCTTATATGATGCTTCATTGCACATCACTGACAATATTCAGAAAATGCTGAGTGTTTATTTTTTTTTTTTTTCTCCCTATATAATTCTCTGAAGTTGAAAGGCTTGATTGACTAAGTCTTACATTTAGAAATGCATAGAAGCTGTGAGTTATGATGACTGTGCAGTTTTTGGTACTGGGAAGTGTGGTAAAGGTAACCTGGTATAGAAGAATAATAAAGGAGTTGTAAAGTCTCCTTTTTGTTAATTTAACCCCTTCCCGCCGACCGTGCACAGATATGCGTACTCGGCTTTCCGGGGTTATACCGGGATGATGCCTGCAGCTGCCGTTGTTTACAGCGGGCGATCGGCTACCCGAGTATAACAACCGATGCGGCACACAAAACAAATTTTTTAAAAACCTAACATGTAATACTTACCTTCTCTGTGCAAGGGTTTACCTTTTCTGGGGCCCCCAGAGGCGCTCCTGGCTCCTCCTCTTCGGTGAATGCCCCCACGGAGAGCCGATCACTATGGGGGCACCCGTGCGGGTGTGCTGAGTCCTGCTGCTGCGTCCATTGACACAGAAAGCAGGACTCGGCTCCGCCCCCCCGTGTCACTGGATTTGATTGACTATCCATCCAATGAGGACCAGAGACAACAGCTGCTGGGCTTGTCGCTGTAATGAATGATCGGTTCAGGTAAGAAAAAGAGGGGCAGCTGAAGTACAGAAAGTTCCCAAGAGTAGGATCTGGGCTGCTCTATGCAAAACCAACTGCACAGAGAAGGCAAGTATAAAAAAAATTTTTTTTTTTTTTTTCTTTCAGTTTTATGTTCCAGGTATTTCTCCTCCATATCTGTAGAGTGGGTGTGTCTACATATATAATTACAGTAATCTTTTGTAGGATTGTGTAGTACAGGTATAACTTCTGTAATGGAGTCTGACACACCTGATGAATACACAGATAACACCAGGAAATGTAGCTTTTTATGAAGGCTATTTTTAAACCCTGACTCACACTATTATAGATTGGTATTGGGATCTGGGGATTCCTTCTACATCACATGATCATGTGTAATGCTTTACATTGATAAGTAGGAATGTTTTGACTGTCTCCCCCTTCTTTCTTTTTTTTTTTTTTTTATTACATTTTGTATGTGTGAGCATCAGCAGCATAAGAAAATGAGCCGTTTGGATAAAAACTAGAAGAAAGCAAAGCGTCTGTCTATAGCAATCGGTCAGAAGTGACATCAAGTTTCATCTTTATGAGTATTCTTAGTGAATCCATAGGCTGTTCAGCCTTCAGAATGTCTACTGTAAAAAGGTGACAGCTGAAGTCAACTTTTCACCCTGGCACTGAGGCCGGGTTCACACTGGTATGACACAACAGTCGTACGACTGTGGATCCGACTTTGCCCTGCGACTTGAAGTCCGACATCCGTCCGACTTTGATCCCGACAATACAGGCACTCTTGTGTCTGGTATAAATCTTTAGGGGGAACTCCATGCCAAATTTGAGAAAAAAATCCCCAAAAAAACAGCGTGGAGTCCCCCTAAAATCCATATCAGACCAATATCTGAGCAGGCAGCCCGGCAGGTCAGGAAAGGGGGTGGGGACAAGTGAGTGCCCCCCCCATCCTGAACCGTACCTGGTCACATGCCCTCAACATGGGGGGGGGGGTGCTTTGGGGCAGGGGGGGCCTTGCGCCCCCCCACCCCAAAGCACCTTGTCCCCATGTTGATGAGGACAAGGGTCTCTTCCCGACAGCCCTGGCCGTTGGTTGTCAGAGTCTGCGGGTGGGGAGCTTATCGGAATCTGGAAGCCCCCTTTAACAGGGGGGGGGGGCGCCAGATCACAGCCCCCCACCCTATGTGAATGAGTATGGGGTACGTACCCCTACCCAGTCACCTAACTAGTGTAAAAAATAAAACGCATTACACATGTTTTAAAAGTAATTTTATTAAGGCAGCTCCGGCGTCTCTTCCGATCTCTTCTCCCCCTCTCCGGTGTCTTCTGCCTCTGCTGGGTCTTCTCCTCTGTCTTGTCACTCTCACTTATTTACTTCTTGGAATCCATCTACCCTTAGCTCAGGCATACAAGCGGGAGGGCGTGCTTCATTGAGAAAACCCCTCTGCCCTCCTTGAAGACTCCTAGGATGTACTACATAATTTGCCTAGCCCAGAAACCAACAAAAGAAGAAGGGGGGGGGGGGGGGGAGGAAAACCAGTAAATAGAATATGGTTTTCCTATCCATTTACTAATGCTAGCAGCATAAGGATTAAAAATTTGTCAATTCTGAGTGAGAGTTAAGTTCCGCTTTAAAGAGATTTGTAAAGTCTCGCTTTAAAAAAAAAAAAAACGAACAAACATGTTATACTTGCCTCCTCCTATGCAGTTGGTTTGGCACAGAGCAGCCCGGATCCTTTTCCCGGGTCCCTCTTCACTGCTCCTGGCCCCTCCCTCTTGACGAGTGCCCCCCTAGACCAGCAGCTTGCTATGGGGCACCCGAGTCAGAGCTGTGTGTGTCCATTCAGACACTGAGCCCCACCCCCCCTCTCCCCTGATTGGCTAACTGACTTTGACAACTGCTGAAGCCAGTGGTGCCGCGGCTGTGCCCCAGAAAATCGGGAGGAGAGTCCTTGATGGCAGAGGGAATTATGGACATCACTGGATAGAGAAGGGGCTCAAGGTGTATTAGGGGGTGCTGGGGGTCCTGCTACACACAAGGTTTTTATCCTAATGGATAGAATGCATTAAGATAAAAAAAAACCTTTTTGCCTTTTTATAACTCCTTTTTAACCTTTACTTCTCTGGCAGTTGGTTCTTGCCTCCAAGTTGTGGGTGGGCTCTCAGTGGTGCTCACATCAGAACTGTTGGTCTTGCATTGTAAATTATAATTTCCCAGCTGCAAATACTGGCAGTGTGCTAAGGGGGCTGCAGGGAACAAGTCAATCCTATTAAAAAAAATTGTACAGTCGTCCTCAAAAGTTTGCTTACCCAGAAATTGTGAAATTTTGACATTAATATTGAAAATATGACTGATCATGCCAAAAAACAGTTTTTTATTTAAGGATAGCAATCACATGAGGCCATTTATTATCATAGTTTTTTTGGATTCTTTTTAAATCATAATCACAAATTACTCAAATGGCCCTGATAAAGTTTACATACTCTGGAATGTTTGGCCTTTGTACAGACACAGAAGTTGGGACACACAGGTAAAATGGCAATTAAAGGTTAATTTCCCACATTTGTGGCTTTTTTAAATCGCAATCAGTGTTTGTGTATAAATGGTCAATGAGTTTGTCACATGGATGCACTAAGCAGGCTAGACAGTGAGCCACGAGGAGGTAGAAAAGAACAGTCAAAAGACCTGCGCAACAAGGTAATGAAACTTTACAAAGATGGAAAAGAATATAAAAAGATATCCAAAGCCTAGAATATGCCAGTCAGTACTGTTTAATCACTTAAGATGTTGAAAATTAGGGGCTCATTTAATGCCAAGGTCAGGTAGACCAAGAAAGATTGCAACCACAACCAAACTATGTATAAAAGTGCCTTCTTAGAGCATTGGTCATCAACCCTGTCCTCAGGGCCCTCTAACAGGCCAGGTTTGTAAGATAACTGAAGTACATCACAGGTGATATCATTTGCTGCTCTGTGATTGCAGTATTCTAGTCTGCATCTCCCCAAAGTAATACATAAAACCTGGCTTGTTAATGGGCCCCGAGGACAGGGTTGCCGACCACTAGAGGATAAGTTCACCTTTTGGGAACATGTTACATCCTAAAACCGGGAGTAACATGTTCCCAATGCTGCAACCGCTGTGCTTTTTTTTTTTTTTTTTTTTTTTTTTTTTTTTCCCCCCTCCTCCCTTCAGATTTTGGTCCACATTGACATGATAATTTGATCTTTGTGACATGGTGCATTATCCTGCTGATAGGAGCCATCAGAAGATGGGGACACTAGTCATAAAGGGATGGACATGGTTAGTATCAATACTTAGGTAGGCTGCGGCGTTTAAACGATGCTCTATTGGTATTAAGGGGCCCAAAGTGTGCCAAGAAAATATCCCCCACACCATTACACCACCACCATCCTTCTCTGTTGATACAAGGCAGGATGGATCCATGCTTTCATGTTTTACACCAAATTCTGACCCCACCATCTGAATGATGCAGCTGAAATCGAGACTCGTCTGACCAGGCAATGTGTTTCCAATCTTCTATTGTCCTATTTTGGTGACCCTGTGCGAATTGTATCCTCAGTTTCCTGTTCTTGGCTGACAGGAGTGACACCCGGTGTGATCTTCTACTGCTGTAGACAATCTGCTCCAAGGTTTGATGTGTTGTGCGTTCAGAGATGGTATTCTGCATACCTTGGTTGTAACGAGTGCTTGTTTGGTTCCAGTTGATAGAAAGGAAACAGTAACTCAATCTACCCATTCTCCTCTGACATCAACAAGACATCTTCATCCACACAACTGCTGCTCACTGGATATTTTTTCTTTTTCGGCCCATTCTCTGTAAACCCGAGAGATGGTTGTGTGTGAAAATCCCAGTAGATCAGCCGTTTTTGAAATCCTCAGACCAGCCAGTCTGGCACCAACAACCATGCCATGTACAAAGTCACCTAAATCCCCTTTCTTCCCCATTCTGATGATCGGTTTGAACTTTAGCAAGTTGCCTTCACCGCATCTAGATGCCTAAATGCATTGAGTTGCTGCCATGTGATTGGCTGATTAGCAACTGAACAGGTGTACCTCTAATAGTGTCTGGTGAGTGTATTAGACGCATCATGTGGAGATGAATACTTGGTGTTTTCATACAGGCAATGCCTTACCAGTTCACTTTTAGGAGGACATCATATATCTTTAACAGATTAGAAGGGCTGTGGTTTTAGTGCTACCTGAGCAGATGATCTTCAATTTCTTTGGGATGTAATCCTTGATTTGGATGTGTGTTTTTAGATAATTATGTATGCCTACGTTCTTTTAGTTTCAGTCAAAGCAACATACATGTAGACCAAACATTTCTTACCTGCTGGTGGGGAGATTAGATGTGGATCTTCTCTACTAAAGCGGTGAAAAGGTGCTGGTAGTATGCAGTGTGGTGTCCTGTACCCACCTGATTTCACCTGGCTGGGTCCTGCCCCAAATTGGTTGCTGTGGGTTGACAGCATTCATTTTGATCTCACATGAGCGTGTTTCTGTGACCAGTAACATGGACCTTTTTTTAATGGTAGGAATCACAGCTACCATTGCTGAGCTGTATTTGAGGGTGTAAGTTCTGGGTCTGTAATCCCAACTTCATTACTAAGTCACCCATATAAAACAACCATACAGCAGTCTAAACCCACCAGGCCTACATATTTCTTCCACAACAATCATGGTCCAAGCCAGGGTTATGCTGACAGCCCTGCAACCTGCGCCTTTTTAAGAAGTTGCCATGGCAGATTTCCTTTAGACCCCTTTCACACTGGGGCGTTTTTCAGGCGCTTTAGCGTTAAAAAAAGCATCTGTAAAGCACCTGAAAGAAGCCTCATCTGCAATCCCAATGTGAAAGCCCGAGTGCTTTCACACTGGGGCGCTGCACTGGCAGGACGTCAAAAAAAGTTCTGCAAGCAGCTTCTTTTCGACGCTTTCGTGTTTTTGCCACCAGGCTGGGTGCGCCGATGGCCCGAGCCCTTTCACACCGCCAGCGCCCGAAAAACTCCCCAGTGTGAAGGGTCTCAAGCACCACTTTGCCAGCTTTTTTCGGGTGCTTCCAGTGTGAAAGGGCTCGGGATTACAGATGAGGCTTCTTTCAGGTGCTTTTTTTAACGCTAAACCGCCTGAAAAACGCCCCAGTGTGAAAGGGGTCTTGGTTCATACCAGATGCGATCCAGGGCTTTTTTTTTTTTCCATCAAAAACGCTTGGACAGTAGGTTATATGGGTTCCAGTGGCATAGTTCATACCAGTGCAGTCAAAAAAAAAAAATTTGGGACGTGCCGCATTATTCTGCAATGATCTCTACTGGAAAATGGGGGAAAAATTCACTGAAACGCTTTGAGAACGTATCATAAAGTGCATGCAGGAACAAGTGTGTTTCTGTGGTGTGACCTGCCCCTAAACCTATCAATTTTAAGTTTCCAAAAACCGCTACGTTACCATCATGCTGGGAATTCTGTCACATTTGCTTGTGCTCTTAACCAAAGAGCACAAGTGGCTCTCGCTCCTGGCCAACATTCAGTGCGGCTTTGCATTCCGCTCTCTGATCGGTGTAAGGTAGGGAAGCATTGTGAAGGGGACATGGCTGTGAAGGTGTGTGCGTCGGGGGGGACGTTAAGGGGGCTGTGGTGCGGAGGGGACTGAGGACTCTGATGTAATAACCGGATTGTGATTAAAAAAGAGGGGGTTGCGATGAGAAGGATCTGAGACATCGCACAAACATGTGATTCATACCTCTGTTGGAAGAAAATTAATTTTGATTGGACCTCCATGAATTGTCATTCAATACCCATGTTGCTTAGTGACAAATTGGCTTTAAATGCATAAAAGCAGGACCCACAAGGTACTTGGTATTGGCTGTTAGCAAAAAACAAACTCCCCTGCATCCTTCTGAAGCTAGTGTCACTTTGTCATGAAGACCCTGTTCACATGTTTTGGTGCAGTTGAGCGCATAATAAAGCCAAGAAACACCCCAGCCAAAAACAGATAACAGCCTATGTGTGTATGGACACCTAGGATAACATGATGGGAAGTTTATTAACTGTAGAAAAAAAATGTTTGAAGCCAAAAACAGCAGCTGTAAAAACGTCCAGTGTACATGAGGCCTCATAGTAAAAGTTATTATTCACCTCCTGTGTGTTTTCATCCAGTCAGTCCATTTTTTTTTTTTTTAAAAGGTCCTACAAGCAATTTTTTACTGTGTTTTAAAAAAACAAAAAACAAAATGTCGTCCTCCATAGAGATGAGTGGAAGTAAATGAAGATGTGCATTCTAATATAGGAAGTACCTTCTCTCCGCAGAGCGCATAGAAATGCTCACAACGTGTAGTTAAAAAAAAAAAAAAATAACTGTAAATAATACATTTTATGTGTTTTTAAAGGGCAAATGCTTGAAGCGGCCCTAAAAGCTTTACGGTCTTATTCGGTGGTGAGCCCCATCCGTCAATGTCCAATCCTTGCGTCCAATCAGAGCTGCTCATTGAGGGTGCTGTAATTGGATCGAGGGATGATGGGTGGAGTAGTGCCTATGGTTCGCACACCAGACCAGGTACATACAGATTGTTCTACAAACACTTCTGTTTGCATCGGGCAAACATTCTGTAAAGCCTGTGGACACCTTTTAGTCATTAAGGAAGAATAAGTGACAGCATTTGCGTCAGTAAAACAAGCGTACAGAAGCATCATATGTTTCTGCCCTGATAGGCTCCTTTTTTGTTGTAAAGCTGAATTCTAGGTAGGTATCAAAGACATCTATTCATTAATTCCCCAATAAATGTTCTCATTTTTAAGGGACAGTACTTTTAGTTTGACTTGGTACCAGCCTGTACAGCAGAGCTCAGACTGGGAGGGGCAGAAGCACCACAAGGAGTGAATTGGTTGTGTTGCGGTGCAGGTCCATGCTGGTAGGTGGAGGAGGGGGTTGAGTGACAGATATGACCTCATCGGTCTGGTGCCTCCCCCTCCTCCCCCGTGTCCAGTCACAGGCTGGGGGGAGGGACATGACCTGTGCATGTTGGTTAACTGCACCTGACAAAAATCAGGTCTCCGGCTCTGCCTGACAAGACTGCTGTGTGGCAGAGCTGTGTACTTCATAACTGGATGGACAGAAATAAACCTTTTGACAGGTAAAATATCTCTCATAATGTATTTCATCTATTTAGCTCTTTGCCAGACGTTCAGTTTACAAGCTATACAGGAATCCAGTTGGCCTCGGTAGATTCTCTAATGGTTCTCTGGGATGAAAATCTAACCTCCATCAAATGCAGAAGTTTATTAATATTTAATCCATTAGTCAGTCAGTTTTGGTTTAAAGCTAACCTTTGCTTCTGAGAAGTCCTGCCTATCGCTATGTTTAATGGTCCATTATAAAGAGCTGATGAATTCTAATCCAAAGATCAAGGTAAGGTTGTAGTAAGGTTGGTCCCGGACATGGTAGACGCCCACGGCTCTGGCAGGGAGATGTCACCTTTTGGATTCTCTAAAACGAATAACTAGCCGGGGGAGGGGTAATGAACAGCCCCAGCAATCTAGCATTAGCTGAAATATCCGATCCATTTTGGGGGATTTATTCTTCTGCTGAGATTTGTTGGCTGAGGGGTATCTGCCCAGGTCTCCTAATGTCCCAAAAGATGGTTATCCAATCCTCTCATACCTGAGAAATAATTAGAGCTTTACATTTTTTTTATTTTGTCAATTCCTACTGTTTGAAGTGATGCTTTTTATTACTGCCTTTTCGATCTTGCGGTGTCCTTATCCTATTGAGGTACCTTGTTTTAACAGGTATGTGCTCTCGGCCCTCCCCTATGAAAGGTGGCAAATGTGTCGGGGAGGAAGAAGCAAAGCAGCGAAACTCCCCTTTTTTGGGTCGAGCTCCACTTTAAGAAAAAATTACTGTATGTTTCATTGCTTGCTCGCAGTGCAATACAGTTAAAAAGACTTTAACCACTTTACCTCCAGAAGATTTACTTCCTTTCATGACCAGGCCATTTTTTATAATGCGGCATTGCATTACTTTACCTGCCAATTGTATATAATTATATTTGGTTTTTTTTTTTTTTTAATCCAGGTAGGGGGGGGGGGGAGAAAGTTCCCTGCGGGATCACAGTCCATGTCACAATAGAATCTCTCTGCTTTATCCCAACATAACATCAGCTAAATGAAATGGTAAACAGGATACTTGGTAACGGTGGGGAGATGACATGAGCAGAGTTCAAAGTTGACTGCTGACATGTCTGAGGTCACATGACTCTTATTCATAGCTGGAAGCTACATGGGAACTAAGGCCAGGCGTGGGTAGAGACGCAGTGCAACCGGGAATCTACCACTCTGAGCTGGTTATGGCATTCAATGGATAAGACTGCCCTTTATATTAGAAAAATGCGTACAAGAATTGGATTTCACATTATAAGAGTGGCTGAAGTACTTCCAGCATCAGATGATTCATTTGTTCTGCTCCGGGTCTGTTCTGGGTCTTCATAGGGGGATGCTGTGAATGTTCTGTCTGATTCACAAAGACCTTTCTCTGTAGTATTTCATCCTTGTGCTATTTTACTATTAAAGGGCCACGAAACCTAAAAGACATCATTTTCACAAACTGGTTAAAGTGAACCTTTCAGTGACTTTGTCAAAGTCCAGCAAAGACAACCATATCAATATTCCCATCACACATGTCCCTAGAGCAGGCTTAAAATGGTTGTAAACTTTTACATATACCCAGTGAGGTGATTGGCCTCAGGTGATACACAGATGAAACCAATCCTCCTACATAAGTTGTACCTTTTTATCTGCAGTTGTCTCTCCTCCTGCATTCGTTCAAAGTGTGCAATTTTTAAAGCTTGTCTGAGCTGTCAGAAAAAAAGGGGTAAAGAGCTGAACTGCAGAGCTCAGTGAGAAAAGCCCTGAGAGCCGATTTAGAGGGAAGGGACAAATATTTTCATAATTGATTAATCGGTCAGCTGATTAGTTGGCCTGCATACAGAATGCATTATTTGTTTACATTTCAGGAAATACAGTGCAACACACATACAACTCAGTACACCATCCATACATGTCAGTAAATGCCTGAGGAGCAATGCCTCATGGGACATGATGTAGTCCTGGGCAAGAAGTGAGGTGGTTGTAAAGTCAGAATTTTTATTACCTTGCTATAGGAGTAGGGCCGAAACAACTAATCGATTATGAAATTAATGGATTACTATTTTCATAATCGAGTAATCGGACAGTAACATAATGGGGTTAAAAAACCTAAAAATAGCCCTTTATAGTACAAAGAGCAAATCTCTACTGTAAATATTACTTCCACTGTTGCACACTTCCACTGTTGTACTATGAAGGAGATATATATATCAATATATCACACACACACCTTTTTTTTTTTTTTTTTTTTTTTTTTTATTTTATCTCCATTATGTTACTAAGACCCCTTTCACACAGACCCGTTTTGCAGGTGCTATAGCGTTTAAAAAAAAAAAAAAGAGAACATTTTTCTTTCCTTCCTTCCTTCCTTCTTCTTTTTTTTTTTTTTTTTTTTTTTTTTCTTTCCTTTTGAAAGCTCTGTTTGTGGGGGAAAAAGACGCAAATTTCGTTTGGGTACAGCATTGCATGACTGCGCAATTGTCAGTTAAAGTAATGCAGTGCCTAATTGTTAAGTGCTCTGGTCAGGAAGGGGGCAAAATCTTGTGGGGCTGAAGTGGTTAAACCGCTGTTGTGCTCCAGTCCAGTAAATTGGCCTTGGCCGGGATCATGTCATTGGCCTGTAATTGGTAGAAACCTTTCCTCAGTCCTTTTTTTTTTTTTTTTTTTTTTTTTTTTTTTTTGCTTCAGTAATCCGATCAGACTGCAGCATTGTAATTTTGTAGCCAGTCACAAAATGCGGGACTGCAGCACTGGCAGATCTGTGTCAGACAAACAAGGAATTTATAAAGTAGTGCTGGACCCCTACGGTTTTCTTGTTGGTATTGCTATCCTAAAATGTTGTCTATCCTCCTGGATCCTGGCTTCTACAACCCAGAGAATCCCCATGGTCTCCTTGGCTTGTAGTGTAATGTAACAAAAATGGAAATTAAGCTCCACGCCATTAAGAGGTCCAGATACCATTTAATTCCATTAACAGCCAAGGGAACAATCCAAAGAGTAGCCGGCATGTTTCAGGGGTTCTTCATTTGGGGTTTGAACGCAGTGTGAGTGAACTAGAAGTGAGCCGGGCCTTTAAATTCTTCCTGTGTGATTACAAGCACAGGTCTGTTGTGTCTGGAGATGGGAAGGTCTGGATAAAGAGAAAATGGAAACATTTTACAATAAGTAATTTTATGTATCACCTGGTATTCAAACTATATAACCTGAAGACCTTAATGAATGAATCCTGAGACTTTACGTAAAGTCTTACATTATTGCAAGTTCGCTCATCTGAAGACCAGCAAATCCTGGAATACAATTCATGTAACACTGAACTTCCCAATGCCACTAGAGGGCACTGCAGGAGAGGGGCTACAGTTTAGTTTGCTTTTGGGGTCCATCTTGTACATCCTACAGTTGGATAATTGTTGGGATTTAGTAGATTACTGTGAGGGAAAGTGTGTGTGTGTGTGTGTGTGTGTGTGTGTGTGGTTAGCTGTTGTGTATAGTTGAAATGTTCTTAACATCTACAGTTCTTGTTCTTCCACTTGTAATGTGAGGGAAAAAAAATGCTGATGAAGACCTTGTTGACGGGAAGAGGGAAGTACTATGGTCTCTGTGAGGGGTAATAAAAATACTGTTTGGTAGAAAGTTTGTGGTCTTGTGAATGTTATGAGCTTGCAGCACTTCCTGCTCCAGAACCATGCATGTTGATGTAGAGTTGCCCCCATTTGCAAATCAAATGCGTGCCTCTTTTCCATAAGATTTTAGTATGTTGGAATTTGTGCCAGTTCAACCAAAAGAGCCCTTTGTGAGGTCAGGTACTAATGTTGGGTGAGAAGGCCTGGCTGGTAATTGGCATTCATTTAGGGTAGACATTAGGGGTCTGTGCAGAACATCTACACTCTGCCCATTTTGGTCACTTTCTGATGAACCAGACAGAATTCTCTGTGGCCCTGCTTTGTTCAGAAAAGTCAATTATTTCGATTGACTTCTGTCAAAGGGCCCTGCTGGAAGATTTTCGGTGAAACTGTGGCTACATCCAATCGATTATTTATTTACATATACACTCCCAAGCCCCTTTATTAGGTACACCTTGCTAGTACCAAGTTGGACCCCCTTTTGCCTTCAGAACTGCCTTAATTCTTCATGGCATAGACTCAACAAGGTGTTGGAAACATTCTTCAGATATTTGGTCCATATTGACATGATGGCATCACGCAGTTGCTGCAGATTTGTCGGCTGTACATCCATGATGCAAATCTCCTGATTCACCGCATCCCAAAGGGGCTCTATTGGATTGAGATGTGGTGACTGTGGAGGCCATTGGAGTGCAGGGACCTCATTGTCCAGTGGTGAGATGATTTGAGCTTTGTGACATGGAGCATTATCCTGCTGGAAGGAGCCATCAGAAGATGAGTACACTGTAGTCATAAAGGGATGGACATGGTCAGCAACAATACTCAGGTAGGTTGTGGTGTTTAAATGATTCTCAGTTGGTACTAAGAGGCCCAAAGTGTGCCAAAAAAAAAAAAATCATCCCACCACACCACCAGCCTCAACCGTTGATACAAGGCAGGATGGATCCATGCTTTCATGTTTATGCCAAACTCTGTCCCTACCATCTGCATGTCGCAGCTGAAATTGACTCAGACCAGGCAACGTTCTTCCAATCTTTTATTGTCCAATTTTGGTGAGCCTGTGCAAATTTTGTTTCCTGTTCTTCGCTGACAGGAGTGGCACCCGGTGTGGTCTTCTGCTGTTGTACCCCATCTGCTTCACGGTTCAATGTGTTGTGCTTTCAGAGATGGTATTCTGCATACCTTGTGTGTGTGTGTGTTGTGTTGTGTTTTTTTTTTTTTTTTTTTTTTAGTTACTGCTACCATTCTGTGATCTGCCCATCCTCTGACGACAACAACAAGGCGTTTGTCCACAACTGCCACTCACTGGATGTTTATGTATGTATGACTGTGCTTAGAAGTGAAAAAGGAGCAGCTAGCACCAAGATCTGATACTAAAACTGGAGTGCAAAATCTGGTGCAGCTCTGTATAGAAACCAAACGGCTTGGAGGCTTTAGGCTGAGTTCACACATTGCTGTGCAGATCACATGCCATGTCTGTGCGATGCGATTTCAGCCATACAAACTGGCTGAAATCATATTGGGTCCTGCACCATTTTGGTGTGAAATTGTTATTTATTTTTTTTTGGTCCACGATTCCTGCACCATTTCACAGTTTGCACTGCAATTTGTGAACCGATCTGGGTGTTTCGTTAACTTTACATTGACATTCACCGGTTTGCGGATCTCAGTGTGAACCACTGTGACCTCAGGTGCGATGCGGGAACCCGCACTGGATTCACAGGGTCTTCACATCGCACCATTGTGAACCAAACCTTAGCCTAGGCTCACATTGCTGCGGGTTAGAAAAATGTGCAAGTTCAGCTGAACACTATTTCAACCCAGCAATGCAGTCCGACTTTGGGGGCGATTTGACAGACCTCTGTGCCGGTTCCTGCCCAGATGTCTATTGAAATCGCACCCGAACTCTCCAAAGTAGTGCAGGAACTACTTTTGGGAATTGGTGCAGAGCCGCAAAGTCGGTGTCACACTGAATCAGACGGTACTACTGTCGACAATAGCGGCCGATTTGGCATGCAATTTTTACATGTCAAATCATACCAATGTGAACCTAGGCTTAGTGTCAGCTTAATTGAACAAGCTGAAGTTAGAACCTGATTGGCTACCATGCACAGCTGCCCCAGATTTTGCACTCACCTAGTTTAAGTAAAGCTCCCCCTAAGCCTCGGCTCACACCAGAGGCAGCACGACTTGCAGGTCGCCTCACCGAGGCGACCTGCACACGACTGCCCGGGCGACTTGCAAAACGACTTCTGTATAGAAGTCTATGCAAGTCGCCCCCAAAGTCGTACAGGAACCTTTTTCTAAGTCGGAGCGACTTGCGTCGCTCCCCTTAGAACGGTTCCATAGCACAGAACGGGAGGCGACTTGTCAGGCGACTAGGTCGCCTGACAAGTCGTCCCTGTGTGAACCGAGCCTAAGGCTGCTTTCACACTGGAGGCGCTTTACAGGTGCTATAGCGATAAAAATAGCGCCTGTAAAGAGCCTCTTCTCTCACTCCAATGTGAAAACCCGAGTGCTTCCACACTGGAGCGGTGCGCTTGTAGGACAGTAAGAGTCCTGCAAGCAACATCTTTGCAGCGGTGTACACACCACTCCTAAAGCGCCCCTGCCCATTGAAATCAATAGGCAGTGCTGCCGAAACCGCCGCTGCAGCGGCGCTTTGCTGGCTGTTTTAACCCTTTTTTCAGCCGCTAGTGGGGGTTAAAAGCGGCCAAATAGTGCCGCTAAAACGACGTTAAAAAATAGCTGCGTTTTACCGCCGACGTCTGCCCATCCCAGTGTGAAAGTAGCCTAAGTGTCCATATAGCGAAACAAATAAAAATTCACAGTGCAATCAAAAGTCCATAATTTTCCCAGTGTCCATGTGGTAAGAGATTCAAAAACGGGTTCTTCAACAATATGCTTTGACCAAAATATAAGGGGTGCTCCAAAACACCATGTGGTCACCTCCGAGTGCACATGAAGTACCTTACCAGAAGGTATGTGACCATGTGTGAGGATTTTTCTAGATTGTAAGCTCTAACGAGCAGGGCCCTCTGATCCATCCTGTATTGATTTGTATTGTAAGTGTACTGTCTGCCCCATGTTG
Organism: Aquarana catesbeiana; assembly: GCF_042186555.1. Taxonomy (NCBI): domain Eukaryota; kingdom Metazoa; phylum Chordata; class Amphibia; order Anura; family Ranidae; genus Aquarana; species Aquarana catesbeiana. The sequence goes on from NC_133326.1 coordinate 648,987,690, forward strand.
TAAAGCGCTGCGCAAACTGTTGGTGCTATATAAATCCTGTATTATAATAATAATAATATGGTCCTAAAGCGTTCAATAGATATCCTGGATCCAGTAATCTAGTGACTGACTCGACCCAAATGCTCCAACCCAGACAGACCTGCTGTCTTATCTGTGGCTTATACTGAGCCTTTAAATCTTGCTGTGCCTTGGCCTCGCAAGGCAGCATGGGACTTGTAGTTCCCTGTCTGGGCTCTGGAGGCAGCTGCGGCCCTCCTTGACCGCTTCATACAAGCTGCTTCATATTCCGGACGCTTAGTATGAAGAGCTGTCTTGATACACCAAGAGGTTAGAGCCTCTGACTTGCACCAACAACAAACTCCCCAGCATGTTATCCTGTGTCCATGTGCACATAGGCTGTTTTCAGCTTTTTTTTTTTTTTTTTTTTTTCTGGCTGGGAAAAAAATTTCTTCTGTAGATGTATAGTTTTGCTTAAAAAATGCTACTGCAAAACTTATTCTACAGCTAATGTTACTGGTGTTTTTATTAAGGTCAAGTGTGTATGCGGCCTTAAAGTTTGGCGTTTGCTCTTTTTTTTTTTTTTTTTTTTTCTCTTTTCATTTTGGTGTAAAGTGACCTTTGGTGTGTCTGCTGGTCAGGAAATCAATGCTGACAAATTGTTCTTCCATCAAAACCAGATGACCTCAGCTGTAGTTCTTATGAATTAAATAATTCTTTAGAATTTATGTTCCCTTTTTTTTTTTTTTTTTTTTTTTTAATTCTATTTACGGTAGTTTTGTTTGTAAAAAAAAAAAAAAAAAAATTAACCCTGCTTCTGGTTTGGATATGCAGTGTCTGCACCTAGAAAGCTGATCTTCTACAAGCCGGAGAGTGCAAAGATCACATCCCCATCAACAGCCTGTCATATTATACAGAGTGTTAATAATTCCTGAACCTTCTCTGCATTCCCAGAACCTCCTTACACTTTCAGCTACATATTATCTATTCTGTCTACTTGAAGTAGAATCGGTCACTTTGACTATTACACGGATATTAGGTGGGTCTATGTTCACACTTGCACATCAGCATCTTTGTTAGTATTTTCAGTTTTTTGCACAATTTTTCTATTTTATTTTTCTCTGGTTTGAATGTTTTTTGTTTTAGCCACTGGAATCTAGTTACTAGGGGAGGAGACAGTTGGACACAACACTTGTTATACTCATTGCGTTTTTTTTCTGCCACTCCCATTTGAAGTCTATTAGGCCAAAAAAACTTGCAATCGTGCCTCACAGAAGCCTCTATACATTTTTATAAACCCCGAGCAGCAAATGTGAATGTACACAATAGAAGAGTGTCGAGTGATGAAGGGCTTCTGGAAAGGCTTTTCAGAATAATTAGCTGTAAGAGGGGAGCTAATGATGGCAGCTGAGAACTATGGGAAAGAGTATTGGGAGGAGGAGACACGTGTCCTCTAAAGATAACCTGTTAATTTATTCTGAATAGTAAAGTGACAGGTTCTCTTCAAGGCTTGGATTAGACCTGTGTATTTGCGTGTACAGCATTCACAACCATTTTATGTATTTAACCACATAATACCAAACTGCATGGCTTTTATTACGTGTACTGATGCTTCTGCTTCTTCCCTTTTTTTTTTTTTTTTTTTTTTTTTTTTTTTTTTTTTTTCCAAAATACTCACCGATAGTTTACACTTCAGCTGTCGGCAATGGTACAAAACATTAAAGTTATTTAGAACTGAAATAAATGTTTGATAACACGTTTCACATTGGGGAAAAAAAAACAAACAAAATTTTAATTTATTAAAAGTTTATAAAATTTAGATGTGAACACAAAAACAACTCCGCAGGAAAATATTGAAATGGAGAAGAATAAATAGTTAATTACGGCATATTAGAGTAAAGTAAGGGTTAATAAGAGGTTAAAACAGAAGATTTAATTAAAAAACAAAACAAAAAAAAAGTATTTGGCTGACTTAATCTGCAGTTTAAGGTCAATACCATTTGAAGAAAAACATTGAGCTGCAAAAAAGTTTCTTTTTATCTGTGTTGGCACTGAGCAATGTTGATAAACCTTGCCGGGCTGTTTTTTTTTTTTTTTTTCTCCTCTTTCCAAGCTGTCAGGGAGATTCCCTCTGACAGCTGAAATAACTGAGCCTGAATGTATTGGGGCATTTACATGAGTACCGATACTTGTGTAAATGTATAGTATCAGCATTGATACCGGTATTGGTGCAACCCTACTAAAATACTTTAACTAGTGTTGTGAAGAGGTCACATGATCTTTCCCTGCTGGTTCTTTTTTTTTTTTTTTTTTTTTTTTCTTCTCCTCCCACAGATCTGTGGGAGGAGCCTTCAGTAATTCCAGTTCTGCACCCTCCCCCCCCCCCCCCCCCCCCCCCCCAGGGGCTAGGAACATGTTCACATGAAGCAAGGGGTCACAATGCGTGTTCTGCCCCCCCCCCCCCCCCCCCCCCCAGTTGCAAGGAACACGGATGTGGAGAGAAGGGGGGGTCACTCAGCACTGTGTACATCCACAAATATGACTTTATACAAGTGGGCTGCTTGGAGCGGGACAAAGGAGAACATGAAATTCTTGCCTGTTAACTTCCACCAGAGCACAAGCAGTAAAGGTGACAACGGGGGATCCATAGGATCTCCGGCTACAGCGGGGACACCAGCAAGGAGGTAGAGCCAGCAAAGGCGGGATCAACCAGGTTTTTATTACTATAAGCAAAATGAACGGGATAATGCTTAAGCCATTATGCATACTTTAAAATAACAGACATTTTAATGCTTTGCCTAAAAGCATTCTATAGATTGCCTGTAACAAATACAATTCAAATTACCATGTAGACAGTTTTAAAGCTATAGGGTTTGACATTTTAAGAATTCTCAGTATCTAGATCAACGTTTCTCAACTGCAGTCCTCAAAGTGTCCCAACAGGTCATGTTTTCAGGATTTCCCTCAGATGAAATGGCTGTTGTAATTACTAAGACAGGGAAACTGATCAAATCACCTGTGCAAAATAATGGTAAGCCTGAAAACATGACCTGTTGGGGAGTCTTGAGGACTGGAGTTGAGAAACACTGGTCTAGATGGTGAAATTAAGTGCTGGTTGTAGATTTTCAGGCTTCCAGTTTGGTGGTCCCAGAATCTGAGAGACCTTGGATTTTACACTGTATTTTGACCTTCATCTGTGTCTGGATTAAAGAACAGAAGCCCTGCAGGTCATGTCCTCTATGTATTCCCATGCTAAATGTCTAGGCTTGAATGGAATGTGTGTGTGACTGCTTTATGGTTCTTGTCTGATCATATAAAGTTTGGTCAACAACCCATCTTGCCACACCTGAGCTGAGAGCCTAACACCCAGTGTGTCAGGCTCTATGTACTCAAGGGACAAATGCTAGAAAGGGAATTTGTTGTGACAGGGCCAAGCGGGCAGCTTGGTGTCCGTATTAGAAGTGGTTTATGGAGAAATGTGTTTTGTTACTGAACGTAGGTGTAGGGTAAGAGCTTGTTGCATTGCCATGCAGACTTCCTGACTTCATAACTTTCATGTGAGCTGAAGGCTGCCTGATTTCATTTCTCAGTAGAACTGTTATACTATTCTGGTATAAAAACTAGAACAAAAGAAAATGAATGCTATTGCTTTATGAGAAAGTTTGCAATGCACCTCTTGATTGAAGCATTCTGTAGACATCTGGTACCTTGGTCATTTGGCTGTACTTCTCCTGTGGGTTACAGGAGTGCAGTTTGTTCTGCAATTCTATGACCCGTTTTCAGCCAACAGCGGCCAAGAGCCCGATGTCTGCTAACCTCAGAGCCGGTCCAGGCTGGGGAAAGATCACGACCATATTGTCGGGATCCATCCAGGAGCCTAGACCAACAACTGACTCAGGCTCTCAGCGATCTGCTGAGAGCCTGAGCCAGCCCAGCCGCTCCTGCCCCCTCCATAGACCAGCGCTCCTGTGTGCACTGTAGGGGCAGAGCAGGGAGCTGGTGATGGACGGTCACGGCTCTCTGCTCAGAGCGGTGGGGAGAACTAAGCGATCAGCAGTGTCTGATCGCTCAGTTATCTGCCTTAGAGACAGCAGGGGGACAGCTGCAGCAGTTGCATTGATGCTGCATCCACCTAGGTGAGTATAACCACTTGCCGACCGGCTCCTGTACATATACGTCGGCACTTTGAAGATGGATATCTTGGTAACGGCAGCAGCTGCTGCTGCCACAACTGAGGTATCCATCTCTTCAGGAGCCGGTCCTGTTTACAATAATTGTGGTCTCTGCGGCGGATTCGGCGCAAAATCACCATTATCGGCCCAGAAGAGGTGCCACCCCCCACATGCAACCTGTAGAGTTTTTTAAACGTCACCTATGGAGATTTTTAAGGGTAAAAGTTTGACGCCATTCCACGAGCAGGCGCAATTTTGAAGCGTGGACATGTTGGGTATCAATTTACTTGGCGTAACATTATCTTTCACAATATAAAAAAAAATTGTGTTAACTTTACTGTTGTCTTATATTTATGTATTTTTTATTAAAGTGTTTTTTCCCAAAAAAGTGCGCTTGTAAGACTGCTGCGCAAAAACGGTGTGAAAGTATTGCAACCGCCATTTTATTCTCTAGGGTGTTAGAAAAAAAAAAAACATTATATAATGTTTTTTTTTTTTCTAAGTCATTTTCTAGCAAAAAAAACGGTTTTAAACTTGTAAACGCCTAAATCTCAAAACAAGGCTAGTCCTTAAGTGGATAATTTAAAAAAAAAAAAAAAAATCCCATACTTCTCTTTTTAAAATTCTCATCTGTTGTGCATGGTGTTACTTCCTTCACTAAACTAAACATACCCATTTCTGGCATCTCTTCACATGTGCAGCTTTCTGTGATTCAAAGACCTGTTTTTCAGAACATTTAGTGCCCATTCTCACCATTGTGTTACAATAAGTTGTGCGTTACTGCAACGCGGGGCAATGCATGGTGCATGTGTTGGTGCCATTGATTGTGAGCGCAACCCCCAGCAAATTTCAATGATGTCCCGTGCGTTATCCTGTAGGGCAGCCAACAAAAAATTATTTTATTATAAACTTCTTTCTGATTTCTGATTTCTTCTTCCTTCTTCCTTCTTCCTTCTTCCTTCTTCCTTCTTCCTTCTTCCTTCTTCCTTCTTCCTTCTTCCTTCTTCCTTCTTCCTTCTTCCTTCTTCCTTCTTCCTTCTTCCTTCTTCCTTCTTCCTTCTTCCTTCTTCCTTCTTCCTTCTTCCTTCTTCCTTCTTCCTTCTTCCTTCTTCCTTCTTCCTTCTTCCTTCTTCCTTCTTCCTTCTTCCTTCTTCCTTCTTCCTTTTTTCTTTTTTCTTTTTTCTTTTTTCTTCTTTCTTCTTTCTTCTTTCTTCTTTTTACTCTTTTCAGTACAAAAATAGAAGAATACATGTATTAAGATGCCTAGAAGCTTGTATGCACTTTTTAGAAATCTTTGATTGGCTTAGGCCTCATTCAGATGGGCGCTGGCAGCCTTACTGCGTTCATTGGAGGCCTTTGTTTTGGCTTCTGCATCCACCCCCAGCTGCATGTTGACAGCCTACAGCAAAGGGTGCAGAATTTGACATACAGCTCCGTCCGTGCAGCCGCTGCGCCTGCATTCACCTCCATAGGTGGAATACAGCAGTATGTATCCAGCGCCCATCTGGATGAGACCTTGGAGTCCATTAAAGTTAGGGAGATGCTGAAGTTTGAGCTCCATCCTTCCTACTTCTGCATCTCGCTGTTTTGGTCAAAAAGATTATTCATTATGGTGGTTGTCCATTAGTGAGGCACAGGAAGGGGGCAAGCTTGAATTTTAATATTGAAAAAATATGCATAATGGAGCACCATAGTTTTTGGAGGCTTTCAGGACACTCATTGCTTCTAAAGGGTTTCTACAGCCATAATCCCACTATGTCTGAGCTCCCTGCTTACACTTTGACTGTGCAGTTACCTTTATATCGTTAAGTGTTCTCTGAAATCCCCTGGCCAGGCCATCTCTGTTTTACGTATGTTTTGGGCATGCCAATAGCAAGATCTGCCCATCTGGGAGTTTTGTGTGTTTCAGCTTCTCCTGTTGCATTTTCCATAATAAACATTCTAGCAGGACTATGAAGATAGGAGGACCCCCATGCTGGAAAATGCAGTTCTGGTTCTGTGGAATTGCCTGTTTAGGGATCTCGTGATGTCGCCACCCCAGCTGCCTTTTTTTTTTTTTTTTTTTTTTGGGGGGGGCTCTTGGGTGCTGCCGCCACCATCTCTTGTTAGGGAAACCTTGCGGCTTCACAGCCGGTTCCCTCCTGCGCATGCACAAAGTGCGCTGCATTCTGTGAATGGCGGTGGAGAGAGGGGGGCCGAACTTCCGAGTGACTTTGCCGCAATGAAGTCACCCGGAAGTGGGAGCGGGTACCCTTTCAAAAACGGGTATCCATTGCCTGAAAGGTGCCAAATGTGACAGCGGAGGGTGAGGAAGCAAACAAATGGATTTTGTCCTTTTGGGTGGTGCTCTGCTTTAAGTCCCACATAGGCTTGAGCGAGTTCATATAGTGTGTGTGTGTGTGTGGTTTTTGTGTTTTTTTTTTTTTTTTGTTTTTTTTTCTCGTGCCATCATAAGTTCATGCAATGTGTGTTGTGTGGTATGCAAACCTTGGCTGAATGTGAATAATAATACTTTAATAGTTTTTTAATATTCAAAATTCAGTATGTCAAAATTTCCTTGACCACCAAATCCTTTTTATTTTGCATGTTTCCCTAAAGAGCAATATTGATTCTTCAGTATTTAGTTCCTTTTGTGTTCTTCCAGCTCTGCAGTAATCCAGCATGAAATGATCCTGGGCTGTGCCCTATGTAGGAGCGTCCTATAACAAAGACTGTTCAATGCTGTTCTCTCTCCTTGTTCTGGACGACTGGTCTTGTATCCACCCACTAATGTAGTTTTTTTGCAGGTAGCACAGTGATGTCAGTTCTACTTTTAGAAGGCAACATCTGTGTTTGCAAAGGGGTTTTGTGCAGACAAAGTAGATCTATATCCTTTGTGGCTATTGAGGAGTATATACAGTATAAATAAATATCTTTTATTTTTAAGAATTCGGCTTTAACACGCAGTCTGAGCTTTGCTTTAATAAACGGTTTTGCTCTCCTTATTCATATCTCTAGGTCTGTCTGTTTTTTTCTCTAGTTCTATGATTGCCCTTCTTTGTTTTGTGTCCGCAGGAAGCAAATATTGCTACAGGAGGGAAAAATCCCTGGCCTGAGCGATGATGTGTAAAGCGGTTGAGCAGCCCCTTTATCCTCGCTGATCTGTTTGTAGGCCTTTTCTTTACACTTGACATATAACGGAGTGTAAATATTTCTGGCTGTTTGCTAAACTGCTCCTGCTGTGTCAGATAAGTTGGACGCAAACAGGTTACACCCTCCACAGAATGTTCCCAGAAATAACTCCCTCTGGCAGGTGATGGCGATAATGTGACCGATTTTAGGCGGGTCTGAGCTTCATGACCAGAAGTATCTGAATGCTCCTGCTTAATGTTCTTACGCCTTTTAGGCCCCATTCACACTTGCCAATTGGGCTATTCGAGATTACGCATAGAAGACTTGGCATGATTCTGTGTCATTAGCTGCGGACTTGAAGCCCCATGGAAAGCAATGGGGGATTGGCTGTGCCCACAGCCGTTTGCATTAGTGGTGCACTGAAATGAAGATTTCTGTGCTGTGACTGAAAGTGCAAGATGCACTTAGAGGAAGTAAACTTCCCTCTAATGTTTGTACCTAATAGGCTTGCCTATAGGTACTGTAAATATCTCCTAAACTTGCACCGTTTAGGAAATATTTACTGTATACTGCGCCGATGACGTCATCAGTGCATGCACTCTGAAGGAACGGCCACCCGTGCCATTTCTTCAGGACCCTGTGCTGTGACCGGCGGCTCCCACGCAGGAGTGATGCCACTTCGGCCAGTCACACAGAGTCCGTGGACCCGGAAGGAAAACTGCGAAGGTGAATGCGACCTCCAGCAGGGACGACGAGGGCTTAGTTTGCAGGTAAACTTCACAGCATGTGCTAGTATGCAGTGCATACTAGCACATTATGCCTTTTACTTTGCAGGTGACCAAAAAAGAGGCAGTGTTTACTTCCTCTTTAACCAAAATTGACATGTATGTGTGTACTGAATGGAAATTTTGGTACCAAAAATGCAGGATGCACTTGGCGAAAACGGAAACTGACCGTTTTTAAAAAAAACTATTTATTTTTATATATTATTGTATTCGACTTTTTAATTTAATTTAATATCAATTTAAATGAATATAAATTTATTGTCTGCCATTATTGGCACTTTTTTTTTTTTTTTAAGCACAAGAAAAGCTCAAGAAAAATGTATCCCTTTAAATTCTATGTATGTCTTCACACTGGTCCGCATCATTAACACAACCGTGTTACGTTTTTGAGTCACATGATCTATGAAAAACACACCTTAAGCACAGTAATCGTGGTGAAAATGAGGTGCGTTTTTGTTGCCATTATGGTTACCTTTTCTCTTTTTGCCATTCTGCTGATAACACCATTTTTGGCTGAAAAGTTTCGGCGGCCCAAAATTCTGTGCATCTTTAGTTGTATTGTATTTGACTTTTTAATGAATATCATGAATTTAAATGAATATGGATTTGTCAGCCATTATCGGCACCTTTTTTGAAGTGGTGTTAAACCCTGCTTGCTGCATTTTTGGTACATATTTGGCAAACCTCACCAAAAACGCACCTCCCTATTGAAATGCATTAAACTCCACCATAAGCAAGGTAAAATCACAGGTATTTTCAGGAGCCATTATCGGCCCCACCTCCATTTATAAATAGATATTGTGTGTGATAGAGATATTATATATATATATATATATTATTTCAGGTACTTATATAGCGCCGTCAATTTACGCAGCGCTTTACATATGCATTGTACATTCACATCAGTCCCTACCCTCAAGGAGCTTACAATCTAAGGTCCCTAACTCACATTCATACATACTAGGGACAATTTAGAAAGGATCTAATTAACCTACCAGCATGTCTTTGGGATATATATATATATATATATATATATATATATATATATATATATATATATATATATATATATATATATATATATATATATATATATATATATATATATATATATATATATATATATATATAATTATATATAATTTTTTTTTTTTTTTTTTCTCCTTTTGACACAATGCTGAAAACCCTATTTTCGGCTGAAATTTTGGTGCATCAATATATTTGCATGTCATAGGAATGGTCCTGGGTGCAGCCAGGTCTGATCTTCCTCAGGTAATTGCTGCAAGAGTGAGTACATGCGAACTTCCACAAATGGCTGCGGGCGCTGCTAGACTTCCATTGCTTTTAGTAAGGCTTCCTGCCTGCAGCTAATCACCGAGATCCCTCTGAATCTCACATACTGCCCCTTTTTAGCAATTGTGAATTGGACTTTTTTTTTTTTTTTTTTTTTATCGAAGCTGGAATCCTAAGCTGGTTATTGCAACCAGTAATATGCATTGCATCTCCTCCATAGTATCCTCAGGAGAGCAGTGTACACAAGTCTGAAACATTTCTTTCATATAATTGGTCATAGTGGCCCTGTATTGTATCAGTTTTATTTAACTTGAGTTTTTTGTAATAATAAAGTGAAAGTGTAGACAAGATTACATCTGTAATAAGGGGGTTCTGTGATTGGGAATAAAGGCAGCTATCACATTTTATTTGTTTTAGGTATTTATATAGTGCCATCAATGTACTTGGTGCTTTACATACAGTAAATTCCCATCAGTCCCTTCCCTCAAGGAGCTTACACATACTAAGGCTAATTTAGACAGGAGCCAATTAACCTACCAGTATGTCCTTCTAAGCACAGGAAGAACATGTATGGTCCTCCATCTGTTGAGGAATTGCAAGTCCCATGAGGCTTTGCAAGACTGACAGCCACAAGCATGACTCTGAAGCAGAGGCATGATGGGACTTGTAGTTCCGCAGCAACTGGAGGACCATAGTTTGGATATGGAAGAAAGTGTAATTCACTCCACGTAATAGAGCTAGATCATGTTTATTGGGTCACATGGCAATGAGGGTCCTCCGCACAGGGTTTACTTTGGTGTGTGTGTGTGTGTGCTCATGCTTCTAGGTATGGGGCATTAAAGTGACCCTCTTGGTTTGCCTTGCATGGAAAAAATATAGGTTCAGTTTAGGGCCTTGTGTACACCGGCTTTGACTTGTCTGAGGGGACGTTCACACCAGCCACTGTGTTACAATTCAGTGGCTGGTGTGCAGCGGAATGCACTGTTCACTTCTTTGTTTGGGGTGTGTATGCACACACACGCTCAACCCCTGGCTCCCAAACTCGTGGTCTGGAATGGTGGGTCAGCAAGCCCAGATTGGGCTCAACGTATTTCCGACCCCCCCCCCCCCCATCCCAGAGCATCAGAATGCATGGAGCTGGCAGTGGAAGAAGCGGGAGCTGCACAAGTCTATTTACTCTGTAGCGCCAGCTCCTGTCAGAGTGCTACAAACTGCACTTCGCCTGGGGCCTTTCTAGCAACCTGGAGAGCAGTGCCAGCAGAAACTGGAAGAGGAAAATTTCAGTGTATTAAACATCTCATACATTGCACCTTTACAATGAGCATATTAGCACTTGTATAAAAAAAAATATATATTAGGCTGCTTTCACACTGATCTGTGGGTGCACCTGCGACTTTCCTGCTGGATAGCTGCACTGATTGGATTGAATGCAGGAGTTTTGGTGCACTTTCAAAAAGTGCACCACACCCACAAGATGTAATAGAAGTCGCAGGTGCACTGTGCTGCACCCATAGTGCGGGTAAACCGCAACACATTGATGTGAAAGCGGCCTTATAGAGGGCTCAGGACATGGCTCGTTTTTACATTTGCAATTTGGAGGGGGCGCTAAAACCTCATAGTTCATTGTGGCCAGAGATTGGTTGCATAGTTGGAAACGGACACAAGTTATCCAGTCCAACCTGTGTGTGTGCACTTCTGTTAATATTACATTGTATATCCCTGTATGTTGTTTTTTAGGTGCCTGTCTAATAGTTTTTTGACATTATCGATGCCAAATCATATAAATGGGGGGTGTTAAAAGGTTGAGCGCACCCCTGGACAACCTTGTCTTTTGAGTTAGAATAGCTGCCCAACACAGTGCTGCCACACTTGATGCGAATGTACCATGTACAGCAGTGTGTCCAGCAAGGATCGGCAGTCTTCAGCATTACCTGAAGCGTATTGCAGGCCTGCTAGCAATGTGTTTAAAGGTATAGCCATCTAACATACCTGAATCGTTCCATGTTGGTATAGACTGATAAATACTTTGGTCTTCCTGGGGCCCTGGGCCTATTTTAAAATAAGGACACTTACCTGTCCAGGGCGCCTGCGATGTCCTCACCCGTCCATTCACAGCTTGTTCACACGCATGATCATTGTTCCCGCACTGAATCTTGGGAAGCCTGACACTAAGCTCCCAGGAGACAGTGCGGCGCCGGGGAAAGGCAATAATCACGCCTACTCACATGGGAGGAGAGACAGGAAGTGCCACAATAAAGTATATAAAGGTAATTACAGCGATTAAAAAAAAATTTCGTGCGGCATTTGAACATCTATGCAATTAACTGAAGGGGGTAAGATTAAGTTAAAAATTTGAGTGGAACCCCTCTTTAAGCAGAGGCATCAGAAAATTCAGGCTTGTCACATATGCTCATCCTTCAACCATCGGAGCTTTGAATACACCTCTCGTCTTACTGCACTTTATGCTGTGCTCAATGATAAATCCTTTGTCTGGGTCCATCCAGGCAATCTGTGCTGGGCTTACACCGCCTCTCATCTAGGGATGTCCTGCAGCCACACAGATAAGCTAGACAAAGGACCTGATGTCAGAGCCAGCACTGCTGGAGACAAGTCCACTCGTGGAAGGGATCTTCTACAGAGCTTCCTTATGAGTACTGGACTTTCTGTATGATGATACAACTTCCTGCATTTTTGCTGTCTCTGTAAATTCTGTATTGTTTTCCAGCAAGTCTTTAATTCAGTATTGCACAGTTGTACAGACTTTTCTCCTGTCCTGAAACTGCTTACTCAGATTTCACTGGAGACTTAGAGCTTCTCACAGTGTGCGCTAGAAGCTAGTGGAAGTCAGAACCTACCTCGTTTCCTGGCTGGAGGACACTCGGCAGCTTCATCTAGGTTTTTCTCCAGCCTTACTGTCTCTGGGCCACTTCTTTCATTAAGTGTCACTAAACCCACAGTAAAAAATTGTGCATTACATGCTATTCCTACTCACTAAGTCCCTATGAGATTTGTTTTCTGTATTCTGCAAAAAAACTAATTGATCCTGCTGGTCTCTATCTCCCCCCTTCTGTCTAGGGATTTTGCAGCTGTGGTGGCAACTCTGCACATGCTCAGTTTTTAGTGAGTTTCTGTGCTTTCTACCGATCACATCTGAGCAGCTCATGTGACTATAGAGTCACATGTGGGAGTATACACAGTTTTTTATCATCCGTGTAACCAGCAGCAGAGGACTAGTAGCTCCTTCTGCCACTGTTTCCCTGCAGATGGGCTGGGAAAGAGCTGGGTCATGTGACAGCTGTATATCGATTAGGAAAAGGTACTTGGATGACTTAAAGTGGAGTTCCACCCAGTTTTGAGAGGTGGTCTTAAACGAAAGACCACCTCTCCACCCCTCGTTTTTGGATATTTTAAAAAAAAAAAAAAAAAAAAAAAAAAAGCCTTCTTTCTCTAGTACCTTTTTTGGAAGTACTAAGAGTACTTCTGATCCAGCCAGGCCGCGGCCCAGGATGTCACATCCTCTTCTGCGACGGGCCCCCCTGTTGTCTTCTGGGACACACACAGGTCCCAGAAGACAAGCTGGCCATTCGTAAAGCGACGTAGGACATGCGCAGTCGGACACTGGCAGTGAAGCCGCAAGGCAAGGGGGGGGGGGGGGGCGCGAGCGACATCGCGGGTTCCCTGGACAGGTAAGTGTCCTTATTAAAAGTCAGCAGCTATAGTGTTTTGTAGCTGCTGACTTTTAAAAAAAAATTTTGCGGCTGGAACACCGCTTTAACTTCAGTGCCATAATCCATATACGTGTGTGATTATTATCACTTTAATCTTTTTCATGCATGGAGGGAGGCTCAGCATCATGTGTGAGTGTTATCTAGAGCGGCCTACGGATGTGCGGCATTGAACAGAATGAGGTCTGCTGCTCATAGCAACAAATTTATAATAATTCTAATCCAGCTGTAATTTTTCTAATGCAGGAGTTGACTGTAGACATCTGTTTTGTAGAGGGACTTTTTCTCCAAGTTCATCAGCCCCTTTAATCTCTTTCCTCCTTTTTGTAATTACATTGTCCTCCAATTGTACGTTTTCCTTGTCACATCCAGCAGGGTGAATTCCCCTCTGCAAATAATGGCAATAAAAACGTAATTGCCTTTCACATACAGGTACGCTGCTCTGATAAGACCTGACTTGTCATTGCTTGTCACCTCTCTTCCCTTTCAACACACACAAATCTCTCTTTACTTCTCTCCCCTGCACACAGTGTTTAGTATGCTGTGCCATTGCTTAAAGAGACCCTATCATTAACTGAAACTGCAGGTAAAAGCACAGAAAAATTAAACAGTTGAAATGCTTGCAGGGTATTTCCTTTAATGTATAATCGTTTGCAGTGCGTCTTGGAACTTGCTACAATATTTTGCTACTACATAAAATATCAATTTCATAGCACAACCCCTCCTTCCCTGCAAGTCATAGCCATCTTCTCTTCTGGCAGCGTCTAATTTATTCTCTGTGCTGGCCCAGCTCCTCTGCCACTCCCCTCCTTCTAACATAACATTTTATGTAAAATACAGCAAAAAGCTCTGCTTCCCTAGAACTATTCCTCAAAAAATAAAGGAGCAGGATGTTCTATATCAATAACATTCGGGAACAATGCTCACTAAATATATACAAAAATGAAGCAAAATACATCAAAAAGTGATCAGAGCCAGTCGGATTGGATATAAACATTTGAGCTGCCCAGGACAGATAGTATTCATTATCCCAGGAGACCCAAATGATGGTGGTGGAGTTGAGGTGATTAAAGTGAATGTATAGTCTGTTTATAAAAAAAGTTTTGCACAGGGCAGCCTGGATCATCCTCTTCTCGGGGCTCTCTTCACTGCTCCTGGCCCCTCCCTCCTGTTGAGTGCCCCCACAGCAAGCAGCTTGTTATGGGGGCACCCAAGCCGAGCTGCAGCTCCATGTGTCCATTCAGACACGAAGCTGCGGTTCGGCCCCGCCCCCTCTCTCCTGATTGGCCCCCAATGCTGTCAGTCAGCCAATTGTGCCGCTGCTGTCTCAGCCAATCAGAAGGTTTCATTCCATTCAGTAAATCATAGAAGAGGGGAAATAAAAACTCTATTGATTTTGTGCAATGTATCACCAAAAAAAGTGCTCTTAATCCCTGTAGTGCTAACTCCCAGCAGAAATTAAAAAAAAAAAAAAAAAAAAGTATTAACTTTTATAAGAGGACCCCATATGACTTTTGCATTTATTGGACAATTCTTGCACCTTTGCACATTTTATTTCCATATGTATTTTGTGTTTGGACACCCTTAGCGCTGGGCACTTTTTGATGTTTCACATCGCCGCCTGCCTTTCATGTTAAGGGTGCGCATGTTCGTGGTCCCTGTCAACCCATGCTGTTTAAATTATTTTATTTTTTATAGAACATTTTATTCAAGCATACATATTCCGTAAACACTCACAAAAGAATGAAAAGCCATAATGTGCAAAATCGGTAGAAAACCAAATAGGCAATTATAGCTTCCAACTGCATAGAGCTCACTTAAAAGAACATACAGCCCCATCTAGTGGCTGGAAACTGATTATGATAGTGCCAATAGAGCATTAATATTGCACACTCCAAAGTTAGATAGTAATAACCAGCATTGAGTAGCCTACAGCATTCTACCCCAATATCCTATCTCCCATGCTGTAATTTAGTTCAAACACACACAACTCTGCATTAGAGCTCCATGATTTAATCGTTAAATCACAATCTCTATTCAACCCCCTCACGATTTTTATCCAGCATTTCCACAATTCTATGTAAACAGTGCAGAGAGTTCTCTGCTCAGAGCTGTCAAAATGTTTATCAACATTGGTCAGAGCTGAGAAATTGTGAACAGAAGAGTTATAATGTATCATTTGGTTCTTTTAGATCAAAGGGATGAACTTCTGCCTGTAAATGAGGTCAGTTTAACCACTTGGACTATACCCTTTTTTCCTGACACTTGTTGCTTACCAGTTAAAATCAGAAATTTCTGCTAGCAAGCCCAAAGATTCTGTTTTTTGCAGAGACCCTCAAGAATAAAATGGCGGTCGTTGCAATATTTTATGTCACACTGTATTTGCGCAGCAGTCTTTCAAACGCAATTTTTTGGGGAAAAAAAATACACTTGAATTAAAAAAAAAAAAAAAACGGTAAAGTTGGCACAATTTTTTTTTTTTTTTTTTTTTTTTATAATGTGAAAGATGTTACGCCGCGAGAATACGGTTACGGTTCAAGGATTTGCCAAGTAATGAATAGACTGATGGTCCTGGAGTACTTGCCTTCAAAGTAGGGCTGGGAAAAAAATCAATTTTAAATCTTGAATCGAGTTGAGAGGTCAAATCGATTCAAAATTTAAGCAAATCGATTTTTTTTTTTTTTTTTTTTTTTCCACCGCGCCGGTCCCGAGGCGCTGCGGGCATGAGTTTTTAGGCGAGGCTTCGGCCTAGTCCGCGGCTACGGCCGGACGCCGCGGACTAGGCCGATGCCGCGGACTAGGCCGAAGCCACGGCCTCGCCTAAAAGCTCATGCCCGCAGCGCCTCGGGACCGGCGCGGTTTCCAAAAAAAAAAAAAATATTTGAATCGTGAATCGAGTTTTTTTTTTTTTTTTTAAGAGAATCGAAGATTTTTTAAGAAAATCTCCCAGCCCTACTTCAAAGTAATATCGGCTGCAGTAGCTTCCATCTTCCCACGCTAAAAGGTTACAAAGTGAACCTGTACTTGTCCATGCAGGGAAATTCCAGAGGTTTAGTTTAATGCTGCTCTCCCCAGTTGTACATGGTCATCTTTCCTTTTGCTTCCTTGATGCTCCATTTAGCCGTTTAAAGAGGAGTTCCAGTCGTCTTTATTAAAAGTCTGACTTTTAATAAACGCACACTCGGCTGTCCCATGGTCCAGCCAAGCGGCCGCCTAAACCCTTGGTTCTCTCCCTTGCAGCGCGCTGGCATAAAGTGTGGGCACCCGTCTGTGACGGCTTGCGGTGTGTTGCGCTGTCCCTCATCAGTGGCAAAGCAATCTTCTGGGACCTGTGACGTGCCCCAGAAGATTGCAGGGAGGGGGAGAGAACGTCAGCAACTTGAGGTGGCCTGTGTGGGAGCTGGGTACCTGTCAACACTAGGTACTCGCACAAAAATGACATGCCAAATGTGGCATGTGAGGAGTGCTTAAAGTGATTGTAAAGGCGGGGTTTTTTTTTTTTTTCCATTAGATAAAAAGCCTTCTGTGTGCAGCAGCCTCCCTAATACTCTGTCCAGCAGTGTCCATGAGTGTCTCAGCCATTGGAGATTCTCCCTCCTGATTGGCTAAGACACAGCAGCGGCGCCATTGGCTGCCGCTGCTGTCAAAGTTGGCTAGCTAATCAGGGGGGATAGGGGGTGGGGCTAAAAGGACACAGGGAGATGTGACTCGGCTCGGGTTCCCCCATAGCAAGCGCCTTGCTGTGGGGGTACTCTACAGGAGGGAGAGGGGTCAGGAGTACAGAAGAGGGACCTGAGAAGAGGAGGATCAGGGCTGCTCTGTGCAAATCCACTGCAACAGAGCAGGTAACTAACATGTTTGTAAAGTCTGTTATTTTTGTAGGGGGGAAAAAAATCACTTTAAAATGAAACTTCTGCTTTTGGGTGGAATTCCGCTTTAAGAGCAACCAATATCGGACTATGAAGAGCATGCGACACTCACCATTATTTCTGTTGGGCGGTAATGGTGATTGACACTGTGGCATCCTGCTCTGTCATTTGGGGATGTGGAGACAGTCCTCTACCCATGTTACAAATTTTGACTTGGACATATGGAGCTTTCTTTCTCTGCTCCCAGTGAAAAAAAGAGCAACAGGGAGTTAAAGTGATTGTAAAGTCTTGTGTGTGTTTTGTTTTAAATAACAAACATGTTATACTTGCCTGCTCTGTTGCAGTGGATTTGCACGGGGCTGCCCGGGTCCTCCTCTTCTCCGGTCCATCTTCGGTGCTCCTTGCCCCTCCCTCCTGTCGAGTGCCAGAGCAAGCAGCTTGCTATCAGGGCACCCGAGCCAAGCTGCAGCTGTGTCCATTCAGACGCTGAGCTCCGCCCCCTCTCCCCTGATTGGCTAACTGACTTTGACAGCAGCGGGAGCCACTGCTGTATCTCAGCCAATCAGGAGGGAGAGTCCCAGAGGGCCCAGGGACTTGTGGACGTCACTGGATAGAGATAGCCCTCAGGTAAGTATTGGGGGGGCTGCTGCACACAGAAGGCTTTTTTTATCTTAAAGTGGATGTAAACCCAGAAAAAAAAAAAAATAATAATTTAAGGCTTGGACCTTGTACAGTATAGGATTTCATGTCATCTGTGCCCAGTCTTGCCACAAAGAGTTAATCCAGCTCTGAGCAGTCCTCTTCTCTTTAGGCTATGTTTCCACTAGTGCGTCCCCAAAGTCGCGCGATTTTGCCGCGATTTTTTACCGCGATTTTACCGCGATTTGAAGCAATGCCTGTATCTATGGACCTCAAGTCGCATCAAAGTGGGACCAAAGTAGTGCAGGGACTACTTTGAAGTCGCTGCGACTTGAAGTCGCACAGATATGAACGGTACTCATTGGAAATCATGGGAAACAATTTGTCATGCGACTTTTCAGTCCCAAGTCGCATGAAAAGTCGCACTAGTGGAAACAGAGCCTTAATCAGTAAGATAAAAACTGAACACATAGGGAAATGTCAGTTTTTTTTTCCCCCTTGCTGTGAGTGACAGGTTGACAGGTTATTTACATATCTCATGCAGGAGTGTGAGAAAGGCATTCTGTGTACTTCACATCCCCCTCCTTTCTTCTCCAGCTCTCCCAGGATTTGCTTCCCCACACCTCAGCATGATTGTTGACTTTTCTGGGATTTGACTGGATGTTAGAGATCATAACAGAAGTTCAGTGTAAGAAATACACAGGAGAAAATTCATGTTGACAAGGGGAGTGTAGAGGTGGGCGGGGAGTCTACTGACATCACGACTCCACCCACCGAGCTCCAGACAACAGACCCACCCACAGAATCTGCCGTTTTTCGGGTCTCTCAACAGAGGGAAGACATTTGACAGGTAAAGATACATGCAGGAGGCATGTATATCCTTATAGATAACCACCATGGCAGTAGTTTAGTAAGGATGAGAGTGGGTTTACATCCACTTTAATGTATCGAATGAATTTAGGCTAAAAAACCTTCTGACTTTACACCCACTTTAAAGGAGGTGGTGTATATCTGGGGAGGGTGTCAGATAAGTGCACCTGTTGATTTGTTTTGCATAGTTAGATTTTATAGGTGTATGGCATGTACAACCTATAAACGGTGCAATATACTTTTTATTTCTGAAATTTTATTGTACACTTTCCCGCTCTCCCAGCCCATCCCAGTAGGTTCTATACTTGCCTAACCCTGCTCCAGCAAAATATCACCCACAAAGTCAAAGAGTTGCATGTCATAATCATCTTCTGAGCTGTGCATGCACATGTCCCTTTCCGTTCATTCCAGCAAACTTTGTATTCTGCTGGAACAATGAGTACAAACTTTTCATAGGATTTAAAGAAGAGCCTACTTTGTAGTTACACCTTAAAGAGGAAGTAAACCTTGATGGGTTTTACTTCCTCTCTTGCTCCCTGTATAGCGATGCATACTAGCCCATTATGTGACACTTGCCTGCAAAAGAATCCAGCGATGTCCCCTGTGTAGGCAGCGTCCATCTTCAAGCCCCTCTTCCTTCCAGGCTGCAGACTCCAGGTCTGTGATTTGCCGGAGCCACGTGACATCACTCCCGCGCATGCGCACAGTAACGACACATGCTAGGGAAGAAATGGCACTGAGTTTTGTTTCTTTCCCGCGCATGTGCCGTTCACTTTATCGGCGGACTACTAGTGAAATATCTCCTAAATGGCGCACGTTTAGGAGATATTTCCACTACCTATAGGTAAGCCTTATTGTAGCAATGTTGTTGCTACAGGGTGGCTCTTCTGTGCAGAATTGCGAACATGTAAGTGAATCTGCACTTCTGTCTGCTGGGGGCGCACGTGCCCCACTTTAGCTGTTATTTACAGAAAAACGCAATCTGCACGTGCTGGGCACTGGATGTCCACCGGCACCCGCTGATCGTCGGTAAAACATACAACTGAGATCTGTCTATGTAAACAAGGCAGATCTCTGTTTTGACAGGGGGTTAGGGAAAGCAGGGAACAAAATACATCTTCTCCCCTAGTAAAAGCACCTCCCACAGTACACACGCAGGCTAGGCACACGGTTAACCCTTTACCCCCCCCCCCGATGTTTGTTTAACCCCTTCCCAGCCAGTGTCAGTACAGTGACAGTGCATATTTGTTAGCACTGATCACTGTATTAGTGTCATTAGTTCCTGCAAAGTGTTAGTGTCCACCGCAAATATTGCAGCCCTGCTATAAGTCACTGATCGTCACCACTACTGGTAGAAGAAGGGGAGGAAACAAATCTGTGTGTAATGTAATTTATTTTGTTTTATAACGCAAAAAATAAACCGACGTGGTGATCAAATACCACCAAAAGAAATCTATTTGTGGGGAAAAAAAATACATAATTTTTATTTGGGTACAGCATTGCATAGCAGCCCAATTGTCAGTTAAAGTAACAGTGTCTTATTGCAAAAAATGGCCTGGTCATGAAGTAGTGGTGGGGGGTGAATGTTGCGGAGGTCAAGCGGGTAAAGAATAAAACCCTTGCCAGTTTAAAATGGAAATTAATTAAAGTAACATTTTGTGTATAGATATAAAAAAAAAAAAAAACTTATCTTTTTTTTTTTTTTTTTTTTATCACATGCCCTCTGTTCTCGGCTTCATAAGGAGCTCAGAGGTGACCGCACACTGATCTTCCCAGTGACTGGCAGGAACACCAGGGATTTCACATAAAGGAAGCAATACAAAGAGAATACTTTCTCCTACAAGTACATGGTATAGCAGGGACATATCAGGGATATGAAATGTTGGGTTTACGTATTCTTTAAAGCGGGATATAAATCCTAACCCATTTAGGGGGCCATGTAGATCGGAGTTGATTGATTGCGTTTGCCATGTTTTTGAAGCGCACATCAATCGCAGGTCAACAGTTTACTTCAGTGCTGCAGTGCGGATAATGGTTCTGCAAAAAAACAACTCAAAGCACGTCTAACTGAGATGTTTCCTTTTTCTAAAAAAGCTGGTGAAATGTAGCTCTTTGTTGTGTTTTCCATTCAAACGTGTGCCTGTTGAGCAGCTCGGCATTCATATGCGAAAAGCAGCATTGGGCAACAGTGAGCCCTCACACTGACCCTACTAATCGATCGCCCAACCCACTGTTAGTAACACTGCAGTTGTGCTATCTGTTGTCACCTGAATATACCTATGATGGCGGGTCACTTGTTTTATGAAAGGGAAGAATCTGTTTTGAGGTAGAACTACTCCTTGGCTGCTGCTGGATGATTGTCGCCATTTAAAGAGGGGTTCCAGCCTGGGTAAAAAAAAATTAAGTCAGCAGCTGCAAATACTGTAGCTGCTGACTTTTAGGCCCCATTCACACCTGAGCGTTTTGTAGCTTTAAGCCTGAAGTTACAAAACGCTGGAGGGGGAAAAAAAAAGATCAATTCTCTATGGAGATGGTTCACATGTCCACTCCAAAACGCCTGAAGCCAGAAGCTCAAACGCCTCTTCTTCTTTTTTTTTTTTTCTTTTTACATTGGTGACCTGTACAAAATTGCGAAACTTTCTTTCTTCCTGAAAACACTACACTCCTGTGAATGGGGCCTAAATATAACACATACATATAGTTGGACCACCAAATTAGTATAAGTAGACAGTCAGGTAGACAGAAGGATGAAACTCACCTCTCACCACATCCCAAAATAAACAGCGAAAATCTTTGGATCAAAAGGGAGGGTCCCCAGGGATTTTGTGGGTGGGAGGGAGATATGAAGTATCTCCCTCCCAAGTACTTCATATCTCCCTCCCACCCGCAAAATCCCTGGGGTCCCTCCCTTTTTGATCCAAAGATTTTTGGGGCCTAAATATAAGGACACTTGCCTGTCCATGTATCCCACGATGTTGGCCCCGAAAAGTCGACCTGTCCATTGGCTCCGAGTGCCGACGCCGGCATCCTTGCTAAAGGATACAGGAAGCCTTGCGGCTTCACAGCCTGTTTCCTACTGCACATGTGCGGGTTGTGCGGCGCTTTCTGGACACACCCAGACTACATATGATTTCAAAGGAGTTCAATTTTTGCCTAGGACTCTGCTTTAAATTAGATTATATACTGATTCAGCCATTATCTTATGTACCCACCATAACCCATGGAGTGGAGAATGAACTGCAGTACTGTGATCTATAGGAGCTTTGTCTATCCTTCTCCTTTTTAATTTTGTAGAATCTAGTTGGGCTTTAAATCTTTACAACACACATTGGTAAAGCTGGGTACACACTGTTAGACCTCTTTCACAGGGGCAGCATGTTTTGTTATTTTGAAATTCCAAGACTTCAGGCACAGCGATCGCTTGCAGTTGTACATTGCGATTACATGCGGCTGCGTTTAGCTGCGGTGGAATGTTCTGTACATTTCTGATGTGCTTCCTGTTTCTCTTTCCTTGCTGCTATCCACAAGTGAAGTAGTACACTGCGATTACCTGCAGTTATGTACAGATAGCAGCGATAAATCTGTCCTGGACGCAGTCAAATTAATTTTTTCTAACCGCACAAAACCCCGTGTAACGAAACCGTCGCTAAACGCAGTGTGTGAATGGGGCCATAGGAAAGCATTGTGTGAGTTTTTAAGTGCAGTAGATAACTTCATCTATCCGCAGCTAAAAGCTGAATTCTATCTGCCCATGTAAAAGGGGCCTTCGTGTACCACAAGGCTGAATCTACAGATGTAAAGTGATTGCAGGAATCTCCCCCACTGTGCTAATGTATTCTGACAGCAGGGACGCCTCATCTGTCAGAATAGACTGATCAGTGCTGCCGCTGATTGGCTGCAAGATACTGATCGATGGAAGTTTTCCAGAATGACAGTTTGACAGAATCCAATCTAAAATGTCGCTTTAAGAGCCCTTTCACACCGAGCTGCTCATAGCGTCGGCGTTAAAACGCCGCTATTTGTAGTGGCGAATTTTGGCCGCTAGTAGGGTGCTTTTACCCCCACTAGCGGCCGAGAAAGGGTTAAAACTGCCCGCAATGCTCCACAATAGCGGCGTTTTGCCGGCGGTATCCCAGCGCTGCCCCAGTGCTGCCCCATTGATTTCAGTGGGGAGCAGCGGTGGAGGAGCGGTAAACACACCGCTCCAAAGAAGCTGCTGACAGGACTTTTCCTGACGTCTTGCCAGCGCAGCCCTCGGGCTTTCACACTGGAGACGGTGCTGCAGCTGTTTCAGGGCAGATTGCAGGCGCTATTTTTAACGCTATAGCGCCTGCAAAACGCCCTCGGTGTGAAAAGGGTCTAATGGAACCAAGATGGCTACATACAGATTGGAGTTCAGCTGCACTGGCTGACTTTCCATCTGTTTTACCCAGCTTAAGAATGTGTACATTAGCTCTCCTTTGCATAGATTCTAAAATTAATTGAGTCAATTCATAAGAACTGAATTTGTGAACATTGCTGTATGCCATGTAGCCACCATGTCATTTATTCTGCAGGTCGCCCTTTTCCAGCTCGCACTCTGTGTACAATCTAGGTGAGTGGTGTAAAGTGCTGAGTGGGTGTATATACTATACGAAGTGCTTTCTCTGCAGGATGATGACACAATGTCTTTCCTCTGTGGATATTTGTATCAGCTTCCTGTTGGTCCTGTGCCTGGGTGAATAATACCCAGAGTGCTTTTTATCACAGGCCTGACACAGCACATGCCACAAAAAGCAGCTATTTGTTTGTTATCCTTGATTGTGACAATCAGAGCTGCTCTGCTGCCTTCCTTCCTCTTTGCTGTCTGTACATTGCGCTTGCTGAGAGCTAAAAATATTTCATTCTATTCCAGCGCACAGCACGCTGCCTTTCTTCTCCTCCATTTCCCAGCCCAACTGCTTTTGTGTCGGTGTTCTGTGATATGCAGCGTTTATACCCTACACTTTTCACCAGTTTTACTTTTTTTTTTTTTTTTTTTCACTTCTGATGAATGCCTCCAGTTTTTGATTATTATTTTCACTTTAAGTAATTTTTAATTTTTTTTGTCCCCACGATGTATAAACTGATCGGATTCTCTTTACCCATTATTATTATTATTTTTTTTTTTTTTTTTAGTGAGTTACAGCATAACTATCAGAGCCTGTTCAAACGTGGCAAAGCCATGTGTTTTACAGCTGCGTTGAGCCACATTTTTGAAGCCTCTCGACGACCCTTGAATGCCCATCATGGAAATCAGTAGGCACCGCACAATGCAACACACACAATGTACAGGTGTGGTAGCGTTGTGCCTCAGTGCAGTAAGAATTGAGAGGCAGGTCTCATTCAGGAGGCATTTCCAATTGGCAAACACTTCCATTAGGGCTCTTTCACATGGGTGTCCAGGGAGTAGTAAAAACAGGAGGTTTAGCCTTCTTTTTACCAGCCCCAACCACCCATCAAAAGCTTACCATAGAGACAGAGGAGGCTGTTGCTGTGATACTTTGCGGTGTACCAGTTTTAACTCCTGCATGTCATGTTGACAGGGGACACCTGTCAGACGCATGCATTTAAGTCAATGGAACCACGGAGAGCCAAATGAATGGGTTGTGGTGCATGAGTCTTATTGAAATTTGCCGTTTTTGGCAAAAAAAAAGCATTCAGGAGGCGATCCTGTCGCCCCTAAATGTATTGACAATGGCTCCTTGGCTCTCTGAATAGCTATCCATCTCAGATTGCTTTTTAGAGAACAAGTGTGAACTTGCCCTTTAAAGTGGTTCTAAAGCCTAAACTTTTTTACCCTAATGCATTCCCTCCAGTAAGGTAACAAATGTTTATGTAGCAGTATTGCCCCATCACATCTCCTTTATACTTACCCGAGTCCTCACTCGATCCAGCACTGTTCCTGTCTGTAACGGCTCTGTCTTCTCTCCCCGCTCTCACAAGCTTTGCCAATGGCTCCTGCTGCAGTCATTCCAATCCTTTGACAAGGGGGCGGGGCCGAGCCACGCTGTCTGTTTTCTATGGACACAGGCAGCATGGCTCGGGATTGAGCCCATACATGTGCCCCTATAGCAAATGGCTTTGTATGGGGGTCATTCAGAAGGAAGGAGGAGCCAGGAGCACCAGCTGGGGACTTCTGAAGAGGAGGTTCGGGGCCGCTTTGTGCAATTCCACTGCACAGAGCAGGTAAGTATAACATTTTTTATATATATTCTCTCTATATTTTATAGAGATATTTGTCTCTAATCTCTATCTTTCTTTAAAGTGGTAGCAAACTGCCAGACCCTTTTTTTTCCTGCAAAGTTATAATGTGCTAGTATGTATCGCAGAATAGCACATTGTGTGAATTTAACCTTAGAACGAAGCACTTCCAGCGACAAGCTGTCACCACTGACCGGGCTTAAATCTTCACCCGTCTTCCTTCTGGGTTCGCAGACTCCAGCGTTTACGGCACAGGACTCTGGGGGAACAGTCTGGGTGGTCGTTCCTTCAGAGCACATCTGCCAGTGATGTTACTGGCTGCATGTACAGTAAATCTACCCTAAATGGTGCACTTTTAGGTGCTATCAGTACCTATACGTAATCCTTATTATAGTCACCTATAGGTAATATTCATGTATGGGAGTTCACGCCCACTTTTTTAAATGTCAATGAAAGCATTCTGTTACTGTTCCTATTGCGGTTACAAGGGTGTTCACAAAGTGTTTTTTGGTCACTGGGGGAGAGGCAGAGGAGATTTCTGTATCCCAGAATGTACTGGGAAATAGGATGAAGCAGCCCCTTGTTGCTGACCAATGTAAGCACCCCGTCAGTGGTAAATGGTATATATCAACCCTCTAACTGCCACTTTTGTTTGATAGCTTGGTCTGTTAATGCCTTTATGCTATAACTGGATACTAATATTTATAGGTAAAGTTGATCCAGGGAATGAATATCTGATTTGCCTCTTGGGGGATTAGGAAGGAATTCCCCCCCCCCCCCCCCCCTGCTGAAGCAAATTGGATCACACCTTATTGTGGTGCTTTGCCTTCCTGTGGATCAACTGTGGGCATCGGATTGTAGAATTTTTTTTTTTTTTTTTTTCCCTTCTGTTGGTGGAACTGGATGGACTTTGTTTTTCTTTTCAACCACTCTAACTTTGGAAATTATTTAGCTCTGCATATAAACCAATCCTTTTCCAGGTTTTATTGCCAAAGCTTTATTAAACAAGCTGAAGATAGAAGCTGATTGGCTACCATGCACAGCTGCTCCTGTTTGAGTGCTCCCATTTTAGTACATCTCCCCCCACATGACTATTATGTATCTATTACCGGGAGGCAGCTTTTTGGTTGTGATGGCTGTCCTATTGCCTCCTGATTGCAATTAGTGACACTGGAGCTGTCGTTGACAGCTCGGTCAGTGTACTTGGATTATAGGTCAGTGATTTTATAAAACGCATTGAAGCCAGCCACAACCAGCATTTTCAGTACGAAGTCCTCATACAGGATTTCCAGAATGTTCTTACATCCAGAACACTTTGGTTGGGTTGCTGTCTTTAGTAGAATGCATTGTTGCAACTTTAGTCTTTGCATAATTCTTTGGTTTCTGGCTCCTTGCTTTGTAAGGAATTAGCGGATCCTCGGTTTATAGTCAGTATTTTCGTATTTCTGTACCTGTAGTACTCGGAGCTGGTGGTAGATCTGCTGTCAGATCATTAATGATGTGGTGTGACCTGAAGGTTGTAGAACACACGTGGCTGGAAATGAAGTGAAATCCATTCATGCTGCTTGTCGTACATCAATCCCATTGACATTGTGACGGTTGAGCAACACAAGGATGAACAATGCGTAGAGATCTTTTACTCATTGTTGGTTTTTCCATTTTAAACACTTGAGGTGTTTTTACAGCAAGTGTGACTGGTGTTAAAGGGATTTTCATGTTTTTGCGGTCTGACTCATGAAAAATGAAGTAGATGTTTTAAATACACAATGCATGAGAAACTTGTAGGGAGTCTTTCAGTAAGTGTCCCGTCTGTCCGAATAAAGACACATACTGGTTATGAATGATGATCGAAGCTAAATGAACTTCCTAGGGAGTGTCAGACAGGGACAGAAAAGCATCTCTCATCATGCTGACATAAATTGGACATGGTCAGTATTGAGCAGAGATGTATTCTAATCTACCCAGCTGTCTCCTTCCCTTCACAGGGCAAAGCACTCTGCATTGTCCAGTCCATTCGCTGTAGTATAGAAATGTCTGCAGGATCCAGCAAAAAGTAAATTGAATGTTTTCAGCAATTGGGAAAGGAGCAGCAGAAAGGTGTTTTTTTGTTTTGGTTTTTTTTGTTTTGTTTGGTTTTTTTTGTTTTGTTTGGTTTTTTTTGTTTTGTTTGGTTTTTTTTGTTTTGTTTGGTTTTTTTTGTTTTGTTTGGTTTTTTTTGTTTTGTTTGGTGTTTTTGTTTTGTTTGGTGTTTTTGTTTTGGTGTTTTTGTGTTTTTTTTTTTTTTTGTTTTTTTTTTTTTTGTTTGGTTTGGTTTTTTCCCTGTGAATGGCTGTGCAGGACGAGATGCGTCAGGACTAGAGCTGCATGATTCTGGCCAAAATGAGAATCACAATTTTTTTGGTTTAGAATAAGATCACGATTCTCGCAACGCAATATCTTTTCACATTATACAAAAATGAGCTAACTTTACTTTTTTTCATTAAAGTAATTAAAAAAAAATGCATTTGAAAGACCGCTGAGCAAATAGTCTGACATAAAATATTGCAACAACCACCATTTTATTCATTAGGGTCTCAAATGAAAATATATATATATCTCTGGGGGTTCTAAGTAATTTTCTAGCAAAAAAAAATAGATTTTTAACTTGAAACCAACAAATGTCAGAAAAAAGGTTTAAGTGGTTAAACTTTTTTCGCTTAGGCCCCCTTTCACACTGTCGGACCGTTCAGGTCTGCCTGTCAGTTTTGTTGGTGGACCTGAACGGGCGCTCCATGCTAGTCTATGGAGCGACGGATGTCAGCGGTAACATGTCCGCTGACATCCGACACGGTCCGATTTGACTGAAATCAGACGGATGTCCCTACATCCCTGGTGGATCAGATCGGATGAAAACGGACAGGCTGTCCATTTTTGTCCGATCTCTCCATAGGCAGCAGCGGTGCTCAACAAGCCCCTCCCCGCTCAGTGAGCAGAGAGGGATCTGTCATCCACCGGCTCAGTGGAGAGATCTCGCGCTGAGCTGCTGGACAGAGGTGGACTCCGAGGCTATGGATCCACCTCATGAGAATGATGCCTTACATGCAAAGTCTATTCCATTGACAAATTGTTACAATGTTTACACTTGAGTTCAAGTGATAAAGAATGTTTTGATTCTTGGCAGACTGCCCGTTTTTTCTTTTCCTTTCTTTTGAGGGCTGTGGCTTCAGAAGAGCAGAGAGAATTCTTTACATAGAAAGAATCGGGAAACACTTTAGTCAAGATTGCGATATCGATTCTTGATCATGCAGCTCTAATCAGGACCAGTCTGATCATTGGAGGGGAGCAAACTGAGTTCCCAGCATAGCTAGAGAACTGACCATACAAGCACACGGTACAGCAGGCACATATCAGGAATATGGAATGTTGGGTTTACATATTCTTTAAAATGTAAAGAGTTGCTGAGCATTTCACAGGCAGCGTGAATAAAGGATCTAAAGCTGGATATACAAGCGTAGATGATTTTCACTCTGTCTGTGGGCTGATTTGAAAAATATTTAACTCATTCCACTGGTCGGATGGAGGAAGCTCCTGCTGTGGCTATTGTATGCTGACGGCCATAGCTGGCAACTGTCAATACCTGAGCTCTTCAGCCAGCAGTTTTCTTCCCGGCTCCTTTGATTCTTTTCAATTGAAGGATGTTGAGGAGGAGGTGACAGACGGGGCCACACACGTAGAAATTTCATTCTAGTGTTTATGCAGCTTAATATTGGCTTCACTCTAGGTGCTATGTGATCATTTACTCTTCCCTAAACCCTGAAATGAACTTTTTACCTCCAAACTGTAAAATCTACTCCGTCATTTACCACTTCTACTTTGCCCTTGCAGAAAGTGAACTTGAGTGCAAGGATAGGCCCATCCACTGCATAAAATTGATGTATACATTGTATTATTGCTTCCCAAGAAAATGTAATTCATTTTGTGCATTATACTACTAAGCAACAACATGCTTTCACTTCTACTAATGCCATTCGTGTTTTATTGATGTTTCGTATTTACACAGAGATGGAGGTACCAGCTGGACACCACTGGCAAACAAGCTGGGGTGTGTGTAATATAAATATCGAAATATATAAATCCACTTCAGCTCCGGAAGGTATTACCCCCTTCATGACCAGGCCATTTTTTTGCTATTCAGCACTGCGCTACTTTAAATGGCAATTGAGCGGTCATGCAACACTGTACCCAAACAAAATGTGTGTAGATATTTTTCTCCACAAATAGAGCTTTATTCTGGTGGTATTTGGTCACCACTGGGCTTTTCTTTTTTGTGCTATAAACAAAAATGAGTGTAAATTTTTGAAAAAAAACAACAAAAACTTTGTCATAAAACATCCAGTAAAAAATGTTGAACATCCTAGTGTCTTCCCAAATGTAGGCCAAAATGTATTCTGCTACATGTTTTTTAAAAAAAAACACAAAAAAAAAAACAACCACCCAATAAGCGTATAGTGATAGTCTCTCTGTATCTATATCTCTCTCGCGCTCTGTATCACTCGCTCTTTTTTTTATATATAATATTTCTCTATCTCTATCGAAGGGGTTAACTTCTAGGGCAATCAAAGGGTTAAATGTGTGTGGCACTAGGTTTGCTGTGTGGCGCTTTTACTATGCGATGTGCTGGTGCTCCCTGCTTTGCAAGGAAGCAAAAACAGGTACATCGCTGTTGTCAGCAGAGAGCTTTGTGTTTACATACACAAAGCTTTCTCCTGTCACTCGCACCGATGATTGTCCAGGAATTGGTGATTGGCAATTTGCTGGAGCCAGGGAGGGCACAGCCGGGTGCGTGCGCGTGACCCCTACCCAGAAATTTGTATTAAGGGTGCATTTACATCTGCTAACGTAGGAGAAAATGCATGCTAGTGGGGCCCATCAGCTGCGAGAGCTGGCAGCTTTCTATTACTTTCAGTGGGGTTGCCTACTTGCAGGGATGTGGAGCGAGAGATGGAGAGATAGATAATATAACCTTCTTTTTATTTTTTTGTCGTTCAACCAGCAGGTTGAACAGAAATGACCCAATTCACCCATCCCCTGTGCTGCGCCTTTGTGTCCTGACCGAGGAGAGACGTCTCCGCTGTCGGAATACACTGACTAGCACTTTCCGCTGTAGCCATAGCCTGAGGAATTTATCGTGCAGATATTGTCCAAAAGGCTGGTTGTACAGAGGTCAATTGGTAGAATAATTTCTGTACAACCAGCCTGCCCATAAAGGCTTCAAAATTTGGCTGATACCTGCTGAGCTAGTGGGATTTCGATCCATGTATGGCGGGCTTTAATATAGATGTTTGTACATCAGTTGTTGAAGACAGCGTAGATAATACAGTGACTGCCAGTCCATTGAAAGTGGAGTTCCACCCAAAAGTGGAACTTCCGCTAATCGGCTTCCTCCCCCCCTCCGGTGCCGCATTTCAGGGGGGGGGGGGGGGGGGGGACGGGACGGTTACATGTTTTTGACAGGTACCCTTCCCTACTTCCGGGAGATGGCACCACCCCTCGGAAGTTCAGCCCCCTCCTTCCCCTGGCGTCAGGACAATTAGAAAGCGCAGCTCGCTTTTGCGCATTAGAGGACCAGTTGTGAAGCTGAAAGGCTTTGCTGCTTGTTTCCCTTTACGATGAATGGCAGTGGCAGCACCTGACAGCCGATCCAAAAATCAGCTGGGGTGCCGACATTGCAGGCTCCCTGGACAGATAAGTGTCTATATTAAGTCAGCAGCTACAGGATTTGTAGCTGATGACTTTTATTTTTCCCCAGGCGGAAGACTTTTTTAACAGTTGGGTGGCACATGAGGAGCGCATTTAGTTTTCAGTGAGTCAGTCAGCTCATACACTTGCATTGTAAAATGCATCCATTGTGTAGCACTATCAATAGGAATGGTGCAGCGCTAAAAAATATTAATGTAAAAATGTCCCAATAAAAACCAAAATAAATATGGTCAAACAAAAGTCCTCTCCGTCAGGAAGAAATAATACTCTAATCAGCGAGATCCATATTGAAAGGAGACATAAACCAACGATCTTCTACTCCATTAGAAGATCGTTGGTTTATTCTATGAAGACTGCCTTTTTTCTACACACGTGTATAACCCATACACTGATAGTAAGGGTCAGTTTGTTTGGGTGTTGGTGACGGTGTTTTCATCTCTCTTCTGTGTCTCCTTTCAATATGGATCTCGCTGATTAGAGTATTATTTCTTCCTGATGGAGAGGACTTTTGTTTGACCATATTTATTTTGGTTTTTATTGGGACATTTTTACATTAATATTTTTTAGCGCTGCACCATTCCTATTGATATCTCTTCAATTGTATCCAACAATTTTTGTGTCAGCAGCTTCCTCTGTTTTATTAAGTGCAACAGATTCTGTTTTTACATTGTGTAGCACTGCATAGTTGGAAGAAGAGCTTGTGTTTACAACAAGCTAATCATACAGCACAGGGGCAGGTGTCAGTAAAATAACATTTTCTTGCAAGGTTTTGCTTTTGGTATAACCTGATTTACGTCAGTGTATAGGTTTACATGTAACACCGGTAAGACTATACATTTCCTTTTAAGAATTACCATAGGCTTAGTTTGTGAGTGGTCTCCAGAAAGATCACTACACAGAAGAAATGTGACTGGACACGGAGCCTGATGGGTGATGGCATTACCTGATACACTGTCTGACCAGTATTTTATCTCCTGTGATTTTTCTGCAGAGATTTCCTTCCCCGTGGATCTGGAATCGTCACACGTCGTCCGCTCATCCTTCAGCTCATCTTTTCAAAAACAGGTAAGTCTTTGCTACATCTCTCCATGTATTGGGGGAGTTTTTCCCCATAGTTAACGGATGTTCTTTTGTCCATTTAGCTTTAACCACTTAAGACAGGGCTTGACAAATTTACTTTGAATCTAGGCGCCAGCTAAAGTTGGGAGCCAGTTTGTTGACAAAAAAAAGCTTTAACGACAAAACCACTTCTCTTGTGTAGCCCTGATGTGTATCTTTACAGATGCACGACACAGGTTTACACAGTGAGAATATACGGAGGTGCCGGTATGTTGTGAAAGTGAAAAAAAAAAACTTTAGCTCTGTTGCGGTAAGCAGAGACAGATGAAGCTTTCTTTTGGTGGTATTTAAAGGGGTTGTAAAGGCAGAAGCGTGGTTTGTTCGTTTTTTTCTTTTCTCTTTCTCTTGATGCATTCTATGTGTCAAGATAATAAACCTTCTGTGTTTATCGCCCCCCCATAATTACTTACCTGAGGTCCATCTCTGTCCAGTAATTTCCACGAGTGTCTTGACCGTCGAGAGATGGTCCCTCCAAATAGGCTGAGAGACAGCAGCAGCGCCATTGGCTGCCGCTGCTGTCAATCAATGCAACTAGCCAATCAGGGTGGAGAGGGGGCCGGGGCATGTCTGAATGGACACAGGGAGCTGTGGCTTAGCTTGGGTGCCCCCATAGAAAGGTAAGTATAATATGTCCCAATACAGTGAAAACCTAGGCCTTCTTCCATTATCTCGGCGCTATGGAAATTTTAGCTCTTATAAATATAGACAATTTAGTAATCGCAGTGATTCGATCTTTCACAGCGATTCAAAGTGTCAGCTGCCGCTTAAAGTGCAAAAAGGCAAAACAATAATCGTAAACAATATAGTAAATGTCTACAGATACTCCGAAGGTACTTCTGATTACTGACGCCCTCAGAGGAAGTCGTGATGACGAAACGTGTCAGAACATGACCTTACGGTGACCGGAAGTGGCGTTTGCGTCCACAGCCAGGAAGAGCCAACTGGAAGTAAGCGGTGGACGCTGTCTTCCTTAGTTTTGTGAGTCTCGTGGGTCCTATGCTGTGTAGAACACCTTTTTTGAATGCTGATAATTTTAAGTACTGATTGATGAATTTTATGGAACATGTCATTTTGAGTTTAAAATAAACGAGAGAAAACAGAATTGCGCTATTTGAGCCTCTTTTTTTCTGTCAGAGTACCTGTGGGAGATCCAGTACAAGCTCTGACACCCTCCATGACGTGGAAGAATGCCATGGTTAACATATCGCAGCTTGGTGTGTTCATCTTTTATAGGGGGGGGGGGGGGAGACTTTAAGCACTTTAATAACCACTGGGATTTTTATTTTTTTGCTAAATAAAGAAAAATATCCAAAAATTTTGAAGAGAACATGTGCTTTTTTTCTTATGATTGTAAAGTCTGGGGGCATGCAGGATGGCGGGGTTCTGGGAGGGCGTCCTTAGTACTAGCTGACTGCGTGTTCAGTAGGCCAGTGCCCAGAACTGCATGTCCTGGTCATTAGGTAGTAGAAACTGCTCACACCTGGAAATGGGCTGACAAAAGCCCAGGCACCAGGATGCAATTTTTAGTTGCCATGGTGACCTAACGCCTGGGATTTGTCAAGCCCTGAATGAGAGACCAGGCTTTTTCTGGCACTTTGTTTTACAAGAAAGAATCGGTGCTATTTGCTAGAAAATTACTTGGAAACCTATTTTGAGCAGTGGTCTTTCAAACGCAATTTTTCTTTTGTGGGGGGGGGGGGGGGAATATACTTTTATTTTGCATAAAAAAAAAAAAAAAAAACAGTATATAACCACATTTATTTTATTTATTTTTTTTGTAAAATAAAAATGTTAAGCCGAGTAAGTAGATACCTAACGTGTCATGCTTTAAATTTGCGCATGCTTGTGGAATGGTGACAAACTACAATACTTAATCTCCATGGGTGACTCTTGACTTTTTTTTTTTTTTTTTTTTTTTTTTTTTTTTTTTTTACAAGGTTACCTGTCAAGAGTTGCAGGGGAGGGCTAACGCTAGAATTATTGCTGTCGCTATAACGCTCACGGTGATATCTCACATGTCAGCGGAGGCTTCAGTGTGTAGGTGTGTACATGAGAGGCAGCCAGCAACTGAAACCCCATTGTAACTGTTGGTGAGGTCACTTCCCAGGCATTTCCGGCATGCAGCATCCGCCGATGCAGACCGGGTGTGACTGCAGAACAGGTAAGTATAGCGACATTCTGGGTTACAGAGATGGATTAGGTTTAGAATTTGGGTTTTGACTGGAATTACTCTTTAACACTTTTGTCACAAGTCCTGGTCCACTAAAACCCATCAAGCTTACACTGACCTCCTCACAATGGGGGCGGGGGGGGGGAATTGGGGGGGGGGGGGGGGGTACAGTGCCAGGTACAGTGCCAGGTACAGTGCCAGGTACAGTGAGGAGAAAAAGTATTTGATCCCCTGCTAATTTTGTACCTTTGCCCACTGACAAATGATCAGTCTATACTTTTAATGGTAAGTTTATTCTAACAGTGAGAGACAGAATAACGAAAATATCCAGAAAAACGCATTTCAAAAAAGTTATAAATTGATTTGCATTTTAATGCGTGAAAAAAGTATTTGACTCCTTCGCAAAACATGACTTAGTACTTGGTGGCAAAACCCTTGTTGGCAATCATAGGTCAGACATTTCTTGTATTTGGCCTTCAGATTTGCATACATCTCAGGAGGGATTTTGTCCTTTGACCGTGTGATTTGAGTTATTGTTATGATGGAATGCCTATCCATAACTCATTTTCAATGCGCTGAGGGAAGGAGGTTCTCACCCAAGATTTGACGGCATGTGGCCCTGTCCATTGTCCCTTTTGATGCGGGGAAGTTGTCCTGTCCCTTTAGCAGAAAAACACCCCCGAAGCATAATGTTTCCACCTTCATGTTTGACGGTGGGATCTTGGGTCATAGGCAGCATTCCTCCCTTTTAAGAGAGTTCTCCTAATCTCAGCTTGTTACCTGTATAAAAGACACCTAGGAGCCAAAAATCTTGCGGATTTAATAGGGGATCAAATACTTGTATCACTCATTAAAATGCAAATTTTTAACTTTGAAATGATGTTTTTCTGGATATTTTTGTTCTGTCTTTCACTGTTTAAAATAAACCTACCATTAACATTATGGATTGATCATTTCTTTGTCAGTGGGCAAACGTAAAAAAATCAGCAGGGGGTCATATACTTTCCCTCACTGTAGATGTTCAGGTTTCAGTCAATGCAAACTTCAGCCGCAAGGTGCCATTCACCTTTTTTGTTTGGGTTCTTTAAACCCTTGTGTTTTTGTGTCTTGTCCCTCTGTTTTTTTGGGTTTGTCCCATGTTCTAAGAATACAAGTTCTGTAAAAATAATTTTACAGGTAGGTCAGAATTCCTGTCATCTAAATTTGTACAGTAAAGGACACAGGACTTTTATATTCTTCTTTCCTTTCTTGAAGTGGTTGTAAACCCTTTCCATATACCTAGCAAAGGGACTAGCCTCAGGTGATGCAGAGATAAAACAAATGATCCTACATAAGTTGTACCTGTCTGTCTGCAGTCTTTTTTCTACATCTGTTCAAAGTGCTGAATTTTATAAGCTTCTGAGTCCAGAAAATGGGGCAGAGCTCAGTGAGGAGCGTTCTAAAAGCTGATTGGAGGGAAGGGACACACCCCCTTTCACGCAAGAACAGAGCTGAGGTTGTCATTCTGCTGGAGCTCCCTCTCCTGTCACCATTTTTCTTTCGGTGTCAGGAAAAATTGTCCATAGTGACTCGTGCTTATAGCAGAGGAAAGAGGCAGCAAACAGAAATGACACTTGGTGCTCTAAATTGAGATAAGTACACTATAGAGGGATATGCTTTGTTCATATTTCATGTCTGAGGTTTACAACCACTTTAATTGGAGTATCAGAGTGGGTGGGGCTATAATGAGTATGGTTTAGGGGCAACACCAGCAAGTGTTTTGTTAGTGATCGTTTAGCTGTGGTTAGTAGCTGTCCTTCTGCATTGTGAACAGTCGGTGGCCCGGTCACCAAGGGTTCATCAGAGATCGCTTTGCATTACCTCAGTGATTGCAAAGTGTTCTCTAACTGGAAGAGGTGGAGAGGCGGAGTGGTGATGTCACACTGGCACCTGTACCAAGCGCATAAACTCCTGGGTTCAGTAAGCAGCAGGGCATTTGCTTGCCATGGGATCCAAAATTGGTGTTGCCTACTACAGTGTTTTTCCAGCTTCCAGAGATCAGCCAGGTATGGATTATACATGGTTACATTGGTAACCAAGCTGGACTAATGTAACACTGTAAAAATATCCATACCTGGAATTCATCATTAAATCTCCAGTGTACTGTAAGTTAAAAACTGAATTTTCTTCTCCTTTATGGGTAGATCATGTCCCGCTGGTCATGTGACTGTTCTCTGCATGGTGTCCTGTTCCCTTGTCATCCTGGGGGAAGAGTCCTCCTCAGACATGGGGATTATAATAACCTGCATTTATTATATGGAACATTCTTTGTCTGCTTATCTGGAAACACATTCGTGTGGAATCCATGGTAACCAGTCAGATCCTTTTGCTCTTCTTTTCTTTTATTGCATGGTTCAGTAATAAGCCATAATGAAGGTTCCTTGCCTGTGTCTTCAGTGCTGTTTGGGAGCAGATTTGGTGAAGAAAAGTGCAAAAGGCTGCAGTTTCTTCCATATGTTTTCAGCTGAGCAGTTCCGAAAAATGTTTTCTTGTACCCCATTTTTAGGAACAGTGATCTATTGCAAATTGCAGGAATCTAACACGTTGAGTTTTAGTAAATATATAAAGTTGTTTTATAACTATAATTTTTTTTTTTTTTTAATCTTCATTCATTAGCTGCATTAATGTAAAAACACCTTCCACTAGTCCCCCCCCTACCCACCCTCTTCGCTAAATACTTACCTGATTCCGGTATTGATCCAGCTCTGTGTCCATCTGCAGCAGCGCTGGTTCTCTCTCTCCTCTCACAGGCTCAGAGGCAGCAGTGGGGGCCATTGGCTCCTGCTGTTAATCAAATGCTGTGAGGATGGAGCAGGGGCGGGGCTGAGCCACGCTTTGTGTATCATTGGATGTACACAGCCCCGCTTCGGAGTGGATGCACTTGCATATGGAGGCTATCGCTCTCGCTGATTGGGATCACTCAGTAGCATTTTCCTAAATTTCCAGCTGGTAAGCGCACACTGAGTAGGGCACATGATGTCTCTCTTGGGACTACATGTCCCATCATCCCAGTTGCCATGCCTCTCCTCTGAGACCCAGCCTTAGGAGTTGCAGTCATTTTGTTACTTTGGAGTAGGAGAATGGGTGGGACTGTGTGTCCCGTGAATGGATGTACTCTGAGCTGGGAGTGCTCACAAATGGGTGGCTCCATCTGATCCTGCTAGCGTAAGTAGACCATTAACAGGAAAGAAGGGGCAGGTAAAATGAGACCAGACAGAAAAGTAGGATAGGAAAGCATTAGAAGAAGGCGAGATCTAATGTAAATCTAGAGTTCTGCAGCAGAAAACTTTAAAAGAGCAAAAATAGAAAAGTTTATTATCAATTTAAAGCAGTTGTATTTTAAATCCTGAATTTTTTAGCTGCATCTGAGCTTCACAAACCGAAAACCCTATTTAGTTAATTATTAATATTCAAAGCAAACTCATCCATCCATTTCTCCATTCTTTATTTTTTTTGAGAAATCACTTTGAAGTTCCGTTTTTAATGCTTTCTATGATTATAAAAGCAAATGCATGCTTCTGCTTCTATTGCTAAATACAACACCTGAAAAAAAGGTACTATGTTTAAAACCAGTATGCCATAAACAGCCTATTATTGACACCTCCATCTTAAAGTGAAGGCACTCTGAAAATAATCCAGTCACCTATACATAGATGTTCCTATATATAGAGTTGTCTAACACATGACTGAGAGTGCAGTACTTGGCAGTGATATATAGGTAGGACACTCAGCTGTCTCCTGTCCCCAATAGCAGATGCACCTTCCTCCTTGTCTCCTATCTCTCTCTACAGCAAACATATGGGACAGCAAGGCTTTTAAATCCCACTGCCTGGTCCAGTGCTAATATACATGCTGCGGAAACAAAGCACCACTGATCGTGCAGACTGCTGCTCTTATTAAAAGGATGTTTATTTTACGCCCAAGAAGCTTCAAAGGGATATAACAATCCCATTCTATTTACGATCTCTCAACTCGGGTTCCTCCTGGCATGACTTCTTTAGGTGCTGGTTTGGTCGTAATGTGTGTTTTGTTTTTTTTTTTTTTAATTATTTTGGATAGAGTAAGGGAGGGTTATAACCCCTGTCAATTTATTTTTGCCACCTGTGTTCCATTGGGGAGATTAATCTTCACGTCTTGTCTCAGGAAGTGAGGGAACCTCTGGTTATCACTAGGGTCACCAATACTGGATAAATAGTTAGTGTCCCTGTTAGGGAGATTGACAGCATTATTAACTTGACATGTGTTCCAATCTCTCTCCAATCTATCCAAAACTGGAAAAAAAGTTTTGCTCTTAGTTCTACTTTAACTGCTTTCCTACTGCTGTATAGTGAAATGACGGACAGGCCGGATCACTGTGCGGCAATCAGTGGTGCGCTGTGTCACTGGGACACGGCACCGATCATGGTAAAGAGCTCTTTACCATGTGATCAGCTGTGTCCAATCACAGCTGATTACAGTTTAAACCGGAAATACTGATTGTCTGCATTCCTTTTCTCATGCTGACAGTGCATGATGAGAGCCAATAAGCGGCATTCCCCAGTGGGGAAGTCTGTACTGATCATCAGTGCCCACCTGTGCTGCTTCCTCATTGCTCCCTATCCATGCCGCTCCTCATTGCCGCCTGTCAGACTGCATTCACACCTGAACGTTTTCAGCTTGTAAAACGCCCATCTCAAAAGTTGAAAAACGCCCAAGCAAAATCCCATTAAATCTGGCATGTCCAAAGTCTGGCCCATGGGCCAATCGTGGCCCATGTTCTGGTTTAGTATGGCCCCATTGGTAATTTGGATATATATCTTTTGTGGCCCCAACAAATCCCTGAGTGGCACTTGGGATTTGTTTGGGGGGGGGGGGGGGTCTACAAAAGGTGTATATACCATATTTATCATTCAGTTCTGGCATCCTCAGAGGGGGCAGGATGAGTGCCATCAGATTACATACAGGAGAATCCCCTGTTTACTCGGCAGCCTCTGTAATAGGAAGTCCCATCTCCTAGGCTGGCATTGGACAACTGTTCTCACTATCATAGGAGGCGGAACTTTTTATTAAAGAGGCCACCAAGTAAACAGGAGATTCTCCTGTATGTAATCTGTTGGCGCTCGTCCCGCCCCCCTCCCTGTCCCCTCCGAGGCTG
Organism: Aquarana catesbeiana; assembly: GCF_042186555.1. Lineage (NCBI taxonomy): Eukaryota > Metazoa > Chordata > Amphibia > Anura > Ranidae > Aquarana > Aquarana catesbeiana. The sequence goes on from NC_133326.1 coordinate 649,026,574, forward strand.
CAGATGAGCATCGATCAGGCTGCATTGATGGCAATGGTGAGGCTGCATTCAGAGGCTGCCTTCATGGCAATGGTGAGGCTGCCTTCATGGGCACTGACCCTTATTTTGCTTCACAGCTCTTATTTAAAATTTTACGTTTTTTCCTGAAACTTCCCTCCTTAAAGTGAAGGTGCGTGTTATATGCCGCTAAATACGGTATATCCAAATAACAAGCTCATCTCTTCACCACACACAAAGGCAAGCAAATTCTTGTTGGGCAGTGTATTTAGTTAATTTGCATTTAATTTTAATGGTTCAAAGAATGTCAGGCAAAATGGTCGGCCCTCACGCATGTTCACTTCATCAAATCTCTGGCCCTCTTCGAAAAAAGTTTGGACACCCCTGATATAAATGGCCCCTGCTCACATCTGAGCGTTCTGACACCTGAAGCTCAAAAAAGTACGTTAGCTTCT